>NC_081411.1:717037453-717349596 GCF_030272615.1 Cryptomeria japonica | reverse complement strand
AGCTTCAAAATATATTTGTCCAATCTAGCATACCAAGCTCTATGAGCTTGCTTCAATCCATATAAAGCTTTCCTTAACCTACAAACCATATCTTTGTCATCTGTCAAAGTAAATCCATCAGGTTGTTAAATGCAAACTTCTTCTTCAAGATCACCATTTAGAAATGCACATTTGACATCCATTTGATATACTTTATAGTTCTTGTGTGCTGCAAATGCTAGAAATAATATGACTGCCTCAATTCTAGCTACCGGTGCAAAGGTTTCATTGTAGTCAATTCCTTCTTTCTATGAATATCCCTTACACACTAATCTTGCTTTGTTTTTTATTACCTTACCATGTTCATTAAGCTTATTTTTGAATACCCATTTAGTTCCAATTACATTTTTGTTTTTAGGCCAGGGAACCAATGTCCATGTGTTATTCTTTTCAATTTGTTTCAATTCATCTTCCATAGCTTTAATCCAATGTTTATCTTCACATGCCTCACTAATAATTGTTGGTTCAATTTGAGAAATTAAACATACCTCTTCATTTGCCCGTCTTCCTCTAGTCATAACACCTTGCTACTTATTCCCAATTATCTGACTTTCAGAGTGATTCAATCTTACATACCTGGGTGTATTCACTTGTTTTTGTTCTCCAGTCACTGTGGAATTCTCATATGATGCCTGTGTGACTAGATCAACATTCTATACCAGTGTACTCATTGTAGGTTCATTTGTGATTATCTCAATTGCTAGTTCAGAGTCCATAGACCTTGAATTACCTCTAAACTGTTCATCAATCTTCACATTTGCACTTAATGATTTTCTGCAATCTTTTATTAAAACATCTATATGCCTTGCTCTTAGATGAATAACCAAGAAATATTCCTTATTCACTTCTAGGATCAAATTTTCCAATATAATCATCTCTCCTAATATAACATTTGCTTCCAAATATTCTGAAATATTTAGGAGTATGAGTATTACCAAACCATAATTCATGAGGGATCTTACCGGTTTCACCTTTGATGTGAACTCTATTGAATATGTAAACAACTGTATTCACTGCTTCTCTCCAATACACATGAGGTAGGTTTGCTTTTGATATCATGCTTCTAGCTGCATCCAGAATAGATGTGTTCTTCCTTTCCACAACTCCATTCTGCTGGGGTGCCCGAGGTGCTAATAGTTGTCTTCAAATTCCATTCACTTCACAGAATGTATTAAATTCCCTAGATGTAAATTCATCTCCTTGATCTAATCTCAAACATTTTATTTTCTTACCGGTTTCATTCTCTACCATTACCTTAAATAGTTTGAATTTCCCAAAAGCTTCTGATTTGTCCCTCAGAAAAGTAACCCAACACATTCTAGAATAATCGTCAATGATTAGCATAAAATATATATCTCCTTGTAAACTTGTAGTTCTTGCTGGAACACATAAATTAGTATGAATTAAGTCAAGAACATTATTAGATTTTTCTGGAATACTCTTAAAAGTTTCTCTAACTTGCTTTCCAAATTGACATTCCTTACATACCAGATTGTGAGGTTTTATAATCTTAGGTAAATCCCTTACTGTCTTAGTTGTACTAATTTTCACAATGAAATCAAAATTTACATAACAAACTCTTTTATGCCATAACCAACTTTCATCAATATGTGTAATCAAGCATGTCTTCTCATTGTTATTCAAATGAAAGATATTACCTCTAGTTTGATTACCGGTTGCAATTTCCAAACCAGTTTTATTCATGATTTTGCATTTACCATTCTTGAATTGTAACTAAAATACCCTTTCAGCTAATTGACCAACACTCAAAATATTATGCTTCAAACCTTCAACATAATAAACATTGTCAGTAATGTGCTTACCATCAAAAAATATAGTGCCTTTTCCTCTAATCAAACAATTTTTATCATCCCCAAATCTTACTAGACCTCCATTGTATTCCTGAAAGGTTAAGAATTTACTTTTATCACCAGTCATATGATGTGAACATCCAAAATCAATGATCCATTCATCCTTTTCTTCAATTTTAGCTGCCAAGGCCTGCTCTACTAGTTGAACAGTAGGTTTCGGTTGATTTTCTATTATTGCAACAAAAGCCCATCCATTGTCTGTCAGTTCCTCATCAGAATCATCAGTAACACCTTCATCAACATAGTAACATGATTTGTCTCTATTCTTCTTAAATCTATATCTCTAATATTCAGGGTTAGGCTTATGTGTTCTTTTATCTTCTTCTTTCAATCTTGCATGTCTATCAGGACACCTAGATGCCATATGGCCAATTTTATTATAGTTGAAACATTTAAATGGTGCTTTACCTTCATACTTACTTCCAACTAGACCTTTAGGCATTTTCCTTGCAAATAGTGCTTCAAGTTCTTCAAGTTCTTCATTCTCTCTTCTGATTTCTTCAAGTTCTCTAGCATAGAGTGCTTTCCAATTAGAGTTTTCAAATGATGATGATGATGCTTTGAAAGCCAAATCTGTCTTCATTGTAGCAACAAGACCAAATTCCTCAAGTTCAAAAGCTGAAAGTTTTCCAACCAAAGTATCTCTAGATACTGATGTATTAGGCATTGTTCTCAATTCATTAATAGCAGTTACTTTCATTTTTTATGCTGGTGGCAATGCTCTTAAAACTTTAGAAACAATTTCATCTTCACTTAAGGATCCTCCACAACATTGTATACCCAAAACAATTTCATTAACTCTTTCCATAAAAGTAGAAATCCTTTCATCTTCTTCCATTTTCAAATTTTCATACCTAACCCGAAAGGATTCTAGTTTTGTAATTTTGATAGTGGTATCACCTTCATTCAATGTCTCCAATTTATCCCAAATAGCTTTAGTAGTAGATCGATCTGATAATCCCATGATTTGTTGATCTGACAATGTGCTCAAAAGTGCCTCTCTTGCTTTGCAATCATTCTCCTGATCTTTAGCCAAGGTAGGTGGATTAGGTTGACTCTATGTGGGACCAACATAGCCATTCTTTGTAACATCCCATATGTCTTTTCCAATGCAATTCAGATGTGTCTCCATTATAATCTTCCATATACCATAGTTAGTTCCATCAAGCTTTGCACCGTCCTTCCTGAAATAGTTAGTTGCCATAGAATCTCCTCAAGATGTTAAACTTCTGTAAAAAGAGGACTAGGCTCTAATACTAATTGTTAGGACTCGGAGGCAACTGAGAGGGTGGGGGTGAATCAATTGTCTATTAATTTCAACCCAAATAAAACTTAAACAAACTTAATGCCGGTAGACAGTTTAACAGTTAATAACAGTACTGGTAAATTTTAATGCATGAAACAGAAAGACAAATAACATCCACAACACATAACACAAATATTTGTACGTGGAAACCCTGTCAGGGGAAAAATGACAGTGGGAAACCTTGCCCACAATCAAATGATACTACTACAGATAGTATGTGTGTACAAATGGGGTTTGCACATACAGAAAGGCCAATTGCCTCAAGCTCACTGCTCAATCACAAGATGGGAGTCACACTGACTACAATTGGATGGTTAGATCCAATGATAATGTACTGCTCAAAATAGCATCTTCATATGTTGGATTCACTATCGGTTAAGCTCTGATTATCTTCTTCATACCTTCCTTGAATCTTAAAAGTATGTTTGTGTGTATAGCTCTGCTTATATTAACATATACCTTGTAACAATCCTCTACCACACCTTGTCCAGAATCTCACAAATGAGATCTTGCATATATACCAAAACCTAAGACCAAATGATGTCTTCAACATAACCAAGTAATCTCCAAATGATAATAGATCATCCTCAATGTTGGTGAACAATATAACTGTTAGGCCCAATATGGAAAGCTAATGTACTAAGAGGGGAGGGGTGAATCAGTACTCCAAAAATTTTCTTTAATAATAACCTTACTGTTATGCATAAACAGACTAGTGCAGTAACATAAAATAAAGTTAAAACAAACAGATAACAATCATACATGATTCACTCCATAACACATATATTTTGGTTACGCAGAAACTCTTGGTTAGAGAGAAAAACTGTGGTGGGGATGGCACCCACAACTTCACTACTGCAATAATAAATAATGCTCAGTTAGAGATACATTTAGCTATTTCTGATAGCTTACTCTGTTAGGAGTAACAAGATCTGTTAGATCAACATTGCTAAAGGATTTTACAAAATTTATTCTGAATGCTGCACATGGTTAGAGGCTTTACAATTTATAGACTTGGTTAGAGTCTTTTACCCTGTTAAAGGTTTCTCTTTCAACTTCACAATATTACAATAAAATCATTACAAACATCTACAACTTTACATCTAAAATGTTATAGCCAATAGTGATATTAAGCCATCAAGAGTGCTTCCCTCTTGTGTAGTAGATAGGCATGTAGCTCGGTTAATCTACTCTTGAACGGATGAGAGATGAAGAAGGAATAATGTCTGGAGGGTCATTATATCCATCCTAATCTTATGCTCTTCATTTCTGAATTCTAACTATTGAGCCATGAGCTATTGAAGCTTGGTATAAAAATTCTGAACTAAATTAGGCTCGGTGGTCAACTTAGTTGAGAGATCGGTGATCTCTTTCTCAATTGCATCAGTTTTATTCTTGATATCTTTAATGAATAAGGAAAATGTACAAAGTTTCTGAAATAAATAAAGAATATGCTTGAGTTGAGGGGACAACTCAGCAATGAATTTGACAAGCTTTACTTTTCCTATAGCGAGAGCTTTTTGTATCTCTTCTATCATCTTTGCAGTAAGCTCTTTATCTTTTAGCTTGCTCAAGTACTCATATGCATCAACTCCAGATGTTTCTATTTGAGTAAGGAGTTCATCCAGTTGAATGTGGATGGCTGCATCAGTTGACACTATTGCTGAAGGTAGCATATTGGTTAGTAGTGTTTTTACCTTTTGTAGTACTTTATTCTTCTTTTGAATGGCCAATTGTTTTTCTTGTTCGGCCTTTGCTTTGCATAGTTCACCGAAATCAATAAGTGCTTGCCCTTTTAATTTTGAAATATCCACATTGGGCAACACTATCAGTTTAGTTAAATCAACTTTGAAACTATGCTTTCTCACCTTCTTCTCTTTACCTTTGATCGATTGTACTAAGACAAGTTCTTATGAGGCTTGCTGACTCTCGGTAGGTTGCTCGGTAGATGCAACACTTTGGTCAGTTCTTGTAGCCGTTGTGGTGTCCTTGGGTGTCTCGGTACTAGGGGTCTCAGTTGTAACATTTTCAGTGCTTGATGGTGCTTGAGACGTCTGATCTTTAGTTGTATCTTCTGCTGCTTCAGACTTGTGACCTTCGGTGCCTTGTTCTGTATCCTTAGGAGCTTCGATAGAGATAGGTGGCTTGACCAGTGGGTAAGGCTAAACTTGTTCTAAGACAGATTCACTAGATACAAGTTTTGCATAGGTAGTGCCTTCTATCATTTCCTGCTCTGGTGCTTCTGCTTCCATGATATCTTCATCAATTTGAATAGTGTCAGCCAGGTCTTGCTTGGTCGCATCAGGACCTTGCTCAATGACATCAGGATCATGCTCGGTGACATCAACAATTTCAACTTGAGATTGTTCATCGACATCCTTTATTTTGAAGATATCCTGCCATTTGGCTTTTTTCTCATTTTCTACATCAATGTATAGCCCGTTCATCAATTTTAAGGCTCTTTGTTTGACAAGAAATTTAGAATTGTATGTTGACAAATGTTCTTTAATTTCTGCTATAGACATATCAGGAAATAGATGGACTAGACTTCTTTCTCTTATTTGTTTCTCTGAATCCATTGCATATTTCCATTTGTTATCAATATGTAAGTATAATTCACTCGGAAGTGACTTTACTATTTTTAATGGAGCTAGCTGAAACTTTAGAAGTGTGCAGATGAGAGCTTCTTCAATTTGTCGCTTCTCATCATTATTCCTAGTCTCATACTTGACATATCTAAATTCTACAAATCCACCATATTCTTTAAGATTGGCACAAAAGTTTTCAACACTATGAATATTTACCTTCTTGCTTTTTACAATCTGAAATTTGTTTGCATCATTGGATTCTGTATCACTAGACTCTTTTGCCAAAATGAGTCTCCGAGTAGATTTCTTGTAGGTCTTGGTTACCTAGGGTTTGCAGTAACACTCTTTTGCCAAAATGAGTCTCCGAGTAGATTTCTTGTAGGTCTTGGTTACCTAGGGTGTGCAGTAACACTCTTTTGTTTCTTACTTGGTGATGCCGCTGATGCTCTAGTGTTAGGTCTCTTTGTTTGTGGAGTTGGTAGGGCCTTTGAAATGTCTTGTTTCTTTCATTTCAAAACTTTACCCTTAGGCAACTCGGTACTTAATGTTATTGCTGCCTCTTGAGCTTCTGATTCCTCTTCGGTAATGGCAAGAGTGCCTTTGACAGGTGTAGAGGAGGATTCTTCTCCGAATTTCTCAGATAAAACCTTTATCATCTTTACTTTTTCTTTCACCTCTTCATAAGTTCCATATCTTAGTTCGGTAGCATGCCTTGGCAATGAAAGATAGGCATCAATTTGTTGTTGTGTAATATCATAGTCAATCTCATAACCCATTGGTGGCAAAGATTGATTCCTTGGTTCAACAGCATTCATATAATAGTAATTGGTGTCTACCTCAAAACATATATCATCCTTATATTTCTCTACCAGCTGTGGTGGAATCCGGTACCTATTGTGCATCTTCTCTTGAAATTTGTTGAAATAGTCATCCATGATATCATTAAAATTATCTCCCAATTACTTGATAAAATCATTGATTTGATGGGTGATAGGTCGGTGTAGCTCCCAAACTACTTTACTGACTGAGGGAAAGAACTTCTCAAAGTAGAAAAACATGCATACAAGAAGTGAACCAAACTTCAGTGTGTTTGCCAAGTTGTTCTTCTTCAGCTTCCTTATTATGTTCAGGTTCTCAAACAAGTTCTTCAGTAGCACTTCACATAAATCTACTTTCATTCCCTTTTTCACTATTTTATAGGATAAGTCAACTACGGCACATGGTACACTATTTTCCCTTGCTGATTGGAAGAAACAATAACCAATTACTCTAATTGCAAACTTAAGTTCTGCATCAGTGACATTGTTCAATTTCAGTCCTCGATAATCAGATTCTACTCCAATTAGACTGATTAACTCCTTCTGTGATATCATTTTCTGTGCTCGTGCATGATCATAAATAGGATTCCCGGTGATCACATGAATGATTTCCTTGGTGATTTTGAATGGTTTCTCCTCTAGCCACATAAAATCATCATGAACTCTGCTTAAAACAAACTTAACCCACTGGGGTTTGAACACACGGGGATAGGCTAGGGCTTCAATTAATCCCTTGATTTTGATATGCTTGTACTTGCTATCCATTTTGCCATTGGTACAAAGTTCATCATATGTGTCACTAATCTCAACATGACTGAGTTCTTCAACACGACATTTGGTGAAGAATCTAACATCTTCAACTAACAAGACTCGATCAGGGATGAGTGAAAATGCAATTTTGTCATCTAGTTCAGAGGTGACTTTAGGAGTTAAAGAGTACTTCAGTGAGGGCTTCTCCACATTCTTGACAACTACGAGATCTTGGATTTTGGGTGCCATTGTAGATTTCAGGTAAAAATTTAGCAAACTATCCATAGGGTTTGACGGTTTACAAATGACTGACGCTTCACACTTGGTAGATAATAGCAATTTGACAAGATTGGAAACCAGCTTAACAGAGTGATGAGATTTGATGTAAATACCTTGAAATTCACTCTGAATGAAGTTTGATCACCTTGATTTTCTCTGCTCTGCTCTCTTGAAAACTTGGTGAATGAGAATGACCACGAAAATACCTTTAAGTACACAAAATACCTTATTGGGCTCTGTGTGAGTTAGGTTAAAACATTAAATGCACTCGGTTCACCTTTAACCGATTTACTCCCTTTTTTTTGTTTTAACCGAGTAACCAAATTTCCTTCATTTACCTACTTGACAGGCTTCCTGTATACACCGACTTGATAGGTTTCCTGTAAAGTACTTTTGATAGAATTTCAAACTTACTAATGCATCTTAACTATGCAGATTTTGAATTTTGTATATAATAAAATGGGAACTGTTATGATTTAACCTTTAGAGAATGTGGTCCCTTCATACCTTTGCTGATTAATTTGGAATAGGTGCACCTAACTTGGTAGGTAAGGTGCTTTCTTCATCTGACATGATTTCCTTCTTTTTCCAAATCATCTTGAATTTTTCTTTTATCTCTTCAGTGTCTCCTCTAGGTTGATCTCTGCAATCTCCAGCTAAATGTCCAGCTTTGTGACAATGAAAACATGCCATACCAGGATTTCTCCATGATCTTCAGTTGTTCATTCCAAACCTTATAAAATAGTTGGCACTAATATGTCCATATCTTCCACAACATTCGCACCATATCCTTGTATTGTAATCCCATGGTACTGTTACATATTATCGGTAAGGATCTGTGTGAGTTCGGTAACCTCTAGTGTCTGCTAGGTGTGGACATCGCATGTAGTTCTTTTGCTTAGACCAGCACTTCTCGGTACTATGTCCATATCTATTGCAGTTTCTACAAAACCCTTTGAATTTTGCCTTCTGATAGTTGTTAACAGACTTTGTCCTACATTGATTAGATGTGTGACCATATTTATTGCAATTGTAACAATATCCATTGGACTTAGTGATATTCGGTTGCTTACCTTTTCTAATCTGGCATATGTTGGCAGTATGACCTTGATTTCCATAGTAGTAGCAAATAGGCTTCTTCTTTTTTATTTTATTCTTGTTTCCAGCTTGCTTTGATGATTCTCCTCTCTCGGTAGTATGAATTCCTTTTTCGGTTGATTCTTTTCCTTTGTAACCGAGTCCTACATCTTTGTTGGGTCTTCTTGTATTCAGTTGCTCATCCAACATCTTTGATGCTTCATAACTCTTCTTCAATGTTTCTTTGGATTTCTTCTTTGTTTCAAGTTCATCAGTCAACCTTGATACTTCAAGTTTTAATGCTTGATTTTCATCATTTAGAATTGCTTCATGATGTGCATAACCTAGTTGATCTATCTTATTTTGTTGAATCCCAGTTAACCTTATGATTTCATCATTCTTATCAGATACTAAGACTTCAAATTGTTGTTTCTCTCTTTGTAGATCTCTTGCTTTATCCTCTGCTGTCCTCAATGCATCTATATTTTTAGTCATATGTGTACTGAAATGTTCATGTTCTCGTTTCATTGCTTTTAGTTGATCAACCAATGCTTTGTTCTTTTCTTTCAATACTCCAATCATTTCTTCAGTCTCTTCAGACATACTATTCTCAGATGATGTCTCAATTTGTTCCACTAACACTTGAGAATCTTGCAAGTCATCAGATAATCTTCTTCTTACTTTCAAAGATTTTTACATTTGCCTTTGCATGTCTACAATCACTTGATTTGCATGATCCAGCTCTTCTTGAAGATACACAATCCTCTGAGATTGTTTTAGCCTTCCATTGATAAGATCTTTCTCTTTAGGTAGTTAAACCCTTTTCCAAGATTCAAGCTCTGATACCAATTATTAGGCCCAATACGGAAAGCTAATGTACTGAGAGGGGAGGGGTGAATCAGTACTCCAAAACTTTTCTTTAATAATAACCTTACTGTTATGCATAAACAGAATAGTGCAAAAACATAAAATAAAGTTAAAACAAACAGATAACAATCATACATGATTCACTCCATAACACATATATTTTGGTTACGCAGAAACTCTTGGTTAGAGAGAAAAACTGCGGTGGGGATGGAACCCACAACTTCACTACTACAATAATAAATAATGCTCGGTTAGAGCTACATTTAGCTATTTCTGATAGCTTACCCTGTTAGGAGTAACAAGATCTATTAGATCTACCTTGCTAAAGGATTTTATAACATTTATTCTAAATGTTGCACCTAGTTAGAGGCTTTACAATTTATAGACTTGGTTAGAGTCTTTTACCCTGTTAAAGGTTTCTCTTTCAACTTCACAATATTACAATAAAATCATTACAAACATCTACAACTTTACATCTGAAATGTTATAGCAGATTCTATGTGCTTAGGATAAGATTACCTTGCTTATAGCATACCTCGATAACCCATATAGTAACTCAGTAAACCCTTTTGTTTACTCTATTCTTTGAATGTTCTCTAAAAACCTTCTCAGTGACCTCTGTGTCTTTGTAACAGTCTTCCTTCATACATATATGCACACACCTTGCTCTTAATTCATGCTATATAAATAGATCTCTTAAAACGGTGATCCAATTTCTTACAAACAAGATTCCTCAAATGAATGACTAAACAAAATATTTCATTGGTTGGATTGACCTTGCAATCATACACAATCTTCTAGTGCAATTTCCAATGTAATAACGATTAGATGTGCCTCGATCTTGTAACATATTTTCATATGCATGTCCAGGTTCAATGTATCTGGTAACATGTTTCACTTGGTGAATATCAACTCGATGTGTCATCTTTACTGCTCGATAGTCTCAAAAAGATACTTGGTAGACAGCTTCGGTGTATACTGTGTTCTGTGACTGCTTTCTTCTGTAACCGACTAGACTGTGCATACTGACTTCTCTGTTTATACCGACTGCATGATTTGGTAATGCTAACCGACTAGAATATACAGTATGACTTTGAATATAAAAACTAATGGCAACTTGATAAGCAGTAATAATAACATGTCGGTGAACCAGATACCAGTGACTGTGTATAAGTCACTGAACATACCGGTGAACATAACCAAATATATTCAGTGTTGATAAGTGTTCACAAGTGTTGATAAGTGTTGACATCAATGACAAAATGAATGCAACACATCCATAATACCAACAATCAGAACATGACCCAAAGGTTGGTTAAATTATGAGTTGCAGAGGCAATTAAGGATGAGTCATTGGCGAGATTGATGGAGAGTGCCCAGAGAGAGTGTGGGAAGGTTTGGAAAGTTTTTAATTTTAAATCTACTAAGATTTGTATAAAGGTTTCTGGCGAAAACCAAAAAGTTTGATCGTAAAAATTGCAAAAGTTTAATTACAAGGAGAGGCAATCCAATAAGATGAGAAGAGGGCAGAACTGCAAGTGAATAGCGGAGTGGTGAAGAGGGTGTGTAGAACTCAGATAGTGTGAAGAGAAGAGAAAGAACGTAGAGCACAATAGAGTGCAGACCAAGTGTAACTAGTGGTCAAAGCAAAGAGATTCATTTGGATCTGATTAAGCTAAGAGTAGCTATTATAGCAGGTCATTCTCTCTATTGTTTTCTAATAATTACAACAGTAAAATCCCATAACCAAGTGGACTTTAACAGGTCCCTTTGTAAAATCCCTTAACCAGGTGACATCTTAAATGATGATCCTATGTTCTTTAACAAGGCTACCTCTAACAAGGTAAAGGTTCTAACAGGACTTAAAAAAAATCTCTTAACCGGGTGGCACCTAACAGTCTCTTTGTAATCTCCTAAAAGGGATGGCTCCTCATAGAGCGTATTCCAGAAGAGTGTAGATTTTGTGAGTTTCTACTCACACCGTGGTTTTCTCCCATTTGGGTTTCCACATGTTAAATCTTGGTGGTCTTGTGTGTTACATTTTTGTGTGCATGTTTCTTATCAATACTGCTTATACTGATAAGTTTTAAGTTTGAATAAGAAGTTTTGATTAAGGTTAAATCTGTAATAATTGGTATAGTGTTGATTCACCCCTCCCCTCTCAGCACCAGTTGGGATTAACAGAAAAGATGTTTTAAAAACATAAACCTATAACTAATTTGAGGTGATGCACCAATATTTACTTTTCTAGTTTTAGATAGACTGATTACAACTATATCAACTAAATAAAACAACCTTTGTTCACAGCTAATTCATGCCTAAGTTGACCATAAAAATGTCATAGAGAGGTAATTTGTTTCAGTTTTCATAGAGATGAAATGCTTCATACAATATTGCTGGCTAAAATAAAGATCTTAACACATCATGCAACCTAATCAAAACTTAAGACTACTTGCCAATAAATATTACATAGATGACATGAAATCAAAGGACTGAAATAATCACAATAGACTTCATAAAAGTTATACAATCGCCATGAATTTGACAAGAGAATAGGTGGGAACAATAATTTTTCTTATTGATTTTGAAGAATTTGATTGCAATACATGAAAATATTTGATAAAAATCTAAGATATTTGAGTTACAAGACAAGTCTATTTGTTGTGTACACAAAGAAGAAAGAAAGAACTAACTTCAAACAAGTGGTTAAGTTGCTTTTATTGGAAAAGAAGCTCCATAATTTTGAATTTAAAATTTTGGCTCCCTTTGGACTTGATGATTGAGTTGACGTGTAGTGACTAGCTGAGTGTGAATAAATACATTGATGCACTGGTTCCAAGCTTTCCTTCAAATTAGGTGCAGAACATAAATTAACTCCTTCAAATTAGGATCAAGTCACTTTTGAAATCAAAAGTTGGTCACTTGGCAGATAGACTTGAAAATCTCACAAAAAGTGGGCTGAAACTGATTATTGAACTGCTCTCAAAGGTTGCCACAATCGGTACTTGACCCATGCGTGGTCATTAATTTATGGTTGAACTATTGTAGGAGTCACAAAATCCCTCTTTACCATACTTCAAATTGTTCCTTAAATTGTCTCTTCTTCTGTTGTCAAATATTTAGGTTTCATTCATGATGCATTTCAAAATTTGAAATTCAAAACCCCCTCTTGGTTTGATAAGGCCTCTAAACCATTAATTGACATTGGTGGAAATCACTTTCTTTAGTCATTCTCCATGCAATTGAAACATTGTCTTCTACTTTTTAAAAGGTTGTCATGTCACTTTTTTCACACTCTAAAACACTGTTACACCTCTGAGACTGTCCTGAATAACATGTTGCCTTGCTGAGATGTCATTCATTGTCCCTTTTATAACATAACTCAAACCTTTTCCTTTGTTAATAGTAATAAAAGGCCTTACTTTCTTATGACTAGTATTTTATATTTTGTTCAAATGTAGTTGTGACTTCCCTATTGATAACATCTATACTTTGGCAATGAATCGATGAAGGCAATGTGATAGTAGGTATTCAATGGATTGCAACTCCATTATTTCTTGGACTATCATCTATTGTTTCATCCACTCTCCAATGATTGTGTTCTTATCACTTGCTTTAACATGCTGCTAACATGAAGCAGGCCTCCCTTTTTCATTATCATTGTGATTTATGATCACTATCTCAATACCTTTGTCATGATGATCTTTATTTTTTACAGTCCATTACCTTCTATACTGTAGTGACTTTATGTTATGACACAAGGATACACACCTCATTTTAAATTTGTCTTGAAGTTGGGACTTCATAATGGGTCATTGGGAAGCATTCTAATTACTGTCTTACTCACCTCCTGTTCCTTGCGAATAGTGACCATTAACCCTTTTTTTCTTTTCAAAGCCTTTAGGACTATTATTGTCCTTTGACTCAGCCAATATGACTACTTTGGTGATCTCATTTCTCCTTATCTCACTATTTTTTAAATGCCACATAATTTCTTATTTTTCTCTTCAAATTCTTTGCTACCAATATCACACAAAAAAATTGTCTCAATATCTTGCTCTACCCCAAATCAGGATCTACTAGTAAATCTTGCTCACTATTATAGCTTTTGTATTTCAATCTTTATGACTATCAATTTAACAATGATCTTCTCTTATGGATTAATTTACCCCTCCTATCTCTAATGATTGTTCCTTTGGTGCTCTAATATTTTTAGGTTTTGTTGTCCCCAAATGATGGTGTCCATTTGTCCATTCTCATCATCACCATATTCATTGTATTTTCTTGATTCCTTATGAGTATCGAAGACTTCCTACTTGTGATCTCCTTTACTAGTCTTGTTCTTTGATTGAAAGAGACATTATACAAGGCAAATATTATTCATTGATGCTCTTGCATCAGTAAGAAATCAGGAAAACAAACCCCTTTTACAAATAGTTATGAACATCCTTTATAACAATTACTCTTTCTCGCATTTAATAGAAAAATAACTACCACATAGAAAAGATAAATCTCTGAAGAATACTAAAAACCTTGAAGAAAATAGATAAGAGGAGCTTTACACATTGTGGGTGAAAGCAATGATCAAAAGAATGCACTCAAGAAAACCATGGATCAACTTAAAAAATAAATAATGTCATTTCAACAACAATCAAAAACTCTTTGGGAATAAGAGAATATGAAAACCAACATAATCTCATGAAGATCTTTGATAAACGGCCTTGAGAGAAAACCTATAGAAGAAATGAATGTGTTTCCTGTAAACTTCTCCTCAAACCTTACCTCCTTTCCTCGAAACCGATTACTATTTTCTTCCTTTATCTCATGTTTTTCTCTTTAAACTTGTTGTTCTGCACCTTTTCATCTCATTGTTCTCATGCCATAACCCTAGATTCCTTCAAAAATCCCACCTTCTTTGAAGAATTGTTATCTCATATTTAGGTCTTTTTTATTTTCCCTACATTTTAGGGAAACTTTCCTATTTAGAAATATGTATCTTTGTTTTCTCTCTTACTTATTCACTACTCATTGCTTTGACTTTTTGTCACAACCTGATGAAGGAGGCAACTTTTCCCTCTAATGAAATTTCTACACATAAAAAAAAATTGTTTGTTTCCACATAGGACCATCTTTTAGAGTCTTTTCCAATATATATAAAACAACACATTACATAAAAAACTCTTTTGAATGACAAATAAATGACCTTTATTTGATGCAAGCTAATGATAAGAGACATGTATCTTATTCAACCTCCAAAGACATGAACAATAATGCAAATCTAAACTAATAATTTTATTATGCTTGTGTAATGTGACTTAAGATCCAAGACATGGAACCTAAAATTAAGGAGAACCAAAACCTATCGAATCGATAACTATGGTAGGAAGAACTCCCCTAATGACATCTAAGACTAGCTTAAAATCTCATAACATTCTAGCGACATCTTAGGGGTGTTTTATTTCAAAGCAAAGAAGACCAATTGCCTATGATATCCATTCGGAATGAAGACTCAAGAACTTATAGATTAGGCTTGAAAAAACTAGACCATGCAATTAGAAACATGGAATAGCACTTGAAAACTACACATAGCTTGGAAACTAAACCTAATCATGACTGATAAACAATCAGAAAGGAATAAAAGTCTACTATTAAAAAGGAACAGTAGTACCTAACTTACTAATAGACCTGAAAACCTATTCCTGAGCACTTCAAAAAATGTATACATGACTGAAAAACAAAAAAGACTAAGAACTTAATTCTAAATTTGGTATAGAACACCCTATTTGAATGAAAACTAACTCTACTATGTACAAAAGTTTCAACATCACCTCAATAGAAAAGCTTGAGGTGTGTCACATTTACCGGGATAGGCAACTCTTCTTCATCAAGTTTGAACAATTGATAAGAATTATGCATCTTGCAACTTATGATGATATCTGGACCATCCCAAATTGCATCAAACTTTGTATGTTGTCCAGGCCTTCTCTTATTCATTCCACTTGAAAACCAAGTCACCTTCTCTGAAAAATCCTTGGGATTGCCTTCTTATCAAAAGTTATCTTCATTTGAGCATGGCGATTCTCAATATTTATGAGATATTTCTTCCTTATCTCCTCAACCTCCATCAACTCAACAAACATGATTTACATTGGTTCCTCCTTGATCATTTCTAGCTCTTTGATCAAGCTCAAAGTTGGCAACTCCACTAAGATTGGGAGCTTTACTTCCTTACCATAAGCCAACACATGTGGAGAATTACCTTTGGACCTCTTTGGAGTTATCCCATTAGCCCATAAAGCTAATTTCAACCTTGTGTGCCAACTTCTCTGATTATCCTCTATTGTCCTTTTGATGATCCTAATCAAATTCTTGTTAGTGGACTCAGCTTGTCTATTACCATGTGGATAATAATTAGAAGAATTACTCAAGTATATATAATTTTCAATAGCCCAATTAGTTACTCTTAAATCAACAAAAGCTAATGTATTATTAGAAATAATTGATTCTAGAACACCAAACCTTTCAACCAAATCTTGATAGAAAATTAGGACATAAGTTTCATTTGCTTCTCTCGGTACCACACTTTCTATCCATTTTGTAAAATAATCAATTTTTGTTAAGATCCATCTATGACCAACACTTTAAGGTGGATTAATAGGACCAATAAAATCAAGACCCCACTTCATAAAGGGATTCTCTACCTTTATAGGTTGCAATGGAAGGGCTACCAATCTTTGTTTCCCTTAACAATGAACATTTCTTGAATTTTCTAACTCATTCATGAGTATCCTTAAATATATCAAGCCAATAATAACCAACTCTCATGATTTTATATTTTGTTGTTCTTGGAGAAAAACTCCCACCTATTGGTCAATCAGGGAATTCTTCAAGAATCCTACTTGTTTGATCTGTTTCAACACATCTTAACAGAATTCCATTATGATTATTTCTAAACAAAACTCCATCAATAATGGCATATGGAATAGCTTGAAGTCTAAAATATCTTCTTTTTGAATTTTCTAAACCAATAGGACACTTATTGGTCAAGAGATAGCTTACTATTTTTTGGATCCAACTTGAGGTAGGTGTTGCTACAACAGTATGATCTTCATCATCAAGCACTAGAATAGTGAGGTTTTCATCTTCTTTTTGTTCTCTACACCATCAACTAGTTTCTCATATAGCCCCTTGCCTCTAACCAACTTAGTAACTTTGATATCAACATCATACTCCATCACTTTAGTAGTCCAACTAGCTCTCTTATCAAATATTTACTCAATAAAAACAATTCATTGTAGGATGAGCAACCAACAAGTGAATCTTGTTATTTGAAAGAATATACTTGAATTTTTTAAAACTTCTTACAATGGCCAACACTTCTAAAAGCATACAAAATGAAATCCTTACCATAATCAGGATTTATGAGTGTTGGGGCTTATGCTATTGCTTCCTTTATCTCCTAAAAACTTATTTTTCCTTCTTTGGTCTAGCTAAAACTCATATTTTTATTTAGCATGGAAGTTAGAGGTTGTAAAAGAATAGCAATATTTGGAATAAACATCCTTACAAAATTAATCCTTCCAAGAAAGCTTTGGAGTGCTTTCTTGTGAGCTGGTAATGGTAAAGCGAGAATGACACTTACTCTTTCTGGATAAATGGATATACCATGCTTGGACATATTGTGACCAAGAATCTTTCCTTCATGGGCAAAACAGAAACTCTTCTTAGGATTTAGTGAAATCCCATACTCTCTACACCTTTCAAAGACTTTCCTTAAATGCACAAAGTGATCTTTAGCATCCTTTGAAAATACAGTTGTGTCATCAAGATATACCAACACAAACTTATTCATTAAACATTTAAAAGACATATCCATGACCCTTTGGAAAGTAGATCTTTTATTTGACAATCAAAAAGGTATTTTCTTATAAGCCATGGTTTCTCACTTTGATATAAAAGTTGTCTTGTATTGGTCTTCCTCTTTGACCAGGACCTGATTATAACCTGAAAATTCATCTAACAAGGAAAACCTCTCAGATCTAGAAGCTAACTATAATATTTGCTCCATTGAAGGTAACAGATAGTAGTCTTTAGGATAAGGTCGGTTGAGATCTATAAATTCCACACACAATCTGATCTCACCATTTTTCTTTCGCACATGAACTAAGCTAGAAACCCAAGATGTATGGTTTATAGGAAATATTATGTTACTTTTTATCAACTTACTTAGTTTCTCTTTCATGAGATGTTCTAGCTTTGGGTTCAAGGACCTCTACCTTTTCCTTATTGGTTTTGCATCTAGTTCAAGCTCAATGGTGTGTTGAGCTAGGCTAGGATCAAAACCCTTCAAATCACCATACTCCCATGCAAAAATATCATTAAATTCTTAGCAAAGTGAAACAAAATATTTTTGTTTATCCTTAGTACAAACCTTGCCAAGCTTCAAAAGATTATCTTTGGAAATTTCAATTAGCTCAAAGTGATCTTCCTTCACTATTATGTTGGTTTTATCTCTCCTAACCTAATCATTAGAATTGAAAATGGATTCAAGAGTGACCAAACCTTTTGGTAGCTTATTTGACTTTAGCTGAATGATTTGGTCATCATATTATTGTTGCAACTTTTGGTGATTTCAAGCTGAAAACTCAACTTCCTCAATCAGAAAGTTAATGATCTACTCCACTATCAAATACTTGCTAGTGCACATTGTTATCTAGAACCAAGGGTCTAACAACTACCTTAACATAATGTTGACCATCAACATTTTTTACCTCACTTGGAATGTCAAACTCAATTCCCATGGTAGCCAACTTCTCTACTTGTTTGTTCTAATTTCTTGGAATAGATAAAAGGTTAAAAGAATCAAACTCCTCAGTTATATCCCATACTCTATGTTTGTAAAAATTCAACAAATCATTTTTAGTAATAAAAAATTCCTTACTTGGTTAACCACAAGTTCATTGCCCCCAAATAGCTACAAGCATTTGGTATTCTTAGTCCTTGCCCACTCTAATGCATGCACCAATGCTTCATATTCATGTGTATTATTAGTACAGTTGAATGCAAAATGAAAAGAACAGTAATACCTTTCTCCTTTAGAAGAAACTAACACTACTCCACCACCAGAGCCCACTTTATCTCTTGAACCATCAAAGAACAAACTCCAAACCTCATTAGACTACTACCTTTGTTGTTATTTTTCATCTTTAATCAGGTTTGGAACAACATCCTCTTTCTCATGGATCATATAGATTCCTAGTCCAATCTCATCTATATTATTGAATGATCAACTTGATTATTTTATGCTTCTCATTCATCTAAAATCAGGTCTGAGATGTCTTCTATTGAGGTATTTGGCTCATGGACAACAAGTTGATCTTCTTGGTTTTTCTCATGAAAAGAAAGGTTGGCATTGGTAAGATTGGGAACATTGGTTTCAATATGGTCTTTGCCCAATGGCTCTAATTTTATATTCACTTTCGTACCATACCTTGTCCTAAATAAAAGGTGAGACCAATCAAATGACAAATAACCCCCCAACCTTGCAGTGAAATCCCTACTCAAGAAAAGACAAAAATAAGGTGGCAAGTCAACTATATATGTGTCTTAGGGAATAGAAAAGTTAGGACAAGCATGAAGTGTAAGACTAAAATTTTTAATAACCCCAATAGTTTTCATTGTTGTTCCATCAAGCTAGACCACTCCCTTTGTGAGAGGATCATAGGTTAATCCTAACTTGTCAATAATTTGCTTGGGCATAACTGAATTATTGGCCCCTGAGTCAATCATGCAATTATGGACTAAATTCTAGCCAATAATGAGAGTGACATAAAATGGCAAAGTTTTGATTTCTTTAGGTTGTCCATTACTAGCTTGAGGAGTATTTTCTAGGGTGACAATTCTCTTTAGAAGGCTCATTAGACAAACTAAGGGTAAACATAGAATTTTGCAACTAATCTTTTTGCCCAGGAAGGGATAAAGAATCCCACATAAAAATATTAACATTTGACTTATTCATATACTCTAAAATATTGAAAGAATTTGATCTCATCTTCAGTTGTCCTTTACTAAAACAACCTATCCTTGGGCTTGCAATGGCTATGACCAATTCTTGGGTTGATCTTTACTTGTTGTCACTTAACCTCTTGGTAGGATTAATACATTCTAAGTTGCTTAAGGCATATTGGTAACTTGGTGGCTTGAGGAAGCTTGATTTTTTCTTTACCAGCTTGTTGTCCAAGACCAACTGCCCTCTTCTTGGATCTTGTATTCAATGCTACAAGCGTATAAGACTGATTTGGAGCAAGAAAATTCCTCTCCTTGCTAGTTCATCAAAGCAACATCTTGATTATCTTGGTCATTTTGAGGACTTTGTTGTTCACTGTTGCTTTGGACTGGTTCTTTTTGGAAAACAACATTATCTTGAGCCATAAGGGCCTGATTGAGTATCTCGTTTGGACAAATAGATTTATTATGAGACTAATTACAAGGATAACACCAATTTTAGTCCCAGGATAAGTTGTTTTGGACAGGCACTAACGCTTTTGAGGATCCGACTATGTTAGGATTATAAGGTTTAGAAGGCCTTGGATTATAGTTCCTCCTTTGGGCTTGAGGATCAACTTGATTAGGTGGCCTATTTTGCTAATATGGAGCTTGATAAGGTCTATTACCTTGACCTTGTTGCCTCTATAAATTAACAAGATTATTGCCAAAGGTCAGAAACATACCTTTGATTTCTTGCT
Source organism: Cryptomeria japonica (assembly GCF_030272615.1). Taxonomy (NCBI): domain Eukaryota; kingdom Viridiplantae; phylum Streptophyta; class Pinopsida; order Cupressales; family Cupressaceae; genus Cryptomeria; species Cryptomeria japonica. Next base: position 717,329,256 of record NC_081411.1, on the reverse strand, counting down.
TAAACTCATTAATCTCTTGGCATTGACTTGGGAAAGCATTAGCTTGAGTTGAAGGTTGATAACCCAAGGCTGGAAAAGGTGGGACAATAACTATGGTAGGGATTGTCTCAGGAATAGGTTGTTGTATCTCAATAAATATAAGCATTGGAGGTCTAGGGGCTATTTTTCCATCTTGAATGAGACTATTCTTAGCCCTTATAGAAACACCAAAAGTTGTTGGTAATGAGTATCCACCTATTGATTGTATCATTACTAAGATATAATTGGTAAGAGCTTTAAAATGGTATAAAAATGTATGATCATTTTAGGGTCTTACTATGGTTAGAATCCTATTCCAAGTCTTTTGGAAACTAAAAATAAAGTCCATTGTCTACTCCTATGGTGCTCTCTTGATGGTATTGAGCTTCTCTACCAAAGAGAGATGGTCTGATTTGTCTTCAAACTGCCTATTCAAAGTAGCACCCAACCGGTCCCATGTATCTATGGAATTTAATAGAAATCCTTTTAACCACTGAAGGGATTTACCCTTGAAAGAAGTTGTTAAGAGCCTCACTGCAATATTCTCCTAAGTGATGTGATGAACTCCACACAAGGAGGCCATATCACTAATGTTCTCTACATCTATAGTCTGATTTTCTCCTATAAAAAATGGTAAACTCTTAAGAGAAGTCATTGGGATGTCATCATGTTGGGTAAGATTTAAGGGGCTTCCTTGATTAAAAGGAATGAAAGGTCGATTCCTAGGAGGGTTGTGAGCCATTGGGTTTACAAGAACTTGAACTGTGCGATTGGTTGGTCCTTGAGATGAAAATCTTGCAAGCAAAGGATTACTAAAAGTTGTAAAGGGAGGCTAAGAGTTAGGAGGAGTAGGCAAAACCCCACTTGATAAATTTGTTACTTTGTTTGCTACCCTACTCTTCCTCTTTGGTATAGGTAACTCATAATAATCTACAGGGTCTGCACTTTTCCTTGTTAGCACTCTTCTCATATGTTGATTGAACTAGATCTACCCCTACCAGGAGCTCAAAGTCGCCAAGCGTGAAATATTTTCTTCATAAAAATGAAATACTACTGATCACACCAAGACAATAGCAAAATTAGACCTTTTAGTGGACTACAATTTAGTACATTGTCCCATCGGGCATGTTAAAAATTGTTATCATGAAGTATTGCACCCTGATGCCAAGTTAAACTTAGAAATTATGTGCAACATGGGACTAATTTTAGGTTGTGGGTACCTTATGGTGAAAGTAGGCCTCCAGAGAGGGTTAGTTCCCTTAAGACACTTCCTAAAACTATTGATTTTGATAGGGAAAACATAAGAAAAGATATTTTGAAAACATAAACCTACAACTAATTTGTTTTAGATAAAGTAATTACAACTATATCAACTAAAGAAAAGCATTTGTTTACAACTGATTCATGCCTAAGTTGGCGATAACCATTTCATATGGAGGTGATTTGTTTTAGTTTGCATAGAGATGAAATGCTTCATACAATATTGTTAATTGAAATAAAGATCTTAAAACATCATACAACCTAATCAAAACTTAAGAATACATGTCAATAAACATTGCATAGATGAAATGAAATCAAACAACTAAAATAATCACAATAGACTTCATAAAACTCATACAATCACCATGAATTTGACAAGAGAATAGGCCAAAACAATAATTTTTCTTATTGATTTTGAGGAATCTGACTGTAATACATGAAAATATTTGAGTTACAAGACAATTCTCTCTATTGTGTACACAAAGAAGAAAGCAAGAACTAACCTCAAAAAAGTGGTGAAGTTTCTATTATTGGAAAAGAAGCTACATAATTTTGAATTTAAAATTTTGGCTCCTTTGGTACTTGATGATTGAGTTGACTTGCAGTGACTACTTGAGTGTGAATTAATACATTGATGTGTTGGATCCAAGCTTTTCTTCAAATCAGGTGTAGAAATAAAATCAACTCCTTCAAATTGGGATCAAGTCACATTTGAATTCAAAAGTTGGTTACTTGGGTGGATAGACTTGAAAATCACACAAAAATGGGGCTCAAACTGAAGTGGACTAGTTATTTATGCTCTTAAAGGTTCACTCAATCGGTACTTGACCCATGTGTGGTCATGATTAAACTATTGTAGGAGTCACAAAATCCCTCTTTTCTACACTTCCAATTGTTCCTTAAAGTGCCTCTTCTTCTGCTATCAAATATTCAGGTTCCATTCATGATGCATTTCAAAATTGTAAATCCAAAACCCCCTCTTGGTTTGATAAGGCCTCTAAACTATTAATTGACATTGGTGGCAATCACTTGCTTTAGTCATTCTCCATGCAACCAAAACATTGTCTTCTACTTTTTGAAAGGCTTCCATGGTGCTTTGTTCACACTCTAAAACATTGTTATACCTCTGAGACTATCCTAGAAAAAATGTTGCCTTGCTGAGATGTCATCGATTGTCCCTTTGATAACATGTCTCAAACCTTTTCCTTTGTTAATAGTAATAAAAAACCTTACTTTCTTATGACTAGTATTTTATGTTTTTCTCAAATAGCTATGGCTGCCCTATTGATAACATCTATACTTTGACAATGAATTGATGAAGGCAATGTGATATTAGTTATCCAATGGATTGTAACTCCATTATTTCTTGGATTGTCATCTACTATTTCATCCACTCTCTAATGATTGTGTTCTTGTCACTGGATTTAACATGTTTCTAACATGAATGAGGCCTCCCTTTTTCATCATCATTATGATTTGTGATCACTATCTCAACAACCTTTGTCATGATAATCTCTATTCTTGATAGTGCCTTACCTTCTATACTACAATGACTTTATGTTATGACACAAGGCTACATACATCACTGTAAATATTTTTTAAAGATGGGACTGCTTAATGGGTCATTAGGAAGCAATCTACCATTTTGATTATTGTCTTACTCACCTCCTATTCAATGGGAATAGTGACCATTAACCCTTTTTTCTTTTTAAAGCCTTTAGGACAATTATTGTCCTTTGACTCAACCAATATGACTGCTTTGGTGATCTCATTTCTCCTTACCTCAATATTCTTTAGATGCCACAGAATTCCTTATTTTTCTCTTCAAATTCTTTGCTACCAATATCACACAAAAAAAATTGTCTCAATATCTAGCTCTACCCCAAATTAGGATTTGCTAGTAAATCTTGATCATTGTTATAGCTTTTGTATTTCACTATCTTAATTGTTTATGATTATCAATTTAACAATGATCTTATGTTGTGGATGATTGTACCCCTCCTATCTTTGATGATTTTTCCTTTGGTGCTCTAATATTTTTTGGGTTTGTAGTCCCCAAATGATGGTGTCCATTTGTCCATTGTCATCAGCACCATATTCACTGTATTTTCTTGATTCCTTATGAGTTTCTAAGACTACCTACTTGCAATCTCCTTCACTAGTATTGTTCTTTCATTGAAAGAGACATTATACTAGGAAAATGTTATTCATCGGTGTTCTTGCATCAGTTAGAAATCAGGAAAACAAACCCCTATACAAGCAGCTATGAACATCCTCTATTACAATTACTCTTTCTTTCTTTTAATAGCAAAATAACTACCACATAGTAAAGATAAATCTTTGAAGAATACTGAAAACCTTGAGGAAAACATATAAGAGGGTCTTTATACATAGTAGATGAAAGCAAAGATCAAATGAATGCACTCAAGAAAATAATGGATCAACTTAGAATATAAATAATAAGTCATTGCAACAACAATCAAAAACTCTTTGGGAACAAGACAAATTGAAAACCAACATAATCCCATGAAGATATTTGATAAACTTTGAGACAACCTAAAGAAAAAATGGATGCATTACCCATAAACTTCTTCTCAAACCTTACCTCCTTTCCTTGAAACCGGTTGCTATTTGCTTCTTTTATCTCACACTTTTCTCTTTAAACTTTCTATTTCCCATCTTTTCATCTCACAGTTCTTATGCCAAAACCTTGGAGTCCTTCAAAAGTCTCACCTTCTTTGAAGAACTATTGTTATCTCATATTTAGGTCTTTTTTCTTTTCCCTACATTTTAGAGAAACTTTCATGTTTAAAATCCCTATATCTTTGTCTTTTCTCTTACTCATTCACTTCTTACAACTTTGACTTTCAGTCACAACCCAATAAAGGAGGTAACTTTTCCCTCTAATGAAATTTCAAAGCAAAAAAAAAAACTTGCTTGTTTCCACGTAGGACCATCTTTTAGAATCTTTTCCAATATATATAAAATAAAACATTACATAAATAACTCTTTTGAATGAAAAACTAATGACCCTTATTTGATGCAAGCTAATTATAAGAAACATATCTCTTATTCAACCTCCAAAGACATGAATGATAATTCACACCTAAACTAATGATTTTATTATTTGTGTTGAATGTAACTTAAGACCTAAGACTTGGAACTTGAAATAAAGGAGAACCAAAACCTATTAGACTGACAACTATGGTAGGAAGAACTCCCCTAATGACATCTAAGACTGACTGAAAATCTCATAACAGTGATAAATGTTCATCATTGTAAAATAAAAAATAGACTTGACATTACTTTTATGCACATCAATTCTTCTTTTCATGCACCCAATGGACCTTTATAATTTTCCACCATAATTAATGATAAACATAGGGTGAGTACTCATTGATCCTATTTACATGTTGAATGTTGTTATAGAAGAGTTTCTTAATGTACCTGAATTGCACCAAGATGCGTATGATAAATCAAATGTCTTCGCTGGAAGGCATGATGGTTTTGCTCATCCCACCCTTGGTACCATAACCCTTTGTGTCCAAGTTGTAAAGTTCTGATGCCAATAGCTAACAAGATGAGAGGGGGGGGGGTGAATCATACAAACTTAATCTTCCATAAAATCAACAGATTCAACCTCGGTAACTTATACTTCAGCAATACAACCAAAAACTGCTAAACATGCAAACTCATAAACACATAATCATTATAACACATATAACACCAGATTTAACATGGATACCCAAATAGAGAAAAACCACTGTGGGATTTCAGACCCACTAAGAAATATACTCTTCTAGAGTATGCTCAATTAAAAGAAAATCTTGTTAAAGATTACAAACACATTGCTAGATGCGACCCGGTTAAGGGATTTCCCTCAGATCTGTTAGGATCTTCACTTTGTTAGAAGTGACCTTGTCAAAGGAATTCAAACACTCAACTAGAATGTCACCTTGCTAGAGGATTTACAAATAAGACTGTTAAGTCCACTCGGTTAAGAGATTTTCTGTCACTTACAAAATAAACAACAGTAATAAAAATATATTTGCAACTTCACATCTGAAATGCTAAAGCAGATTCTATTTTGCTCAAAACAATCTTGTCATAGGACTTGTCTTGTCCCTCTGTTGGGCTCCTTACTCTGTTATTCAAAGAAGTCTTCAAGCTTATGTGCTCGGTAATCACTATGTAGCATCCCTGTGCTTACACTTGCCCGCATACATTGTTTATCAACAATTCCTTATTTATAAACAATTTGGTAACCACTTAATCTCCTTGATCACATTTCCCATGATCAATCTTAGCCATCAGATCTTCAATCTTGACTAGGTTCAATGTATCCTTCAATCTAAAAATGTTTTACCTTGCCTTGGGACTTGCATTCCTTTCTTGGAACTTGCACAAGGTTATTGCGGTTCAATCTGCGTTGTAGATCTTCCTACCAATCTTCTATTGCCATAGATCCTTAACAAACTTCATGCACGATATACCAATCATTTATATATCTCCATCTCATCATTGTCCTTCATTAAATAATGCTTTTATCCATCCAATGTGATCTGTCATAACTCGGTTGCAACTTGATAAATACTAAACTTTACTCGGTAGACATTCCACCTTCATTAACCGATATCAAAAACCTTAGGGTTTACCGACTAGGTTCTTTGCTTGGTGACATAGTATAGTATTAACCTTACAATCAACAACATATGTAGGATATCAAAACAATCTAAACATCATGATCTCATCATTGTCTAACTCGGTAATAGTTGCCCATTGAATAACTTATTTCTCCCCTTTCTTATCACATTATTTCTATGTCTTTTACCGACATCTTAATTCTCTTCAAATCAATCTTCTCAAGATATGGCAACATCATACTGAATCAGAAAATCAATTTCTTGACATCAATGACAAAATAATGTTATAAAGATAGTTATCATGTCTTTTCAGTTATATCAAATAATCTTCAACAACCTTCTCAATATCCTTAATGAATATCAACAATCTCCTTCTATTGAAATGCCAACACAAGTTAGACACAACTTAGATGTAACATTTTTCATAATTCCAACCTCAAACTAATTTCATGTAAAGTTGGGACATTTTTAGCTCATGTCCACAAAGTTAGACCCTTTTGTAATATAAAAGTGATTAAAGTTTTTAGTTTATGGAAAAGTATATATTTCTCATCACAATGCATTTTGAACCTCATACCACTATGCAAATTTTTCACTTACTTAACTTTGGCCTCGTCCATTCGAACCTCCTAAAACTCATGAAGACTTTTTGTTCTTGTCCTACCAAAAATTCAAATGTAATAAGATTTCTCAATTGTCTAATTCTAGTTGCCCAAGTCAGATTTTGACTGTTATCTTTAAGGATTCTTTTTCTTCTATGGTTGAGTGAGTAGTTCCTCATATTCTAGTAGTAGTGCAGGAAATTTGGTCCAAATATGAACTCCTACCAAACGCCAAAACTCTAGTATTTATGTTGCAGTTCCACCTTTGCTATATGAGAGACCACAAGGCAAACACCCAACATAACCTTGACCTCATCCTCACACTTCAAAGATTTATTTTGTTCCTCTTTTTTAGGGAGAATCTAGAGGAAAGCAACTTGTTGTGAGGGGACATTCTCCCTTTGTTGTTTCCTAAAATTTGATGAATCGTAAGTTCATTTTGTTGGCAATTGACACTCAATTGGTTGGTTTCACTATGTTGTCATTGATGGCAATCTAGTTCTGGATTCTTGTTTTGGTTCAGTTGTGTACCGGCACTGACAAGATGGATGAATTTCTTTATTTACCAACAATGCAAGCTGACATTGTTTAGAACAAGGTTATAGGTATTGGATGCCAACATCTTTTGGATCTGACATCGGCAATTGTTTTTGATATTCATGTATTTATGTTATCTAGTCGACATGTATATTGATATTGTAATTATCTTTGTAAGTCGACATAAGGCATGATAAATTATATAGGGTATATAGGTTAGTTGGATTAGATCATTTTGATATGGACATGATAGTGTGATATGATGTGAATATGTATTAGGAAGGACATGTGAAATATGTCAGAGAGATTATGTATGTGACGATATTTATGTAAGGATTATTCCAATAAAGGGTTTAGGGTTTCAAACTAGAACAGACAGAGCTTAACCGAAACTATATTCTAGCATAGAAGATGCTATCTTAGCAGTTCATTCATTTCTCGGGATTGTAGTCTAGATTTATATGTAGTCGGTGATGCTCCTTTTGTCATTAAGCAATGTGCTCTAGGCTGTAAGCCTTCCTGCAAGTGCAGGCCCCTATATTTTGTAATATCTCTTCATATGGCCAGTGGATTGATATTGTGGGTCACAAATCCCACCGTAGTTTTTCCTCTTTGAGGTTTTCCACGTATAGTTCTGTGTGTTATGGTATTCATTTATGTGATTGGATTATTGGTTGCTTTACTTTCTTTAATTCTATATGTATCGGTATACTGGTTGGTGTATGTATGCTTTAATAAGGTTAAAATTGATCATACCGATAGAACACTGATTCACCCCCCCCCCCCTCTTAGTGTTCTTGGATTCCAACAGATTCCTCCTTTTGTTCTAGCAACAATGATGAAAAGGAGTCAACATTGGGTGACACCTTTATTTCTTCTTCATAAGGCCTCTATAACAAGTAGATAAAATCACAATGCAAAAGACCATAGGAGATGTTGTTGTGTTATAACTCATCAACTTGTTGAAGAAAATGGGTATGTGCAGGAGCATGAGGGGCCAAAAAGTGGTATTTTGAAAAAAATGCCTTTTCCATTTGCCCAAAAAAGCAAAAAATCCTTGTTGACTTTTTCCTTGGCTTTGATGTCAGTACATGTAGCCATGGAAAAAGCCAAAGCATAATAGATATCTAGTATTATCTGATAATATCAGATATCCAATATTATTAAACTTATATATTATATTATATATTATATATTATTATATATTAGGGGTGACCCCACAACACAGTGATGGAGTTATGAGCCTCCTTCTTATGAGGTCGAAGCTCAAACCCTCATGGTTGAAAGGAGACCCGCCTAGCCACTGTGTGTCTCAGCAGCCGATGATGTAGATAAGTGCTAGCAATAAGAAGTGACCATGTTGTTGCAATGGAGGTGTTAATGCCTCATCATATTGGGCCAGGTTGAAGGTGAGAATGGCATGCAAGTTGGAGCTAGTGAGATAGTTGCAGAGAGATAAGGGTTCTATAGAGAGATAAGGATGCCATGTGGAGTGATAAGGGATAGAGGGATAAGGAGAATAATGGAGAGATAAGGAGAGTAGTAGAGAGATAAGAAGATGCACAAGAAATGAGGGAGAGTTGAGACCAACACGAGACAAATTAGGGAGGTGTTAATGCCTTAGCAAGCCAAAAAATGTAACCACAAGGATGGAGTCCCCCACTATGAGCCCACTGGTTCGTAGCTCTAGTCAAAAGTGATTATTGATAAAATTATATGTGTATATATATAATATTATTATTAATATATTTTATTATATATTAATAATACGTATTATTAATATATATTGTCATATATTAATAATATATATTATTAATATGTCTTATTAATAAATATTAATACACAATGGAAAACAAGAAAAAGGTATTAGATATCTGATACCTATGGATATTTTAAATACCTAGACTATGGCTTCCTTTAGGTCATTTTTACCCATGGGTTTGGCATTCTGGAGCTATCCAATATCCAATTTTAGCCGATATCTAATTCCTTAAGAAAATTTTCATCAAATTCAAGCATTATGTATGATTTTTTTCATTTTCCTTGTCTTTTTATCATTCATTTGTATTTTTTGGTTTGTTTTGTTATTTTTTAGTTATAAATTAGGTTTTTTAATTTTAAATACACTATGTTGTTTGAAATTTGTTAATTAAATCTAAATTTTCAACTTCAATTAGGTAAAATGGTTGATAATAATGAGAATCCACAACCACCAAACCCTTCGCTACCAAACCCCCCTTAATTCATGAGTTAATTGATCAAAATTTGGACCAATTGAGGGGCATTGCTAATGTTTATATAACAATCCCACGTTTATAACCCATGTTAGTTACACTAACGACAACAATCTCCAATATAGAAATCATCATGACTGAACACAATGTCATTCTTTTGTGGCAAGAGGTCATGAGGGAAAAATATGCAGATGGCTTGTCTTATGAGGAGGTGAAAAACCTAGAGATATCCAAAGCCGAAATTGTCACCCTATTTGTTAATCCCCATACTAGACTTCCCATAGATGTCAAAAAACAAAAAATTTCCATCAAATAGTGTCAAAATTATGCTATGCAAAATAAATTTTGGGATCATTGGTGGATGGTTTTTGATAGACCACCCAACAATAATCTCGATGTGCCATTTTACTTCATCAAGAAATTATATGCCAAATTTGTTTTAGGCAAGCATGTGCCATCAGGATAGACTTGGGGCAATTTGAGTAGTACAGGGCCCATATGTTCCCCCTCACATTTCTTACCCACCTCCAGTACAACCGCCATATACTATTGTTGAGGCAGTTTCATATACTATATCAGCTATTCGTTGTTTGAGTAGCCATTTGGTTTCTTAGGCCGCAACACTAACGTAGCCACATGAGGGTGATGTTAGTGGTGGATCAGGTGGTGTTGACACATCCTCCTCATGTCCACATATTAGTGTGTCACATACTTTCATTATGTGCCATCACATGTGCTTAGGTCCTCTTGGAAAGCCTATTGATCATCCCATCGACAGATCTGATTATGAGGTACATGATATGGTCAGTGCACCAAATGAGACGGCAGGGACTGGAGCACACCCTCGGGAGTGCTCACATGCTAGAGATGACGAGGTACCTTTATTGTACACTAACGATGTAGTGGTAAGACTTAACTTGTAATTTCATAGTGAATTTTATTTTAAATGAATATTTATGAGATATACTATTAAGTACTAATATTTATATACATGGTGTATTTAGCAGTTGATATTTGAGGAGAACATAACACAGGTCCAGGACGCCACCCTCTTAACCGTTTCATTTGGCCTTGACAGCTACAAGGTATATATTTTTGCACCTAGTCGTTCACATTTTTTATTGTATACATGCTTGTCATTAATTAAATTATATATATTAACTTACATGTTTATCTTATTTTACTCTTGTAGGACACACCTAGTGCAAGTGTGGTGTTGCACAATCCGGACTCTAGAAGCACAATCAAAGACAAGGGAAAGGTAATTGAACACAAATTTTATTGAATTAAGAGTTTAAAGAACTTATAATGATTATGCATGTCTACATAGATTGATAGTTTCAAATACTTATCATTTTTATGTGCAGGGAATTGTTGGTTTCACATCCTTGTTGACTGCTTCCGCAATACCTAAAGAAGATATGTCTCAGTTATGTGTTTATTTTATTTTGTGTTTAGTAAATATGTTCCTATCACCGACACTTATATTCTAACTTGTATCAATTTTATGTTTGTGAGCATATATAGATTGTCTACAAAAATCTCGATAACATCCCTTCTCTACCACAAGCATATTCCAGGACTCCCAACCATCGTAAGAGAAGGCATGGACTTGAGGTAATCAATAATTCACTTTTAGAGTTCAATTATAGTTCAATGTATATTTATTTTTATGTTAACTTTTGAATGTAAATTATATAATATAATTAATCTCAATTGTGGTTTCAACTTTTCTTGTGTAGGATCCTTCAGAGCCAAAAAGTGCTTCGAAGTTGATCAATTCTGATGATCCATCAGTAATTTAGCATGTGATAAAGACATTTTGGGATACATACATGTCTATTTTGCATCTGTATTTTGTATATGGACATACATATTGTTTGAGTTGGCATTTATTCCATTTTTGTATATGGACATACACTTGTAATTATTCGACAATTTGATATATAGAAGTTGAGATTCAATATAATGACAAATTTCAAGTAAATAAAATTGGATTTTATTTCATGTTCTACCTCCTATGCACTTTGAAATATTTGAGAAAAAAAATTATATGTTTATGTGGATGTAATAAGTATGGTTAATTAGGCTTAGTAATGATGGAGGAAAAGTAATTACAAAATTTTAAAAGTTGTCATGGGCATAAACCATCAGTTCCAACACATCTAGTTAAGTGGTTTTACCCTAGGCATAGTCATATTTTTCTTCCCAACTTGGTTGAACGCTTAGTGCCATTCCATAGCAATGTCGTCCATTGAGTTCCCTAAGTGTGGAAAATTGTCAAACTTTAATAGGTTGTTTCTCAGAATCTGTGGCACTTGTGAATGATCTGTTTGAACCTACAGGGTCATATGTGAGTCTCCTCTACAATATCCTATCTTGGATTTTCAAGATTCGTAGTGGTTTTCCTAGGACAATAATTTTTCAGTTGACACAAAAATCGTTAAACGTATTCAATTAAAAGATGCAACAGACCCTAATTCTCATTTTATTCATTGTGGACATGAACTGTTGATGCCAACACATCTAGAGGCAATTTTACCCTAGGCATGCTCTCGTTTTGCCTCCCAACTCGGTCGGACGCTTAGTGCCATACAATAGCACCACCATCCCTAGACCGTCCTAAGTGTGAAAAATTGTCAACTTTTGACAGTGTTTCTCAGAATCTATGGCACTTGCAAATGATCTATTTGAACCTAAAGGGTCACATGAGGCCCCTCTACAATAGCCACTCTCATATTTTCAAGATTCGGAGCGGTTTTCCTAGGGCAGCGATTTTTTAGTTGAAATAAAAATCGTCAAAGGCATTCAATGAAAAGTTGCAACGAAGCCTAATTCTTATTTTTTTAGTCATGGGCATGAACCATCAGTTCCAACACATCTAATTAAGTGGTTTTACCCTAAGCATGCTCTTGTTTTTCCTCCCAACTCAATTGAACGCTTGGTGTCATACCGTAGCAGCGTTGTCCCTTGAGCGTCCTAAGTGCAAAAAATTGTCCAACTTTGACAAGATGTTTCTCAGAATTCATGGAACTTTCAAATGATCCATCTAAACCTACAGGGTCATGTGAGGCCCCTCTATAATAGCGTATTCAAATTTTCAAGATTTAGTCCAGTTTTCCTAGGGCAATGATTTTTTTGTTAATACAAAAATCATCAAAGGCATTCAATGAAAAGTTACAACAGAGCCTAATTCTCATTCTATTCATCATGGGTGTGAACCATCAGTGCCAGCATATCTGATTAGGTGGTTTTACCTTAGGCATGCTCCTTCTTTTCCTCCTAACTCAATCGAACACTCAGTGCCATACCATAGTAGCGTTGTCCCTTGAGTGTTCTAAGTGCAAAAAAATTGTCAAACGTTGATAGATTGCTTCACAAAATTTGTGCCACTTGAAAATGATCCACCTAAACCTATAGGGTCACATAGGGCCTCTCCACAATATCCTATCTCATATTTTTAATATTCGGAGTGGTTTTCCTAGGGCAGCGATTTTTCTTTTAACGCAAAAATCGTCAGAGGCTTTCGATGAAAAGCTACAATGGAGCCTAATTCTTGTGTTTTTCATCATGGGCATGAACTATTAGTTACAACACGTCTAGTTAGGTGGTTTACCCCTAGGTATTCTCCTATTTTTCCTCCCAACTCAATCGAACACTTAGTTCCATACCCTAGTAGCACTATCCCTTGAGCACCTTAAGTGCGAAAAAATTGACAAGTTGTTTCTCGGAATCTTTGGTATGTGTGAATGATCAGTTTGAACCTATAGAGTCTTGTGAGGCCCCTCTACAATAACTTATCTCATACTTTCAATATTTGAAGCAGTTTTCCTAGGGTAGCAATTTTTTGTTGAGGCAAAAAATCATCAGAGGCATTCAATGAAAATTTGTAACGAAGCCTAATTCTCATTTTGTTCGTCATGGGCGCAAACCATCAATGCCAACAACTATATTATATATAAATACAAATATATTATGTCTAACATAATTACATTTATCATTACACATAGAGGTGACCATTGTGAACAAGCATAATCATACATATTTTCAGTTAGTATGAGCTACATATGCTTCGTGATCAACACTATTGAATCTGTGCACTATCGAATCAAGTGTCCATGATTTTCATAATCCCTACATTTGCAAGCCATGAGAAGAATAATTTTATTAACCAAACAAATTAATGAACTTAAACATGTAACAAACCTAATGACCATAGGGATGTTAGTATTAACAATGCATTGTACCTTCCATTCCTTACAGTAAATTGGTATGAGCTAGATATGCTAATCAAGTGTTCCTGAAGGGTCATCTCTTTGCTTAAAAGTATCCAATATTGCTTCATGATCAGCACTACTAACTGTCCATAGTTCTTTTATCTTTGGTATTTCATAATGCTTCAACAGCTTAACATTTGTAGCTATAACAAGGTGTGAATACATGAGAATGGTTTTGTGTCTCTTGTAGTCTTCAAATTTAGGTATGTCATTATTTCTAATCATGTATGTTCGCAACCAAGTTCCTACAACAATAATTGAACCTATAGGATACATGAACCCATTATTCTCTGTCATTAGTTGTGTTAGCTTATGTTTTCCTTGTACATATCATGCCAACTAGTAATCTGATCTCTTCTCATTCTCTTACAGTGCAACAACTGCAAAAACATGTCCTAGTTGTAGAAGATCTGAAAGATGGTCATACTCAACTGAACTTTCCATGTCATCATTTGGTACATTGGATATTGTTTGAGATAAAGGAGTTAGATATTATGGAACCCCAATGTATCCACCCACTCAGTTGACTCACATTGATCCCAATCACACTGCATACAACTATGACAAAACAAGCTAACTCTCATGTTAAAATGGTCCATGTAATTGCATCTGTTATGAAATGAATGCGTCTTTGAAGAATCTTTGATTCTCTAAAAAATCCAATCTGTCTCCTATTATGCCCTCCTTAACCAACCAAAAAAATCTATGCATTCTTGAATCAATTGTCCCTCCATGTAACAATCTTGAACCACACCAATCAACAATAGAATGTGTATCAAATAATTTAGCGCCTGAAATCCTTCATTACTCCTTAGATAGAGATCTCTTCAAACATGTACTTTCTCTATCATACTCCCCTTTCCCATGCACAACTTCAAAAAAACTCCAAATCTGAGGTACATCCCTCTCTACATGTATTATACTCAACCAATAAAACATGAGAGCATTCTTGAATTGACTTGTGTAGTTATCTGACCAAATGAGATGTTGATCTATTGCAATACCTTTCTACTGCAAGAACTCAAAAAAAATCTTGAAACAATGTTGGACATACTAAGAGTAGATCTATAATCACTCATATAAAAATGATACTCCCTAATTATCTTCTTGTCCTCTTTTGTGCTATCATGGGCATGTATGTATGTTATGTAAACAAAAATAGCAATCTGAATGGAATTGTAATACTGAGCCCGTACCTCATTTTGTGGTTGCAATTTGTAGTTTTCTACAAACTTGACCACTAATATAATATTACCAATAGAGAAAGAGTTCTTACACAACCTGAATTACTAATCCAACCACTGAAACCTATGGGTATGCCTTGCATACTTGTAGAAAAAAATTTCCTTAAAATTTGAAATAAAATAAATAACACTGACTTCTCTAGAGACCAACTCAGATCTATAAGCTTCACCCCCACTCTTCAAAGTATATTTGACTATCTCATGTCTCTTTTTTAAAATAATATTATTTCCAAATTTGTGTTTGTTGCCTTCATGAAAACATGAAACAAACTTTGACAAGCCACCTCATTGTGAGCACTTCTCATCTAAACAATCATTTCTATAGAAAATACATCCATCATCTCTAGTACATAAAAGTAGATCTAGTAAGTATATTAATAATCTTGGAAGTTGCATTGCACCACAGTCCTGCAACATTTTGTTAGTATGAAAAGTAGAATGAATATAGCATAATAGTTCATGGTACATTGAAGACTCCACATGGTATTTGCAACAACAAGTATTTTGAATCTTAAGAGGTACACAACAAAATGGCTTCAAAGATTCAAAAGCCCATTGCGAGATTGACAAAGTTGGATGTGTTTCACAAAATATTTTGTATGACATTGTTTGGCTTGATTCCAAGAAATGCTTAGGATGCAGTGTGCAGTCTCAATTGTCAATTCTTAACTTTAAAACATCCTTTACATTGGTGATACTCTAGGGTTAGAGTGTCAAAATTGTTGAATTTCCTCCTCTACATTATCGATCAACTTCTTATCAACATGTGGAAGCCTCCCACCGAAACCCCATGTATCATTTTGAAGAGGATCATCGAGTCTTTTTCTTATTCCAAGTGCTCTATCCAAAGTTTTACGATTTATGTTCAAATCAACACAAGTTTGTCTCATAAAGTGAGTGTTTCTCAAATGATGGCTTACTAAGGAGGTTGTAAACACTCTCCAAGCAGCTCTCTTATCTTTTTCCTTGATATTATTTCCAATAGAAGTGAGAGAGTGAGAGCATTAAAAAAAAAATGAACAATAATAAAAAAAATTTCCCCTTCTTGTTCACACAAATCTACATTTGGCTAGCAAAGGACCTCATCTTTTGCATCTTTAGCAATTGTACAAAAAGTTGGCATTGCTCAATCAATGACTTATTGCTAAAGTATTGGTTGAAAATTTGTGTATCCCACAATAAAACGGTTCATGGTGACCTATTTCCTTCAAGATTGTCTATAATCTTCTCATCAATTTCATGTAACGATTTTGGGGTTCTTGAAGGTCTTGAATTTGGAATTTGTCTTTCTTCCATGGGAGGGTCTTCATTTCTCATGCAATTTAGTGATACATAATGTTCACTTGGTTCAACATTTTCAACTTCAATGTCAATTCCAAAATTTTCACCTTCAATGTCAATTCCAACATTTCCACTTTCAATTCCCACATTTTAATTTCCATATTCAATACCATGTTGAACATTTTGAATATCAATTTTAACATTTTCATTCCCAATTTGAATATTATGTGCAATATTTCCAATATCAATATCAATATCTACATTTTCATTTTCATATTTGTAATCGTGAAAAATTGAGGGTTCCCACCACAAGAAGGGAGAAGACCACTAATTTTTTCTTAGGGAGCACTACATTAAAGAGGGGTGAACCTAATAGACCTACCCTCAAATCAACAAGGATAGGATTGAGAATTCTTATTGGATTCACTAGATTAGGATTTGATTCCCTCTTTTAAGTTGAATTATGAAATTGTTTAAATTAGGGTAAATGTGCTGAAATTGAAGTAACTATGGATTAACAATGACCCACAATCGCCAGACAGAACCACGAACCTGAATTTGAGCAATTTGTTAGTGTTCAAATCTATTCCTAGAAGGTCATCCTGAATTGTTAGGACCAAAATGCCCTATGCTCTAGTCCTCTGTCATGTCCCCTCCTTGATCGTTATTTATAATCTAAATGAAACAATTATTATTGTAAACTAATATAATCAACAAATAATTATTTGAAATTATTAATATTTAATTATTAAATATTATTATTAATATTTATTAATATTTAATTATTAAATATTATTATTATTCACAAATTAATATTGAAAATTATTATACAAAAATTAATTAGTAATATGTGAATCACATTTTATTATTAATAGAATTTAATATTGTTAATACAATTAATATTACTAATGCAATTTAATATTGATACTATTAATATAATTTAATACTGTTAATACAACTTGCTTGCGCAATCTACATCAGCAACAATGCAACGATCCTAGCATAATATTGAATAAATTAAGGAAATGGTAAGAGTTGAGTGTACTTTAATTAATGTTGTTATTAATCCTTGGAGAGGTGTGGTCACCTTAATGATTAGTTAGAGGCATAAAGCATGTAATCAAAGACGTGCCACAATTTTATTTGTAAACTATAGATTAGTAGAGGATAAGAGAAACGATTGGTCAAAGTGAAACATGAATGGGCAACGGTCAGATAGAGGGAGACGACACTCCACAACAGCCAGCCAATGAAAGAACATGACTATCCAAGAAGAATGGGATATAAGGAGGCCATCTTAGTAATCCAAGGAGGGCATCAAACAGGAAGGAATATAATCAGAACTCTTACACGTAGGAATACATTTGTCCCATCGTCAAATAATCATTTTGCCCACGATTTAAATTAACATATGCAATGTTGATCAAGCCGCCACATGTGGTATCCATGTGTCAATATTTATATAGTTGTGGCCCAGATAGAAAGGCACCGTCCAAGAGCACTTGATGATTTCAACGTCTGCTTCTACAATAATATTAATCGCACAAATAGCAAATATTGTTCAGCGATAAAAGGAGATTAACGTCAATGACACTGGCATTAATAAGAACAGCGATTATATTAACTTAGCAATGATAAAGGCTTAGTGTATGGACGTTAACCAAGATAGAGATTCACAAAAGCTTATGCTATGTTAATAAAACAAACGGCTATATTAATAATAGTGGTGACTTGTAAACAGGCAGCGGACTACGGGGAAAATAAAGAAGGTAATCAGGTTGCAAGGTAAGGATTCCTCCCTATTAAATAACAGGTATAATATATGATAGGTTTGTATTATTAATATTGATAGGTGGCATTAAGGGTAAAAGCTCATTAATACTTGTTAATATTAGTTAATGAACATTGGGTACTGGGTAAAGTCCATTGTTTGGTAATGTTCATGGTGGTCTAGTGAATATTAATACACATCTTAACGTATAGTACTCACTAGTCATAAAGATAGGTATATATATATATATATCGGTGCTTATAAAAATGAAATTATTATCAATTCAGATCAGAACTAATATTAATGTCATAGGCAGGACAGGCTTATTTCCGATGGCATGCATGGTGGTGTGATTAATATTTATGTTTAGTATATGAATCCCAATAATTTCTTTATGCAGAATAATATTAACAGTCTGAAATATGTATTATAGGAATACATAAGTTCATGAAAGTGGCAGACCAGATCTGACATGCGTCAGATCTGTCTCCCACTACCAGCCACTAAATATATCCATCACTAGTAATATGTTAGGCAGCAGTGGTAATAATAATAGGTTATTAGGAAATATTAAAATCATGGTCAACATATATATATATATATATATATATATATATATATATATATATATATATATATATATATATATATATATATATATACATATATATATCACTAAGGAATAATATAAAAGTTATTAATAAGGATATTTATACAATAACAGATATTAATACAACAAATATAATTAATGTAATATCTTTTAGAAACTACTCTGTAGTAACATATAATAATCCATTAAACTAGTGATAAAAATTATGTAAATGATTTATAGACGAACTGGAATAAGATTAAATTATCTAGTACTTGATAGACTAAAGAAAGAATATCACAGATCTGCTTCATGTTAAGATAGCCTTGACTCTTAATTAAGATAGTTTAAGTCATCAATACTTTGAAATAGATTAATTATGGTTCAAATCGGCCTAAACCTAGAAAGGGACATTACATCCTCTGTGTTGCCATTTGTATGAAGATTTCATTGATGAACTATAGTGTTGTCATTGATTTCAATTGTAACTGGTAATGAAGTCGTAATGCAACTGGTAGTTGAGCAAGTGAAGGAAACTGGTATTACTATTGAAGCAATCAGATCAACCGGTAACCATACCTGTTGATATGTTGAACCCTAACCGATGAAGCTTGGTGAATTAGTTGTGTTGATCTATGATCGAATGGTGATCGGAGATGATTATGCCACATATGCATGATGCGCGTGATGAGTCTAAAGTTGTTTTTAGCGCTTAGAGATAATTGTTTTATCTTGGGAATGAGTGAGTGCATTGCATGAAGTGGAAACCGTGTGATGAGTTACAGGATTCAATGTGTGGTGATCCAGGAGTGGTCAAGGTTGTCTTGTACAATGTGCAGATGATTTCTATGTAATCCAACGGTCATGTTTGAACCGTTTTGTTTGTAATCTCTATGAGATCTTACGTTTTGTGATGTGTTACCGACCTATTGTTTTGTTTATAAGGTCGATGAGTTGTTTTGTTGTAGTGTTAGAAATTTTGGTTAAGTGTCAGTGTGATTGATTGTCGACCCAAAAGGAGTATCTACAAAATGAGTGAAGGCATATAGGAGAATGAAAAGGATCTGATCAAGCAGAGTAGTTCTATTACCAGATCAACAAAACCATGTTGTTCTCTAACAATTACAACAGTTAAATCCCTTAACTGGGTAAGCTTTAACAGGATTGGTGTTTTCTAAATCCTCTAACCAGGTGATCCATTAGCTTGGATTTGAAATCCTCTATTGAGGTTACTCCTAACAGGGAATTGCCTTTAACAGGGTATTGTAGTCAATTCCTTAATCGGGTGGTCCTTAACTGGATCTGTTCTTAATAGGACATTTTTGTAAAACTTCTAACAAGGCTTGGCTCCTAACAGGGAAAACTTCAGAAGAGTTCAGAATACTTGTGGGTATTCATCCCCACCGTGGTTTTTCCCATTTGGGTTTCCATATCAAAAATCATTGTGTCAAGTGGTGAATGGTTTTTGTGGTTATGTTTTGATATGGTTAATTTGTTTAACTAGTAAAGCTACTTAGATGTGTTAAGATGACTATAACTGATCTAAAATATGCTTTTACTAATGTTAGTAAAGTGTTTTGATGTTTTGGTTAAATGGTTTAAGAGTTTCAGATCAGTTACATTGTTATTTTGGTATGCTATTCAACTGGTAATCTTGACAATGCAGTTGCAGTTTGTAGTTCAGTGATTGATTTATGAGTTCGGTTTTGAGTTTGGTGAAAGTTTAGTTTGTTTTATATCTACTAATTCACCCCCCCTCTCAGTAGTTGTCTGGATCCTTATTGATTCATCATATCATCAATTGGTATCAGAGCATTTCAAGTCCTCTAGTGTCTAAGCCTAACAGCTTGAGGTAAAGATCTAGAAGAACATGATGAAGAAAGAAGGTCCAAAGTTCAATAGGGAAAACTACAGAATATAGAGTGATAGGATAAAGATCTATATCAAAAGCTTAGGAAGTCAATATTGGGAACATGTTGTTACCTAATATACCTTGCCTAGTGGGATTTTGTCTGATGATCAAAAGAAGGAGCAACAAGAGAATAATCAAGCATTGAAGGCCGTTATCAGTTCCTTGTTTGATTTAGAGTATGTTGATGTCCATGGTTTGGAGATTGCTTATGATGTGTGGAAGAAACTTGAGGATATCTATAGTGGTGATGAGCATGTGAAGATTTCCAAAGAGGAGAGTCTGAGAGGTAAATTTGATGACATGTGGAAGGTTGAAGGTGAGAATATTCAACAGTATGGTCAGAGGATCAAGGAGATAGTTTGTGAGATCAAAAGTGTTGGTGGTAAAGTGGAAGATACCACAGTGGTTATTAAAGTGTTGAGAACCCTTCTATCGATCTACGCTATCCAAGTTGCATCCATTCAGGAACTCAAGTCTATTGATAAAACAAAGGTAACTCTTGACTCCATCATTGGAAAACTTATTGCATTTGAATTAAATGGTTATGATGGTAGTGCTAAAAAATAAGAATCTTCATTTAGAGCTTGTGTTTCTAATCCACCTATAAGGAAAAGCAGAGAAGCTAGTCACAGTCATGAGTCAAGATCCAGCAGAGAAGTTGATGATGAAGACAGTCTGATTGAGCTTCAAGCATTGTTGGACAAGTGGTTACCCAGAGGTACCAGTAAGAATAGAGGTAAATTACCTTTGAAGTGTTTTGCATGTAATCAGATTGGACATATTGCAGCTAACTGTCCAAATGCAGACAATGAGCAAAAACATGAGAAATATAAGAAGTACAAAGGAAAAGGTAAAAGAGATTTCCTCATTGCAGTTGATGGAGGAATCACAGATGAGGAATCTAAGGGAGATGCAAATGAAGACATTATATTTTTTGCCATTAAAGAGGAGACATCAGATCAGAAGGCATTAGTCTCTCGCATGGATAGTTCTGATGATTGGATTATAGACAGTGGTTGTTCACACCACATGACTGGTGACCAGAGTAAGTTTCTTACTTTAAAGGAATTTGATGGATGTGTTGTGAGATTTGGAAATGACTTACCCTGCATGGTAAAAGGAAAGGGAACCATTTCTCTTAATGGAAAAAGAAGTGTAGATGATGTCTATTGGGTTGAAGGATTGAAACATAATCTTTTGAGTGTTGCTCAACTCAATGATAGAGGTTATCCACTAGAATTTAAGAATGGAATGTGCAAAATCTATGGAAGCAAAGGTGAACCGATTGCAACCAGCAAGCAGACAAAAGGTAACTTGATTCACCTAAATCCTAAAGTCAATAATTGCTTAATTGCTAAAGTAGAAGATAGTTGGCTTTGGCATCAGAGATTTTGTCTTGTAAATTTTGATAACATTGTCAAAGTCAGTAAGTCCAATTTGGTAAGAGGTTTGCCTCAGTTGGAAAAACCAGTGAATGCTCTATGTAAGGAATGTCACTTAGGTAAGATGACATCCTCAACTTTTAAGAGAAAATCTTTCTCAGCAGAACATTTGCTAGATTTGGTTCATACAGACCTCTGTGGACCAATAAGGACTAGAAGTATTCAAGGTGGTCGGTATTTTATGATTTTCACTCATGATTGCTCAAGAATGATGTGGATCACATTCTTGAGGGACAAAATAGAAGACTTTAGCAAGTTTAAGGCATTTGGAGCCTTAGCTAGAAAGGAAATTGGAAAGAAGATAAAGTGCTTAAGAACTGATCAAGGTGGTGAATTTACTTCAGAGGAATTCTTTAGATATTGTGAAGATAATGGAATTAAGAGGCAGCTTTCTTCACCTAGGACACCATAGAAGAATGGTATTGCAAAGAGGAATAACTGGTCAGTTGTTGAAGCTGCTAGAACTATGCTAATACAAGGAGGTGTAGCGAAGACTTTCTGGAGAGAAGTTGCCAGCATCGCTGTCTACACTATGAACCAGATATTGCTTAAAAGAGGTAAGGATAAAACTCCTTATGAATACTGGTATGGTAGATCACCTAATGTCAGTTACTTTAAGGTTTTTGGTAGTAAATGTTCTATCAAGAGAGGTGACTATGTTGGTAAGTTTGATGCTAAGAGTGATGAAGGTATATTTCTTGGTTAATCCACCAAGAGAAAAGCCTACAAATGTTACAACAACCGGACAAAGAAAATCATTGAAAGTGCTAATGTCCGAGTGGATAAGTGTCCTAAAGATTAAAGAGAAACCAATGAGGAGAAGAAGGAAGATGAACCTTACTTTTTTATTTTGGAACCATAACCGATGAAGCCAGAAGTTGGTGAAATGAATACTACAACACCAGTTCAACCAGAACAGGTAGATTCTGCGGAAGATAAAGATAGTGAGGAAGAAGAACCTGAAGATAATGATCATGTTATTCCAAGGTATGTAAGACTCAATCATAATCCTGATCAGATTATTGGAGATAAAGATGTTGGTGTGTTAACTAGAAGAAGAATAAGAGAGAACTCTTGTATGATCTCCACTATTGAGCCTAGAACAACAAAGGAAGCCTTTGGAGATGATCACTGGATCAAGGCTATGAAAGAAGAACTTGACCAGATTGAGAAGATCAATACATGGATCCTAGTACCCAAACCGATGAACAAAAATGTAATAGGTACTAAATGGGTATTCAGAAATAAGCTGAATGAAGATGGAGTGGTAGTCAGAAACAAAGCCAGATTGGTATGTAAAGGTTATGCACAAGAAGAAGGAGAAGACTATGACGAGACATTTGCACCAATTGCTAAATTAGAATGTGTTAGGACTCTACTTGCATTTACAGCATATAGGGGATTCAAATTATATCAGATGGATGTAAAGTCCACATTTGTTAATGGAATACTGGAAGAGGAAGTATACATTGAACAGACAGATGGTTATGCTTTGACTGATGTAAAGGATATGGTGTGCAAACTACACAAGGCACTATACGGTTTGAAGCAAGCACCTAGAGCATGGTATAAAAGACTACATTCACACTTGGTGAAGATAGGTTTTCAGAGAACTAGTGAAGACAACAATATATATCTCAAGATTGAAGGAGATAAGATACTGGTTAGTGAGGTATTTGTGGATGATATCATTTTTAGAGGCAATGATGACATGAGTGATGGCTTTGGAAATGAGATGAAAAGTGAATTTGAGATGTCTCTGGTAGGAGAGATGAAATTCTTCATAGATATGCAAATTCAACAAATGAAGAATGGTATTTTTATCATAGAGTCCAAATATGTGAAAGAGGTATTGAAGACATTTGGAATGGGAGACTGTAAACCAGTTGGGACACCAATGGTTACCGGTTGTAAACTGTTTAAGGAGGATGATGCTACATTCGTTGAAGAAAAGGTGTACAGATCTATGATAGGGAAATTGCATTCTGTTGTTCACAGTAGACTGAATATTGCTCATGTAGTTGGATTAGTTGCTAGATTTCAGAAGAATCCCGAGGAAACATACATGGTAGCGACTAAAAGGATATTCAGATATTTGAAAGGTACTATTGATTGTAGATTATGGTATCCATATGAAAGTAACTTTGATTTGAAAGTTTATACAGATGCGGACTGGGCATGAAATGTTGATGACAGGAAGAGTACAATCGGATGTGCATTCTTTCTTGAAGGAAGGCTTGTATCTTGGAGTAGCAAGAAGCAAAGTTGTATATCACAGTCAACTGTTGAAGTTGAATATGTTGCAGCATATATGAATTGTACACAGGCAACCTAGATGAAACACATTCTGGAAAGATTCAAGTTGAAGATCACATAACTGGTAAGGATTTTATGTGATAACACCAGTGCAATAAATATTTCAAAAAAACCGGTGTTGCATGCTAGAACCAAGCATATTGAGCTGAAATATCATTTCTTGAGAGAGAAAGTGCAGAGTAAAGATGTGTTACTAGAGCATGTATCTACTAAGGAACAACTAGCGGATATCTCTACTAAACCTCTTCCTAAGGCTACTTTTGAGTATCTTAGAGGTCAGCTAGGGGTTGTGCCCCTACATGAGGTCAATTGAATAGATGTGGAAGACATCACTCCTAGAGATAATTGAAGAATCTTGAAACAAGATTGGTGTAGAGTGGAGCTATTCCACAGGGGGAGCAACAAGTTGTGGATCGTTGTTGCAAAATAGTGAAGTATGACACTGAATGTTTTACTTTCATTTTGGCATTGTTGTCAAAGGGGGAGAAGAACTATATCCAGTTACCAGCTAAAGACATGGAGACTCGATTGAAAGAGAGTACATGAAAAATGTAAACCAGGATTCCTATACCTGTGTATGTGCATTACTCTCAATAATCACAATCAAAGGGTATTGATATTTGTATTGCCATCAATGCCAAAGGGGGATATTGTTGGAATTTGCATGAAGATTGCATCGATGAACTATAGTGTTGTCATTGATATCAATTGTAATCGGTAATGAAGTTGTAATGCAACCGGTAGTTGAGCAAGTGAAGGAAACCGGTATTACTATTGAAGCAGTGAGATCAACCGGTAACCCTACATGTTGATATGCCGAACCCTAATCGATGAAGCCTGGTAAATCGGTTGTGTTGATCTATGATTGAATGGTGATTCAAGATGATTATGCAGCGTATGCATGATGCACGTGATGAGTCTCAAGTGGTTTTTAGTGCGTAGAGATAATTGTTTTATCTTGGGAATGAGTGAGTGCATTGCATGAAGTTGAAACCACGTGATGAGTTACAAGATCCAATGTGTGGTGATCTAGGAGCGGTCGAGGTTGTCTTGTACAATGTGCAGATGATTGCTATGTAATCCAAAGGGCATGTTTGAACCGATTTGTTTGTAATCTCTATGAGATCTTAGGTTTTGTATGTGTTACTGACCCATTGTTTTGCTTATAAGGTCGATGAGCTATTTTGTTGTAGTGTTGGAAATTTTGATTAAGTGTCAGTGTGATTGATTTCCAAACCAGAAGGGGTATTTGTGAAATGAGTGAAGGCATATAGGAGCATGAAAAGGATATGATCAAGAAGAGTAGTTTTATTACCAGATCAACAAAACCCTGTTGTTCTCTAACAATTGCAACAGTTAAATCCCTTAACCGGGTAAGCTTTAACACGCTTGGTATTTTCTAAATCCTCTAACTAGGTGATCCATTAGCTTGGATTTGAAATCCTCTACTGAGGTTACTCCTAACAAGGTATTGCCTTTAATAGGGTATTGTAGTCCATTCCTTAATCGGATGGTCCTTAACCGGATTTGTTCTTAACATGACATTTTTGTAAAACTTCTAACAAGGCTTGGCTCCTAACAGGGTGAACTTCAGAAGAGTTTAGAATACTTGTGGGTATTCATCCCCACCATGGTTTTTCCCATTTGGGTTTCCACGTCAAAAATCATTGTGTCAAGTGGTGAATGGTTTTTGTGGTTATGTTTTGATATGGTTAATTTGTTTAATTGGTAAAGCCACTTAGATGTGTTAAGATGACCAGAACTGATCTGAAATATGCTTTTACTAGTGTTAGTAAAGTGTTTTGATGTTTTGGTTAAATGGTTTAAGAGTTTCTGATCTGTTACACTGTTATTTTGGTATGCTAGTCAACTGATAATCTTGACAATGCAATTGCAGTTTGTAGTTCGGTGATTGATTTATGAGTTGGGTTTTGAGTTTGGTGAAAGTTTAGTTTTTTTTCTATCTACTGATTCACCCCCCCCCCCCTCTCAGTAGTTTTTTGGATCCTTATTGATTCATCATATCATCACTCTACACTTTTTGTTGTCCAAAAGGGAACTTGTTCGTCTCTACATGAATAAAATTGATCCTAAGAATTGCAACTCTACACCTATTCCTACACACAGTAGAGAAGGGGAATGGTTGGGAATAGGGATTTGCCTTAGGTGAAATCTTGGTTTTTGAATTAACCATGAAATAGAAATGAAATGTAAATGAATTGACGTAATGAAAATGATTTGCTTTTGAGGGAAATGTTGAATAATGTCTAAAACACTAATGTTATACCTTTTTATGGAGTTTTGTTTGTCTTCATAAGGAATTAGAGTTTCATGTAGTCTTTATAAACATAGTGTGTCCTTGTTTTTGCTTCAAGCAAAAACAAGACAACTCCTACGAATCTTTATTCAAATTCAATCTCATTTATCTAAGGGTTCATTTTTCGAGGCATTTTGGTCACCTCGCTAGTTCTCAGGAAACTTTGTATCCATTTCCTGATTTTTGTTTTGTTGGGTAAATTTGATAATTTAACTTAAAACAAATCTTTTTTCTTTTGGTGCAAAGTCGGACTTAAAGTCTGATTTTACACCATATTTTGGTCCTTTTGTGCAAGGTCGAATTTTAACTCTGACACTTCACTTGTCATTCTTAAAATGGTGCATTTCAAGCTCATAAGTTTGAATTACACCTTTTTTGAGTCTTTTGTGCGAATCGGACTTATGAGCCCAAAGTGCACATTTATTTTGCACAACTTAGCATATTAATTGCACAAGGTCTTTGAAGTTGTTTTGATTTCTTTTTCCTTTTTATATTTTTTTCAATTTATTCTTACCCTAATTCATTTAGGATTCAAGAGATGTGGTAGCATTGGAAGCTCAGTTAAGGCGTAAGTTTTATTTTTGGCTCAGTCCCTTTGCTTTCCTTTCTTTTTTGCTTCCTTCCTTTTCATTCTGCAGTCTTATTTTATTTCATGATTTCTTGCTTTCAGTGTATGTTCAATATTACGACCTGTTATACACTTTTTTTTCCCGTTATGAGAATGTATGGCAGGCCATATTCTCGAACATACATTGTCTTCATACCCTTTGTCGAGTTTCATTTGGAATATGGTGGATGTCAGGTTTGCAACCATGACATACACTATTGTTCTATATGGTGGATGTCATGGTTTCTTCCCTGATATACACCATTGATCTATCTTTTCCTTTACGGTGTATGACAGGGTCACAACCCCGACATACTCTAAAGTCCTTCCTTATTGTGTATGTCAGGGTCGTGGCTCCACCCTACACCATCATTGTTGATTTTATGTGCAGTTTTACCAAGTGTTGTCACATGGTGCATGTTGAGGGTATAGCCTCACCATACACCATGATTCCCTCCCATGGTGCATGTCGGGGGTATAACCCTGCCATACACCAAATGCAGTTTTATCTTTCCTTTGCTTTAAAAATGGTGTAAATCAGGTTTGAAAGAACGAATGCCACCATTTGTAATTGTTTGATCTTCTTAGGTTCAAATTGGACTTTTAAGCCCGATTTACACCATTTTTAAATTTTTGAGTCCCTCAAGTGCAAATTAGACTTATAAGCCCGAAATGTACTTTATTTTTCCTTTCACCAATTTTTGGTGTAAATCAGACTTATAAGCCCTATTTACTCCAGAACCATACACATGTAGATTGGAGATACAAATCCGATTTGCATTCAAAGGTTTTTCATTCTATGAGCAAATTAGGGTTTTTCGGAATCCTAATAAAGTGATCCTAATGAGTTAAAGCATGGTGATGATCTTTTCAAATGTTGCAGTTGTAGTTACAGTTACAGTCAAATGACAAAGCCATCACCAGGGAAGAAAACAATGAAGTTCAAGAAGAAAGACCCTAATCCAATTTTTGCATCTTCGTTTATGTCATCTAATATTGACAACATAAGGGTCACAAAAATAAGCCACATAGATCTTGAAGACTTCCTATAGCAAGAAAATTACACAAAACCATGCAAAATCAAGCACATTCACAACAAGGTCATCAAATGAAATAAAATAAATTAGAGAAAAAAATACCAATTTTACTCCATTCAATGAAGGCCTTGTTGCTTCTTCTTTCTTCTCTAATCAAATGGTATGTGGCTTTCAAATTCCAAATTGCAAATGTGTTGAAAGAAAGGGCAAGAAGATTCAAAGATTTAAAGTTAATTGGACATTATATAGTTATTCCAAATGTTGATCTAATTATGGAAAAGATAGATAAATTTATAGAAGATTGAAGACAAGATTTAAGAATCAAGATGGTTTCCAAAAGATGGCATAAAGAAACTTTTGAGTAGGCATATCTCCTTTTTCGAATTTTAAATTAAGATTAAAGAGATATTTTCCAAGAAGATAAAACAAGAAAATCAAAAGTTGACTGGTTACTTCCATTTTCAATTTTTAGGAAGATATGATAATAATTTTTAAAAATCATATAAATCAGATGATGACATACTTTCCATTTTTTAAAATTGGGAGAATATGAGAAAATAATTTATTTAAATTGGATAATGATTTATTTTAATTTTTAAATCATTTTCTTGATTTATTGTCATTTTTGAATTTGGATTAGGATAATTAGAAATTTAATTAATTAAATAAAAAACAAATAAAGATTTGTTTCCATTCTTGATTTTTGGAATAAGATAATTAGGATTTTATTAAATAAATAGAAATTTATTTAATTATGATGAAACAATTAGCTAATTAAATAATTTAAAGAAATTATTCAATTATGAGAAAAATGAAATTGAATTTAATTAAATAATAAATATTATTTAATTAAAGTTAGGAAATGAATGATTAATGATGAAATGATTTAAATGATTAGGAAAATAGAAAATTTAAATTAGAAGAATGACACAATGTCAACATATAATGAAAATCAAATGCGACATGAAAGACATGTTAGAAATTAGGTTAGCAACGCAGGAGTGATGTCCAATTTTGAGTGTCTACATTTTGCCCCTCTTTGAGACAATGTGATTATGAGATTTGTTTCAATTAAAATTGAAAAATAAAGTCATGCCCAGCAAACTAAGGGATGGAGGTAGGATGCCCCCTCGAGAGATTGTTGATGGATGAAAGAAATGAATGATCTCTCAAAAGAAGAGAAGAATGTTAGAAAGAGAAAAAATGAGGAAAGAGAAAAATGTTAATAAGAAGGGAAGGATGTTAATGGATAGTAGAAAAAAAAGGGGTGATTGATATCAAATGCAGAAAATTCTCGATTGATCAGATAGAATAGATAGCATGAGAATGGTCGATTTAATGAATAGATAGAATTATTGATGGGATAGAAGAAATGTTAGCCAGAATAAATGCAAATGAGAAGTGAAGAATGATTAGTGTGATGAAATTTTTCTTTCACAAATGCTAATAGTAGGTGAGAGCATTTATTTGATATGACAAAATGAATGTGGCGCACCATGACATTGAAGGTCAAGGCGATAATTCAATCCCTTTACATAAAATAGACATGTTGCAGACAAGGAATGGTTCAACCATCCTAAGGCATACTTGCCCCAGAATAATATGAAACACCCCATAAATAAAAGACAAAAGAAAAAGACCATGAGACATCCCGACCACTCTAAATCACTCAGTGACATCATTGAGCAACATAGGAACATGATTGAATATAAATCAATGAAAAATAAAATTCACAAATCCAAACAAGTCAAGCACCATTCTGATCTTGTTGTCAAAAGTGATAATGTTTATTTGATGATAGGACGAACATGTTGTCTGGTTTTAGGGAATGCAGTACCCCATCTAAGACAAGACACAGTCTGGTTTCGAGTATAACACACCATGTATAAGACCCATGATAATATTGACAAAGACAAATGATATTAATGTTGATTGATCGATAAGACAAGTTGACTAGCTTGAATGCTTGGTTGGTTGAACAGTTCATCTGTTAATGCATGATTTATTAAGCACAATGTTTTATTGTGTTTTCTATTTGGCGTCTATGTAGATGTCTATCTACATACAAAAGGGACAGTTTATTGCTTAAATGAAACAAAAGTGATTGTTTTTGGATTTTTAATGTTTTTCAATTTTTAGGGTTTTTCATATTTTTATTTTTTAGGGCTTTTTTCTGGGACATTTTATGAATGTTTTTGAATTATTTCAAGATATTTTTTGAATGTTTTTTATTATTTCAGGACATTTCTTGAATGTTTTTGGATTATTTCAACACATTTTTTCGATTTTTTTTTTTGTAATTTTTTTAGTTGTTTTCTCAAGACTTTATTTGTAATTTTTTTTTGGGTGATTTTTATGATTTTGCCCCCAGTGTCTAGCAAGGCAAGGAATATGAGACATTGATAAACAAGCTTACTGAAATATTGGTGGATATAAGGAAGACAGAGGCAATTTATTATGGAGACAAAGTGGACTCAACTTCCAAGGGCTATCACATGATGGGATAATGGATTGGATATGACCATGTAAAGCAAATGACATGAAATGAGGGACATGTCAAGAGGTTTTTGAGTCCATGTTCTGCATTTTATGTCCTTATGTCAGATCAAGATCAAGGGATGAGTGTATGGACAATGATAGGATATGGATAGGACAAGCAAGATCAAAAATGGATAAGGGATATGAACAGTTGTGATAGGCTAAGGGATAGTGGCAAAAGGTTGCAATAAGCCAAGGAATATGGAAAAAAGGTTATAATGAGCAAATGGATAAAGACCAAAAACTATGATAGACTAAAAGTTGTGAATAGGATATATGTCATTCATAAAGTTCGTCAGCCTTATCAAGATCAAAGGTGGAAAATGGAATATGGACATGAGGGATGATAGGATAATGGAGGAGTATGATAGGGTATGATAGAATAATGAAGGGCAGTAGGATATGACGGAGGAAACCTGCCCCCAAGTGTGGTGTCCAAGAAGTTCATAAATTATGCATGATGCCTGTTTGCTAGGTTTTCATCATGGTACTTTCCCAAGGTGCCTATTTGCCAGGTTTTCACCAATGGGCGAATTATTTTTCTTCTTTTTCTTTCTTTTTTTGTCATCATTTTTTCTTTTTTCTTTTTTTTCTTTTTTCAAAATGACACATGATAGGAGATGGAAGGACTCAAGAATCTTGTTGTTTGGATAGTAGCTTTGTAAATGGACCATGACCTTTAAAAGTATTCTCAAAGACATTGGTAGGATAAGGGCATAGAAAATGAGATGAAACTAAGGCAAGAATTTATGCAAAGGATTGGACCAAAGGGATGGAAGGATGGAAAATATGCACTCGATAATGGATAGGGTATTGGAAGAATTGGACCTGAGTTGATGGAAATTCTGGCAAGATCAACATTGGCACACACCTTGAGGGATGATGGACTGATGGAGAAAGAGTGGATTTTGGATATGGAGATTTTGATGAAGGAATAACTAGGGATTTTGGGACATAAGGACCCAAAATGGATAAAGGAGGTGATGGAGGAACATATTTGAAAGGTTTGGATGGATGAATAGCAATTTTGGATGCCAAGTTGGATTTTTCTTTTTGTGCTTCAAGGACTCACTTAGGAACCCACATTGTTTTGGATTTTTCATGCTTTTGTTGTTCTTTAGAATACATAGCTTGCACAAGGGATTTAGGAACCCATATATATTTTGACTTTTCTTTATTTTTCTTAATGGGCATTTGTGGCCTTTTGGACATTTCTTTTTCTTTTTGGATCATATTTTTCTTTGTTTTGACATGTCAATTAGACTGGACATGTTGATCCTTGAATACATGTAGATTGTTGGACTTATGACTTTTATGATTGGCATCCAAATTGCTTGGAGGGGGAAAAGAATGTATGGATGGATAGGAATAATATGGAGGTATTTTTTATGGATGGAAGGTGCTCAAAGATGTGTACCTATGTGGACCTTGACTAGGGGATGAAGGAATATAAGGACCTAAGATGGATGGAAGGGATGAAGGGGAAGGGACATGTTTGGATTTTGGAGGGGTGTTGGATTTAGCAGGGGTAGTAACATCTTGAGGAATGTCACTGAGGCCATGACCATTAATATTTTATTTAACGTGAAGGGGTTCTTGCTTGTGGAGGTCTACCCCTTTGCCTTTATGAATATCTTGACTTGTAGGATACTCTTTGCTTTGGGAAGAAGACACAAGTCCATTATGAGGTGGAAATGGCATGAGAGAAATAATGAGATCATGAAGGTGGATCGAACTGGACCAAAGTGGATGATTCATGAACATCTTGCTCCAAAATGTTAGCTTCATGAGGGGGATCGGGATCAATGACAAACTCTTCATGAAATATAAGGGGGGGAATAATGGGATCATCAAAAGAAATGATATCTTGGAGTGGATATGTAGGATTGGGACATGGAGATGGAGGAACAAAGGGATCTTATGAATAATTTAAAGGAATGATGGGGTTTTGTGGTGGACATGAATTTGGAAGGATAGTTTGATCTTGACAAGGAGGAAGATCATTGGATTCCTCTTTAAAGGTTCTCTTCTCTTGACTTCCAATGGGGTCATCTGAAAGGATTGAGGGGATATCTTGATCTTTCTCAGGCAGTGGAATGTCAACAAGATTTGAAAGGGTATTGTGTTCTTGTATAGAATGGACAGGAATAAGAGAGTCATCGTGAGTGTTTAGGGAGATGGGATCCTGGTCAACAATTGGATGGGATTATAAGGTTTCAGGATCTTGATCTTTATTTTCTTTAGGACTCATTTCTTCATGCTCTAAATTATCCTCTTGACATGGGATTGGACTGTGGATATGAATGGGGGATTTTGGCAAGGGATCAATTCTTTGATATGAGGGAGATGGACTTTGAATGGGACTCTCTAAAATAGAAACATCTGATGGCATTAAATCTTATATTTCTAAATAGTACAAGGGATTAGTATAAAGACATAGATTATTGTGTATTTTTGTTGCAGACAACCCTTGGGAGGATGCATTATTTGATGTATCATTTGGAGGTGATGGTGAAAATTTCTCTTGTGAAGCTTTAGGAGATGATATGGGAGGTTCTTGTGAAGCTTCAAAAGGTGTAGGAATAGATGTCACTGGAGAATCAATTTGTTTATGCAGGAGTGAGCCATTGCTAGAAATAAGTGCATGATTATTCTCTTTCTTAGAAAAATCACTTAGGACTCTCTTTAAGAGATTTGTAATAGAGCTACCTATCTTTGGAGAAGCATTTGAATCCTTGCGAGGTTTTGACATGGTTAGGTTTGGATTTTGGACTTGTTTGAAGGTGATTTGGTTTTGGTTTGATGTTATATATTGATTTTGAATTGAGTTTTGGTTGAATTGGTCTAACATGTTTAAAATTTGGCTTGGTGTGCATTGGAACTTTTTTTTTTGAATGCTTGGTTGTAATTGTTGATACTGAGTTTGTTGTCAATACTTGGCAGTTGGTTGGACCAATCGTTGAAATTGTGTGATTGGTTGAGAATATTGTTGAAATTGTATTGGTTGGACATGTTGGACCATTGTTTGTGTTGGTTGGAAATGTTGAACTATTGGTTGTTGTTGTTGGATATTTTATTGATTCGAAATTTGATTGAACAAAGTTTGATTGAATGAAATTTGATTTGGGACTTGATTGAAATTTGTGTTTGTTGCTTGAAATTATTTCATCGTCTCTATTTGAGAGATGAGAGTAGATATGTTTGATCGTTCAATAAGATCTTTTACATCAATTGGCTCAAATTTTGGGTTTGGACCTTGAAAATTTCAAAATGTTTTGGACATTTGGGATCTAATCTTTTCATCATTTTTCACTTTTTGTTCCAAGATCTCTTTTTCTTGAGCTAGTTTTTCCTCTAGTTTTTGTATTTGGATATTTAAATCACTATGATAAGTTTGATCTAAGTTTTGATACATGTAGAAATTGGATTGACATGATTGATTGTTCAATTGTGACTACATGACTTCATAAGAAGGTTGGAACCTCGTTTTAACAAACATGTCACTATGCAATGCAACTAATGGAATTGACAAATACAACTTAAAAGGATAACAGTGCAACTTATATTTTTGGACTCCTTTTAGATTTTTGGAATGACAATGATATGCAACTAAGTGTGACTTTGGGATGTGAACATGCAACTTAGGGCAAGAATGCAACCTTTATTTTTTTGTTGTTTTCGAAGATTTGGATAAACTTTAAAATGAAACCCTAAAGATGTGACCCTTAGAAAATTGAAAAGATGTCAAGACCTTAAAAGGACAATGGACAAAATGACAATAGGACAAAATGACAATGTTTCACCTATACACTTGGATACTAAGCTAGGTTTGACAAAATGATATTGATGACAAAAGGACAAATGTTGGACAAGGTCTAGACTTCCTAACAATGACTTAGGGTTTTATCTAAAGAATCAAATTCTCAAGTATGACAAAACCTAATTTTGGACACTATAATGCAAAAGGACAAATTACCTAAGGTATAAACCCACAATATGATATGACAATGACCTCAAGATGAGATGACCTAAAGATATGAAATGACCTAAAGTATGATATGACTCAAAGCTATTATGCTATGATATGAGCTAGGGTTATGATATGAATGTGATTTGGACCAATGATATGATATGACCTAATGTTGTGAGATGAAAATGGCTTAGACCAATGATATGATGTGACCTCATGTTGTGAGATTAAGGATGTAGATGTAAATGTATGACAATGTGAACCTAAGACAAACCCAAGGTATGGACTATGCAATGATAATGACCTAATGAAAGGAAATTATTCGTGAGATGTAAATGGTATGACCTAAATGAAGACCTAATTTAGGTATGAAAATGAAAATGCAACCTAAGCGAGAACCTAGTTTGGGTATGGCAATGATAATGCAAAACTTAGGGAAATGATTTTAAACCTAAGTGCAAAAATAAGGACACTAAAATGAAAGGCAATGTCTATGTGACCTAAGACCTAAGGTTGGACTATGCAAAGGCTAACCTTAAGTGACATAAATGTTGGAATAATGATATCCAATTTTTTGACAAGCCATGTTCAATTGTTGGATGAATACTTGGACAAAAATGTGAGCTCTTTGTTTGGACTTTGAAAAACCAAGGTTGTTCATGACCACTTGTGAGGATTATTTTTTATTCAACTTTTAACAAGCATAGAAGACAAGATGTTTGTTTGACTTTGACCCAAGATAATCATGCACCTTCAACAATAAATCTTATGGCTGGCAAGGACAATAGTAATTGGATCTCACCTGGTTTCCCAGCTACGCTTACTCAGAGAAGATACTTAGATGCTTGACCCCACTGGCTCCACTACACGATACTCACTTCTTTGGGGCAGCCAAACATCAATTCCTATGAAAAATCCCCCTGGTAAACTTTGTATCTCTACTAAGAGTTGTAAAAGTGTCAGACGACATTAGAGGTACGACCTCTTGTACCAATGACTAGAAGGTTTTTGGTCTCCAAGCACAAAGGTTTTTAGTCAAGGCATCCATTCGGGTGGACGTAGATCCACTGAATTTAATCATCGCTATGCCATTCCAGTACCCATTGTCTACAACTTCCATTGCATCCATAGTTATTTAGAGTGGTTCGGAAGAGGTTCATCTTCAACCTTGTCACCACTTAGGGTCGTTCCCTCTCACCAATGTTTGTCGAGGTACCAGGCAATTCAAGAGGCAAGCCCACTATCTAAAGGTTAAAACACACAAGCAAATGAAAAAAATAAAAATATGGCATACATGGTGTTCATTTATCCCTTAGAAAATGAAGTGTGCAACTAAGATCGAAATCACAAACACATGGTTTCGAATATAAGTCTTTGGCCGCATCCTACAACAAATATGTCAGTAGTTTCAATGTTTGTCTTCTCCCAACAAATGCCAAGGTGTTGCACAAAATTATTAGTAACACATAAAACCTCTAAGTTGAGTAGAAAAAGCAATATGCAAAAAAGCAACATGCAAGCAAAAAGAAAAATAGAAACATGCAAACTAAAAAAAGCAATAGGCAAAAAAGCAACATGCAACTAAAAAGCAACAAGCAAAGCTACATGCAAAATAAAAAAAAGAAACATGCAAGAAAAGAAAAATGATATGCAATATAAAAAACTACATGTAAATCAAAAAAAGCAACATGCAAACAAGAAAAAGTGACATGCAATGAAAAAAGCTACATGCAAAACAAAAAAACCAACATGCAATCAAGAAAAAGTGACATGCAATGAAAAAACTACATGCAAATAAAGAAAAGCAACATGCAATCAAGAAAAAGTGACATTTAATGAAAAAACTACATGCAAATAAAAAAAAGCAACATGAAATCAAGAAAAAGCGACATTTAATGAAAAAACTACATGCAAATAAAAAAAGCAACATACAATCAAGAAAAAGCGACATGCAATGAAAAAAGCTACATGCAAATTTAAAAAAACAACATGCAAACAAAAAACCTAATTAGATTTATGTGCCTAATTAGATTTATGTGTAATTTGTAGGAGAAATTGAAGATTAATCCAATATTAATTATATTCCATGTGAAATTTGTTGCATGAAATTGGAGATTAATTCAATCCTAATTAGATTCTAGGTGCAAGTTGTTGCATAAAATTGAAAGTTAATCCAGACCTAATTAAGAATTAAATGAAATTTGTTTATTTAAGCCTTTGATCAATTAAGCCCTGCAATAGGCACATTAGCTCTTCCAAAACCTGCACAGAAATAGTGATGAGAATGGAAACCAAGAAATTTGGTCTTTTGGAACCTATATCTGATCAAAAATCTCACAAAAAATATTAAATTAGATGCGTTTCACGTCGGGTTCACCAGAAATGTAGCAAGAAAATTACACAAAACCATGCAAAATCAAGCACATTCACAACAAGGTCATCAAATAAAATTAAATAAATTAGAGAAAATCAAACCAATTTTACTCCATTCAACGAAGGCCTCGCTACTCCTTTCTTCTATAATCAAATGGTATGTGGCTCTCAAATTCCAAATTGCAAATGTGTTGAAAGCAAGGGCGAGAAGATTCGAAGATTTGAAGTTAATTGGACAGCATATAGTTATTCCAAATGTCGATCTGATTATAGAAAAGAGATAAATTTATAGAAGATTGAAGACGAGATTGGAGAATCGAGATGGATTCAAAAAGATGGCATAAAGCGACTATTGACTAGGCATATCTCCTTTTTTGAATTTTAAATTGAAATTAAAGAGATATTTTCCAAGAAGATAAAACAAGAAAATTAGAAGTTGACTAGTTAATTCCATTTTTAATTTTTAGGAAGATATGATAATGATTTTTGAAAATCATATAAATCAGATGACGACATACTTTCCATTTTTGAAAATTGGGAGAATATGAGAAAATAATTTATTTAAATTGGACAATGATTTATTTTATTTTTTAAATCATTTTCTCGATTTATTGTCATTTTTTAATTTGGATGAGGATAATTTGAAATTAAATTAATTAAATAAAAACAAATAAAGATTTATTTCCATTCTTGATTTTTGGAAGAAGATAATTAAGATTTTATTAAATAAATAAAAATTTATTTAATTGTGATGAAACAATTAGCTAATTAAATAATTTAAAGAAATTATTCAATTATGAGAAAAATGAAATTGAATTTAATTAAATAATAAAGATTATTTAATTAAAGTAGGAAATGAATGATTAATGATGAAATGATTTAAATGATTAGAAAAATAAAAAAATTTAAATTATAAAAATGACACAATGTCAACATATTATGAAAATCAAATGCGACATGGAAGACATGTTAGAAATTAGGTTAGCGACGTAGGGGTGATGACCAATTTTGAGTGTCTACACTTCTTCAAGAGATTCAAAGAGCCACTACATAAATACAAAATGGAGGCAACTATCAATAGTGGTATTCATTTAGTTGTAGCTTTCCCTATATCAACACATAATCTTGAGTTTGTGTTAGAATTAGCTAACATATATGATCCAGCAAGCAGGCCAGTTAAGGATGCAGAGGGGAAGAAAAATCTCATCAAATTGGATGAGGATTTATTTGAGACTATCTTCAAGTGTCCTAACATTGATCAATACAATAACGTTGATATGCAATCAGCATTAACATACTGTGACAATAACTCAGATAAGTGCAAGAGAAATATCAATGATAACTGGTTGAAGACTCCTAGGCCCACTACTGCAAGATGGCCTGAGACTATTCATTGAAGTGACTTTATTGATGAGGTAAATGATTTGATTACTCTCCTTGGTAGAGTAACGAAGCTTCATGTTTAAGATACTTATCATAAGTGGATGTATCAATACATCCATATTATCTGGCAAAATAACAAGAAGATCCATTGGGGTAAACAAATAAGTGATGCTTTGTGTGAGAAATTAACCAAAGTTCCTATAACTTTGAAGTTATATATGACTTCATATTTAGTATATGCAACAGCCTCAATGAGGCATTTTCTAGGTTTGTCTACCACAAGAGATAGGAGTCAAATTCCTATATATTAGTATTACACACAATTGACTCTCAAGAATAGTTTACATCATTTCAAGAGAGTGAATTGTTGCAAGGTGTGTGCCCTTGGTCTCCTTGTGTTGTGCAGCGCAGCACTCGGGTTTGTGACATGGCTTAACCACCTCTTGTGGATTCTATAAATCTAGTGCTTGTACCAGGCATTAACAGGTCGATCTTTTGCTGCAACAGTAACCACACTTGTAACAAGTGGTATCAGAGCTTGGTCACAGGTTCAAACTCCTCGCTTGCATTGGGGGGATTATTGCAAAGTGTGTGCCCTTGGTCTCCTTGTGTTGTGCAACGCAGCGCTCGGGTTTGTGACATGGCTTAACCACCTCCTATGGATTATATAAGTCTAGTGGTTGTATCAAGCATTAACAGATTGATCTTTTGGTGCAACGGCATCCACACTTGTAACATGAATGATGATTTCTTTTATCATTATATGTGCATGTTAGATAAAGATCGTCAAAAGAAGAGAGTACCAGATGAAGCTTGGAATATGGTGAACCAATATGGGTGTATATTCATATAGTTTCTTTCTTTTACATATTGTAGTGTCATAAAATTGTGACCCTAGCAATTTTTTACTGCATTAGGGTCCTCAAACACATGAGATTGAATCCTCTAGCCTGATCGGAGACCGGAGATTGCTCAACCCTCAGAAACAACTTCTTCCTTAGCCTCTGCATCACCTCCTCTGCACTCTGCCCTGGAGAAAGGGGTAGGAAAGGGGTGTGGCACCCTTGCCCTCCCAGGACATGGGCATGGCGTCCTTGTCCCTGCCCTATTTTGGGGCATGACCCTTCCTAGGGTTGCATTGCTGGTTGTGCATTGGATGGGAAACTCCCCCGATATTGGCCTATGATGAAAATCAAATCCAATAACATGTATTTAAGTGGCATTCATCCTCTCATTTGCATAGGTGGGATAAGTGAAAGTTGGAGAGGTTGAAGTTGGATAGATTCAAGTTGCACAAGTTATCAAACATTCAAGCATTCAAACGCTCGAGCATTCTTTTCCAACATTGAGCATTCTCGAGTCTCCCTTCAAGTCTAGGTGTTGCATTCAAGTCAAGGATTCAACCATTGAAGAGGATATTAATTCCAACATTCAATTCTACACAAGCATTTCTATCAACATTGCTACCACAACCTCCCTTGAGGTGATTTACAATTCAGTCTTTCATTTACAGCTACTTGCAAGTACTTTCTTTCATTACTTGGTTAATTCCAAAATTGGGGTTTGACCTAAAGGCAAACCCCCAATCCCAACCCATTTTCCTCTCTTTTATGTGTGTAGGTTGTAGGTGTGCAGTTGTACTTTCAGATTCGGTCTCCATTTGTAGAGGCAGAGAAACCCTTTTTGTTTTGCAGATTTTTTGGAGGACCGTGTATGTTCCTGCCACGGTCTAAACAACTTTTCCTCAAATTCACAGGGCGACTTTGTCTCGACATATTACTACCAAATCCAAGTGCACAACTTCATCCCATATTCCAATCTCAAGTTATAATTAGTTCTTTGTCACTTTTGCACTACATAATTCAATCAATTCCTTTACATTTCAAATAAGGAAGAGGGGATCAACTTATCATTCACACTTCATTCAAAATTCAATCTTCATCTTTGAAGGTTGAATCTAGTGAATTCTCCTCTCCTCTTCCAAATGTAATTTGGTGAAAAGTGTTTGAAGGGTAATCAATAGTGAAACTCTCATCTCCCTCTAAGGGAAAGGGTAGTTTTCCTCTTGATCCATTATTCACAATTTCTCACATCACATTTTGGTGAACCCAACATCTTGCATGCTTTTCTTTGAACAAAATTGCATATTTTTCATTTACAAGTTTCAAATTTCTGCAAACTTAGTGGTTAAATCATTAAAAACCCTAGTTTTTAAATTTAAAATTGAACTTCTAATTTGTAAAAAATTGCTTGTGGTTATCTTAAATCTGAAAATTGTTTTGATTGTCAAATTCAATTTCCTCATTGTCTTATTCAATTTACAATTAAAATTTACAAAATTAAGAGGTTACTTGTTAAAACCCTAATTTTAAAAATCATCTTGAACTTGTGCAAAAATTGGATTTCCATTTAATTTTCAGATTTCTGATTGTTCTCAGATTTGTCTCCAATCCTACAATTCAAATTTTCAATTTCCCCCCTTTTTCCCAAAATTCAAATTTTAAAATTAAGTGCTTAGGTCATAAAACCTAATTTTCAAAATTAATTGGATTTTGTGCAACTTTCAAATCAATTTCACTCCAATTCAGATTTCTAAACATTTCCCAAGGTGTCCCTATCCAAGGTTTGACCTTATTCAAATTTTCTATTCAATTCCTCTTTTTCTTCAAAACCCTAATAGGGTCCTATTTTCACATTTGCACCTTCATTTCGCCCATCTAGAGGTTGTAAAATTTGTCAATTTTAGGGGGTTAGATTTAAAATCATTGTAATATCCATCCCTGAAAATTTTGAAAAAAGTTGGTCGGACCATGTGTGTTCCTGCCACGGTCCTCGGCTTTTTTCCTGAAATTTCAGGAGACTGTTATGATTGTATTTAATAGCCTAAATCTAGAAGATTGGTTGATTTTATCGATTTTTGATCCCTCTAGAATCGTAAATACCTTCAAAATTCAACATTTCAAATTTCAAGAAAAGTTTTAAAATTAAGAGGTTAATTATAGTATGCCCTGATTTTAAAAATTCAGATTTTAAAATTAAGTGGTATTCCCTTGGCCCTAATTTTAAAATTTCCTTTCATTTTTGTAAATTGTGTCATCCTCTTCCCCCAACAAAGTTCAAATTGAGTAATCATTATTTTCTTAAATTTTGCATTAACCAATTTTGTAAGCTTTGTTTCAAAATTCAAAATTCAAACATTCCCTCTAGTGCATGAGTTTTACAACTATTAGTCCTACCTACCCTATCCCCGTTAGACAAAGCATTATAATTAAGGATTCCCAAGGTTTAAATACCAAGGAGATGGAGCCTAATTTGGGTGACTTCTTTAATGAGGATCATGCTAATTCTTCCCATCCTAATCATGTGCCTATTCACCCCATTGATGAATCTTGTGATGAAGAAGAAGCTTTAACTAGGGTCTCTATAGATCAACTTTCCAGATTGGACAATCAATTTGATAACTTTCAACAATGGATGTCCCAAGAATACCCTAATAGTGAATCTCTTCCATTAATTGAAGGCCTTAAATGCATGGTTCAAAGTGATAAGAATGGAATTGATATATTGCATGGAATTGCACATATTGTTGATTCTAATGTCATGCCTATCAAGAGTTGTACTGAAACCCTAGGTTATTCACAACCTCCAACACAAGTCAATCCTTATATCCATTTGACCAGTCTTATGACTAGTATTCCTACTTTTACCTCCAACATCATGGCTACTTCAACTCAAAATATCATTCTTGTAACCATTGGTCATGGGGGCAATCCCTCTTCTTCATTTAATCCTCCATCTTTACCTATGTCTTCCATGAGTGTTCCTATTATTCCTCAACCAATCAGTGTGACACAAGGGGGCAATTCCTTCAACAACTTTATTCCTCCTTTAAGGGTCCCTCTTCCTACCCAATCATCACCTATGCCTACTTATTATAATGTCCCACCATCTTATTCTTAGTCCATGCCTTCTTTCAATAACATCACACCACCTTCTCAATCACTTATGTCTAGCATCAATTCTTCTACCGAACCGACAATTAACAATCTTGCTCAAACTGTGTCTTCCTTACAACAAAAAATTGCTTCTATGAGTCAATCCAAGTTTAGTGTGCCCACCTTTGACATTGTGAGCCCCATTTCTCTTGATATTGTTAAAGTTGTGCCACCTAAACATGTTGAGATACCTCAATTGGAACTCTATAATGGAAAAGGTGATCCTCTTACACATGTCAAAACATTTTAAACCTTGTGTAGTGATTTTTCTTATGATCAAATATTTCTTGAAAAAAAATTTACAAGAACACTAAGAGATAAGGCTTTACAATGGTATTGCTCTGTGCCTTCTTATTCCATCACTTCTTTTCAACAATTGGCAAATGCTTTCATCCAACAATTTCAAAACAACATTCATCCTAAA
This sequence comes from Cryptomeria japonica, assembly GCF_030272615.1. Taxonomy (NCBI): domain Eukaryota; kingdom Viridiplantae; phylum Streptophyta; class Pinopsida; order Cupressales; family Cupressaceae; genus Cryptomeria; species Cryptomeria japonica. Next base: position 717,286,486 of record NC_081411.1, on the reverse strand, counting down.
ATCACTTTGACTGATTTAATGCATTGTAAACAAGGTGTTAAAAAAAAAGTGACTGATTTCATTGGTAGATATAAGAATTTGTGTGCTCAAATTTCTTTTCATGTACCTGATAATGATATTCAAAGAATTTTTATTTCTAATTTACAAAAAGATATCATGGAAAAGCTTCTTTTGTCTGAGTTTACTTCCTTTTCGCAGTTGTGCGCAACACTCCACAATTATCAACTGGTTGTGAGTCAAATGGAGCAATCCACTCCTATGGCTTCAAATGATAAGGGGGGGAGTGTTCAACAACCATTTGTGAAGTTCAAACCAACAAAAAGCTTCAGAAAGTTCAATGATACAATCAGCAACCACAATGTGAATGCTACAACAGGTGTGCCTTCTATTTCTTTTTTTCTCCAAAGAGAAAGACAGTTTACTTCCTTGAATGAATCTTTACATAGTATTGTGTCTCAGTTGTTGCACATAAATGTTATAAAATGTCCTCCTATAAAACAAATTGATCCTTCTAAACTTGCATGCCCTTATTTTGATAACAATTCCTTTTGCCAATTTCATCGTCAGCCTAGTCATGATAGTGAGAAATGTTTTGCATTGAAAAATAAGATCCAAGACTTTATTGATAATAATACTATATTTGTGGTAGGTGCGAATGATAAAGGGAATAAATCAGTAGCTCCTTCTAATCAAAATCTTAATATTTTCACTAATCCCTTACCTTCTCATACCTCTAACGTTATTGAGATTGTGCCTAATTCTCTCTATTCTGAAGAATTTAACTCTATGGATCCAAACTTGGTTAATATGGTAGAAACACAGGATATGCCTAAGGATCCTTATATTACATTTGACCCTAGTGAGACCATTAGAGCACCCGATGGTGCTTTATACATAGTTGTGAAGGTTAAGGATATCCCTTGTCGTGGTGCCCTTATTGATCCCTCTTCCATGGTTAATGTCATAACTGAAGAGTATCTTTTCACTTTACGATAGCATAAACCAATATATGATGCTTCTAATGTGGTTGTGAAATTATTTTATGGCTTCTCTTGTCCTACCATTGGCTCTATCACCCTTCCTATTGAAGTTCATGCTAAATCCATGGATGTTGACTTTGTTATCATACCATCTTCTAAGCAATTCCATGTGAAGTTGGGCTATCATTGGCTATCTTCCATGAAGGCTATTGCTTCTCCAATACACAAGTGTTTGAAATTTCCTCACAATAGAGAAATCATAACCATGAACCATAGTTTATTTCGTCTATCCAAAAGAATCCCTGGTGTTCCTATTGATCTCTTTTGGCCTAAATAATTTCAATCTCTTCCATCAAGGAGCAGTGCTTTTTTTCAACAAAAATGTAAGAATGATATGACCTTATCCTTAAGTTAACCTAGATCCCCAACACTTGATATTCCTATTATTCTTCAAGATAAGGTTCTTTCCCTCACAGACTGAACTAATCTCCCTCCTAAGGAATATTTTCCACCTATACCTATGGATGTGACTTTACCTTCTCTTAAGGAGAACAACATTATTCTTCCTAAGGTTAGACCTATACCTTCTCCTCATGATGGACCTAGTCTCCTTCCTACACCTAATATTCCTCCATTTTATGGCACAGTTCCACCTCCTTCCTCTTATCAAGAGAACAGGCCTACTTCTCCTCTTGTTAAACCAAAAATACCTCAACCTAAACCTTCCACTATTAAGGAGAGAAACATTCCTACTTTTTCAAGTATTCCTCCTCCTTCTCAGCCTTCCACTAAGACTCGACAGAATCATTGTGTGAGAGAACACCGTGTTCGAGCTCATGAAGCTATCCCTCAAAATACTCAATCTCCTCAAACTCCGACAATTGACATGATTCCCCTTTCTCCTAAGCAAGATGTTCAACTAACATCTCCAAATCATAAGTTGTACAAAATTGTTGGCAATATTGCATTATAACAAACAATGAAAGATTGTTGGCATTTAATAAGGATATTGAGAAGGTTGTTGATGATTATGGATATAACTGATTAAAGATGTTTTACTGTCTTGATATTATTATTTTGTCATTGATGTCAACAAATTGATTTTCTAATTCAGTATGATGTTGCCATATCTTGAGAAGTATGATATGAAGATTTTAAAGATGTCGGTAAAAGACACAGGAAAGAATATGATGAATAAGGGGATGAATAAGGTATTCAATGGGCAACTACTACCGAGTCAAACAATGATGAGATCATGATGTTTTAGATTGTTTTAACATCATACATATGTTGTAAATTGCAAAGGTTAATACTATACTATGTTATCAAGCAAAGAACCTAGTCGGTAACCCCTAAGGAACCTAGTTGGTAAACCCTAAGGTTATTGCTATCGGTTAATGAAGGCGGAATGTCTACCTAGTGAAGTTTAGTATTCACCGAGTTGTTACCGAGTTGTAACCAAGCTATAACATAATGTATTATATGAAGGAAGCTGATGAGCTGGAGGGAATTAAATGATTGCTAAGTCGTGGAAGAAGTTTGTTAATGAATCTAAGGCAATGAAAAGTTGGCATGAAGATCTACAGCTCAAATTGAACCGCAATACCCTAGCACAAGTTCCAAGACTAGTATGCAAGTTCCAAGGTGGGGTAAAATATTTTTAGATCGAAAGATGCATTGAACCTGGACAAGATTGAAGATCTGATGGCTATGATTGATCATGGGAAATGTGATCAAGGAGATTAAGCGGCTACCTAATTGTTTATAAATAGGAAACTGTTGATAAACAATGTATGCGGGCAAGTGTATGCACAGGCATGCTACATAGTGATTACCGAGCACAGAAGCTTAAAGACCTGTTTGAATAACAGAGTTTAGAAGCCCAGCAGATAGACAAGATTAGTTATATGTCTAGATTGTATTGAAAAAATAAGAATCTGCTTTAGCATTTTAGATGTGAAGTTGCAAATAGATTTTTATTACTGTTATTTTGTGAAAGTGACAGAAAATCTCTTAACCGAGTGGACTTAACAGTCTTATATGTAAACCCTCTAGCAAGGTGACATTCTGATTGAGTGTTTGAAATCCTTTAACAAGGTCACTTCTAACAAAGTGAAGATCCTAATAGATCTGAGGGAAATCCCTTAACCAGGTCACATCTAGCATTGTGTTTGTAATCTTTAACAAGATTTTCTTTTAACCGAGCATACTCTAGAAGAGTATATTTCTTAGTGGGTTTGAAATCCCACAGTGGTTTTTCCCTATTTGGGTTTCCATGTTAAATCTGGTGTTATGAGGTTTATGATGTTTCTATGCTTTTGAGTTTGTATGCTTGACAGTTTTGGTTATATTACTGAAATGTATGTTACCGAGGTTGAATCTAATGTTTTTATGGAAGATTAAGTTTGTATGATTCACCCCTCCCCCCCTCTCATCTTGTTGGCTATTGGATCTGTACTTACATTAAGTATCAGAACTATCAATTGGTATCAGAGCTTTGGACTCTGGAAGGAAAGTTTAAAGGCACTTGAGTTAAAGATCCAAAGATGTATAAGAGGGATGCACTGAAGCTGAACAAGTCAAGTTTCTCTACATGGCAGAAAAGGATGAAGCTACATCTATCAGGAGTTGGAGAATATGTTGTATACTATCTAGAGAATGATTTTGTTGCACCGAGCACCTATCCATTGACTATAGAAGAGATAAGGGCAAAGCAAGAACATATTCAAGCAATGATTGAAATAACATCTGCATTGACCGATTCAGAGTTTAATGATCTAGAAGGCTGCAATGATGCAAAGGCAATGTGGGATAAGCTCATATCAGTATATGGAGGAGATGAACATGTTCAAAGAGAAAAAGTAGATAATCTGAGAGGACAACTTGAATCTATGAGGATGAATGAAGGTGAGAACATAACTCAGTACAGTACAAGACTAAAGGAGATTGTCAATCAAATCAAAGGAGCGGGTGGAACTATTGAAGAAAAGGATATAACAAGTAAGTTGTTGAGAACCCTTCTACCAGCTTATGCAATCCGAGTCTCTGCAATGAATGAATTGAGATATGTACCTAATATGCTAATTTCTTTAGATGCTACTATTGGGAAGCTACATGCATTTGAGTTAAGTAATTTCGATAACAGTGGATCTTCGGTAAATAAAGTTGAATTTGCATTTAGTTCTTTTCATCTTGATGAATCTAATGATTACAATGAAAGAAAATATAAGTACTCTGAAGGAGATCACAGTGGAGCAAGTGAAAGATTTCAGAAGAACATGGAAGAAGTACACAAATTGTATGAAGAAATCAGAAAGCAAGAAGAGTTTGAAGCACTATTAGCCAAAAGGTTATCGAGAGGCAAAGGTAAGTATAAAGGAAAATTACCTTTGAAATGTTTCAATTGTGATAAGATAGGACATATGGCTTCTAACTGTGCTGACAAAGATTTTACTGAAAGAAGAGATTACCGAGATAACAAACAGAAAGATAATCATTATAGAGGACACCGAGACTTCAGAAGAAGAGATAGAAAGACATGCTTAATAGTTGATGAGGAATCTAATGATGATAAATCAGATGAGACTGATACAAAGGAAGTAGTTTATGTGGCTATCAAGGATGGCTCAGATGAATAAAGGTATGAAGAAAAAGCCTTAATATCTCACATAAACACTAATGATTCTTAGATTATAGATGGTGGATGCTCACATCATATGATAGGAGATAAACACAAGTTTGTTATTGTAACGTCATAAATTGTACGCACTTGCTAAAGCAGTACAATTTAACACCTAGTTTAGCACCCGCCTTGGCGTAGTTGCATTTTGCATTACATTTCCCCCTTAGCACTTAATTAATCAAATTAATTAGGTCTAAAGGTTCTATTTCATCATTTTCCACATCATAAAGTCGGGCCCTTTCATTAAAGTGTGCCCTTTTCATTTTATTCCTCCAATACATCACTTAATCAAAAACCCTAATTAGGCCCTATTCTGAGCTTGGGGGGCTTGATTTTGGGGGTCAAAACATCTCGAAATCACCTGTAACTTCGAGATTCTCTCTAAAATCATCATATCTGACGGCCCTGAAAATTTGGTGAAAAGTTGTCGGGACCGTGGCGCCCGGAGTGCACATGGTCCCGGACATTTTTCCCAAAATTTCAGGAGCGCGATCCAATCATAAAATAAAGCTTAACCCCAAGAAATTGGTGGGATATTCAATCTCTAGGTCAGCCAAAAGTTGGAATTAAGACCTAGGGTTTCATACATAAGAGCTCTCTTTCTTCATTTGAAGGGATCCGATTTTTGTTTTCAGGGACCTCATATGCAGCAAAAGAATAGATCTTTGAAGACTTCAACAACTTTCAACATCCCTCTATCAAGCATTTATCAATTCCATTCATCCATTTAGGGCTTGGAAGACATTGAAGAACAATAGGAGATTACCGACTAAAGATTGGCTTGTACCTCTCCCTTGGGGGTTGGGTATGATTTCATGTTGTTTTCATGTCTTTGCATAAGCTTCAATATCTCATTTATTCATGCTTTAGATCACTTTGCATCTTGATTTAGAGCATTTACATTATCATTAACAAGCAATTAGGGTTTACTTTCTAGGTTGCTCTAGTTTGCTTACTTGCATTTTAGATCTTGCACACACACAAGGTCTACACACACATTACTTTTACAATACAACTTGGCTATTCGTGGAGGTGGAAATCACCGAAGCGAGGGTTTGACTAAGGCAAAACCCTATATAGCCGCCCAAACACCTTTTTCAGATACAAGTGCAGGTTTCGAGACTTGGATGATGCCGCAGGTTGCAGATCTAGAAAAAGCAGGTCGAGACAGCACCCCACACCAAATTGCAGGGCAAAAGACCAGGACAAGGGCGTGGGGCGCCCTGGTCCTGCCAAGACAGGGGCACTGGGTGCCCTAGTCCCTGGGACAGAGGCGCTGGGCACCCTGGTCCTCCTGACAGACAGCATTTCAGACAGTTTTCCAGAGTGCAAAAACAACAATTTCAGGTGCAGTTTCAGGTGCAGAATCAGGACAGTGGCGCCTGCGCCCCCGTCCCGAACATTTCCACTCAGATCTTGACTCTGGGTACACATTTGCATTATTTTCTTATCTTTGTATTTACAGCTTTCCATTGTTTAAGTTCAATTCTGCAATCTTGTTATTAGTTCATACTTGCATTTTAGTGTTAGGAATTGGACTTGCATAATCTTACCTTTCAATTACAACAAAGGAATAGAAACCCTAATAGGTAGCCCATGGCTCTCTCTTTCACCAAAAAGAAGTAGCCAATTGTGCGATACCTCTAGGCTCTTTCGTATTCTGTAATGTGTGTCAAAAGGTAGGATTAGGGCATGATAACCTAGTCTCACTTTTTCCCTCACACATTTTGGTGAACCTGACGTGAACCTATCATTGCTTCTTCTTGCATTGCATTTGTTAGATCTAGATCTAGATTTAGTGTGTTTTCATTTCATTTTCATTAAAAAGAAAAAAAAGAAAAAAAAAAAAAGAGAGTGTGTTCCTTTGCATTGTGTGTTTAAATTTCATGCAACTTTTATTTCAAAATGTTAGACTTTTATTTGCAAAATGTTCATGCTTATGATGATTATTATGAGTATAGCCAAGATGAATTAGATGAAGCCTTAGATGAGTTTTTGAACCCTAAAGATGCTAAACCTTCATTTTACCAAAAACTCATAAACCTTGTTACTATGCCATTTCGTTGTGATGAGAAAGATAAGTTGAATGAGTCCTCTCAAGGGTAAATTCCTATCAACTCTTCCACTGAATCTAGTAACATGGTTGTTTTCAATAATCCCCTCTATGAGGAGATGTCTCCTTTTGAATCAAAAGATAAACCTTTTAATAGATATGATCATGCTTTGTTGGATGATGCTCTTGATGACTTTGTGGCTTTATCAAAATCTTTAAACAAGAACAAGACTTCTAAATTGGTTAACATGATAAACTTGAATGAGCATAAAAAGCCTCTCTTTGAAGTCCAAGGTGCTTATCCTTCTCCCACCTTTCAAGTTCCTAAATCACCTCTCCTTACTATCCAAGGAGGGTATGATCATGATTCCTTTCGTACTCCGAATAAACCAATCAACACTGTGCAAGGAAGAAAACCTATAAGTCCTTATAGTTATGCCAAGCAAATAACTAGAGAGAGTTATCATGTGGTTGCCCATACTTATCATACCAGAAATAATAGGCAGCCTAGTCCTCCTCCTGTTATTCCAGTTTCTCTTCCGAATCCTCAACCAATTCTTCTGCAAGCTCCACGTATTTCACAAGTTCTTAGTAAGGAATATGATCTCATAGAACAACTTAAAGTTACCCCTGCTAAGATATCCCTTTGGGATTTGATTCAAACTTCTTCTGCTCATCACGGAATGTTACAAGATGCTTTGAAAGATTTGAATGTTCCTCCACCGAATACATCTAGTAATATAGCATCTTTGGTTAACTCTGTGATGAATCCTAAAGCTCAAATTGTGTTTACCCAAGATGAGTTGCCTACTAGTGAAATTCAACATCAGTATGATCCCTTGATGATTGTGGTTATCATGAAAGACACTGCTATAAGACGAACACTAGTAGATAATGGCTCTGGTCTCAATATGTGTAGCATTAATCTTTTGCATAAGATGAATGTGGATACATCTCTAATTGAGCCTGACTCTCATCCTATTCGAGGCTTTGATAATGTGGCTAAAACTTCATTAGGTATTATCACCTTACCCCTCACAGTGGGGCCTGTTACTTTGCCTACTCCTATCCATGTTATGTCGGGAAATCTAACATACAACTTGCTATTAGGGAGACCTTGGATTCACAGTATGCAAGATGTCCCCTCTACATTGCATAGACAAGTTAAATTTATTTATAACAATAAGACATATACCTTGATAGGTGATACTAATTTCCAAGCTTGTTTACAAACATCTACTTCCAAAGGGGGTTCTTCTAAGCCGTCCTCATCTAGTGATGACTCTTTAAGCAAGATACCTATCGATGAATCCTCGCTCTCTGATGATCAAAATTATTTGGATGAGTCTGGAGCTCCTGAAGAAGACTCTTCTCGACTTGAAACTACACATAAGAAGGATTTTGATCCTGAGAAGATTCTCGCAGACGACGATTGGGGATCTCTTGATTTTAATCCCACCTTTGTAGGTGAATATAAGGTTCCTTCTAGAGAGCTTAAAGCTGAAAAGAAGGAAGAAGTTAAAAATCAATCAACACTACCTGAACCTATGAGTAATAACTTTGTGGCCGCTTCTCAAACTTCTTCTCCCCGCACTTCCAATTCTGAAGGGTTTGATTCTTTGTCTTATGAAAAACCACCTTCTCTGTCTGAAATGGCTGATCGTTATGGTCGTGGTTTTCACATTTTTGCTAAGCATGGGTATCATGGAAATGGTTATGGTGCTCACGAACAAGGGATAAAGGTTCCTCTAGAGAATAATCTTCACAACCATGCCTTTGGACTTGGCTATAATCCCGGTAAGCAAACTAAGGCTTCTAGAAGACCATGTATTAGTGTTAATACTATTTCTACATCTCTATCAATGCAACACCCCAAGTATATTGATGAAGATCCTTCGTGTGCCTGTGCTTTGGATGTTTTTCCTACCGATGATGCTTTAGCTGAATTTTTAGGAGCATATGATACTCTTCCTCGTTATCATCACAATAGGGGACTCCCTTATTGTTTGAACACTGAAGCCTATTTTGGAAAAGAGACGGATAATGATGAGATTGTGAAAGAATTCCCTCAGCTAAAGGATACTCCTCAACAAAGTAATCTTCTCATAAGTGACACCACTAATGTTAAGATGGATCCTTGCAATGAAGAAAAAGTTATTAAAATTGGAAAATGTCTGGACGAAGAGGAACAAAAACAATATGATGATTTATTGCATGAATTCCTCGAGATCTTCGCTTGGACATACTCTGACATGCCTGGTATAGATCCTAAGATTGTTACCCATAATATTGTCTTAGTCCCTGATGCTAAGCTCGTGAAACAAAAGATTCAAAAAATGAATCCTAAGGTGGCTCTTCTTGTTAAGGCTGAGATTGAAAAATTATTGGAGGCTGGATTTATCCGCCCTATTGATTATTCCCCATGGATTTCAAATATTGTCGCTGTGGCTAAACCAGATAATAAAATAAGACTGTGTACCGATTTCCGAGATTTAAATAAGGCTTCTTTAAAAGATGATTTCCCTCTTCCAAACATTGACATGATAGTTGATTCTATGACAGGACATGCCTTGTTATCCTTCATGGATGGTTTTTCAGGATACAATCAAATTTTCATTAACCCTCAAGATCAATTCAAAACTGCTTTCACCACTCCTTGGGGTACGTTTTGTTGGATAATGATGCCTTTCGGACTTAAAAATGTTGGTGCAACTTATCAACGAGCGATGACCCTTATCTTTCACGATTACATGCATAAGATTTTAGAAGACTATGTTGATGATGTTTTAGCCAAATCCATTCTTCGCATAGATCATATTAAGATCCTTCATCAAATCTTTGAAAGGATTCATAAATATCACATGCTCTTGAATCCCTGAAAATGTGTTTTTGGTGTGGATAGTGGAAAACTATTAGGATTCATAGTTTCGCATCGTGGGATTGAGGTGGATACTAAGAAAATAGATGCTATTGTCAACATGCCACCTCCTAGAAATGTGTCTCAACTCAAAATCTTACAAGGAAAGATTCAAGCTATTCGTAGGTTTGTATCTCAACTTGCGGATCGTACTTTTCCTTTCACTCAACTTCTCAAAAAGAATATCACTTTTCAATGGAATGAGGATTATCAGCAAGCATTTGAAGATTTAAAAATGTATTTGGCTAATCCTCCTATCCTTTGACCGGCCGAACCTTCTAAACCCTTCCTTCTTTATACGGTTGCGTCCTCTCATGCTCTTGCAGCATTATTGGCACAACATGATAAAGATGGTAAGGAGTGTCCAGTTTATTATATAAGTCGTACCTTACTCGATTATGAGACCCGATATTCTGTGATAGAAAGACAATGCTTGGTCTTGGTGTTTGCGACTCAAAAATTGAGACATTATCTCTTAAACTCAGAAGTCCATGTCATGGTAAAGTTTGATCCGTTGAAGCATCTTTTCTCTAAAACTGATTTATCAGGACGCCTAGCTAAGTGGGTTATGATGTTAACTGAATTTAACCTTAAATTTGTTTCACAAAGGGCAATTAAAGGGCAAGCGTTGACCGATCACTTAGTTGAGGCCCCTTCACCTTTCTCCTTCCCTAACCCTGAGTCTTTTCCTGACGATTTCATCCTTTGTAAAGAAAAAGATGAAACTTGGGAGTTATACTTTGATGGCTCTAAGTGTCGTACGGGATCGGAGAAATCCATTCCCTTATCTTACCGTCTCAATTTCTTATGTACCAATAACATTGCTGAGTATGAGGCTCTTATAGCAGGAATAAAGGCAGCCTTAGCTTTGAATATAAAACACATACATATTTTTGGAGATTCTCAACTGATTATAAGACAAGTAACAGGACTGTATCAAGCAAAACAAGACAAGTTATCACAATATAAAGACCTTGCTATCTCTTTGTTACAAAAATTTGATTCTTACACCATAGAACCTGTTCCTCGAAAAGATAATCGCCATGCGGACGCAATGGCATGTGTGGCTTCTCTTGTATCTTTAGAGGACCCTGTGGTTGATCTTAAATTTGTTATTCACAACCTTACTTCTCCAGCTATTGTAGATGATTCCAGCCTGGTGACATGTTGCGACTTCATAGACTCGGATGAATGGTACTCGCATATTGTAAGATACTTGACTGATGGTACCTTTCCTGATTCCGCCAATAGGAACACCAGGGCTAGAGTTCGCAAGTTGTCTGCTAGGTATATCATTCTTTCTAATGTTCTTTACCGAAGGGGTTATAACGGTCTTCTCCTTCGCTATCTTAACAAATCAGAAATCCCTATTGCTCTTGAAGAGGCGCATTCAGGTGCCTGTGGGGGGCATTTTGGAGGTAAATCCTTGGTTCAAAGATTACTTCGTATGGGATATTATTGGCAAACTATGCAGCAGGATTCTTTTTCATTTGTTAAGAAATGTCATCAATGTCAACAACACAATAATTTGATTCATGCTCCTGCCCAAGAACTCCGTTCTCAGGTAGCTTCTTGGCCTTTCTCTGCATGGGGGTTGGATCTCATCGGTAAAATCTCTCCTCCTTCATCTCAAGGACATATTTTCATTATAACCACAACAGATTAAATTACAAAGTGGGTAGAAGCTGTTCCTCTTCGCTCCACTACAGCTGAAGTGATTTGTCGATTTCTTCTAGAAAATATTTTTTCTCGATTTGGGATACCTTCCACTATAATCTCTGATAATGGGACATCATTTAAGAATAAGGACGTGAAGCAATTCCTCGAGAAATATCATATCAAGAATCGATTTTCTACACCATACTATCCTCAATCAAATGGTCAAGCCGAATCATCCAATAAAATAATCGAACAAATTCTTCGCAAAACCGTGAATAAGCATGGTAAGGATTGGAGTACTCAGCTAATCTATGCTCTTTGGGCCTACCGAACGAGTGTATGAATTGCCACAGGAACTACTCCTTATAATCTTGTTTATGGTGCTCATGCTATTATGCCTTTAGAATTAGAGATTCCATCACTTAGAGTTTCTCTCAAAGGTATAGTAGATGATGACTCCTATAGAGAACAAAGACTTCAACAGCTTGAGATGCTTGATGAACAGCGTATAAATGCTCTTGAGCATATTCAAGCGTATCACAAAACTCTACAACAAAGCTATAATGATAAGGTTATTCAACGTTCCTTCTCAGTGGGTGACTTAGTGCTCTATGAGAATCAGCACAATGTGAATGCCTTACCTGAAGAAAAGGGAAAATTCAATCCTAATTGGCTTGGACCATATATCATTATTGAAGATTATGGATCAGGTGCTTACAAAATAGCGGATGTAGATGGTACGCCTCTTAAAGACCCTATAAACGCTATGCACTTGCGTAGATACTATGCTTAATGCCTCATTCTTTATCATTTATCTATTTCCTTTCTCACTTCTTCAAAATTGGATAATATGTTAACATATCTTTGTTAGAGCAAGTAGAATTAAATGATGTTTTGTTTAATCTATATTGCTTCGTTCCTGACAAGCATGTGTCTTTACTTTATGGTTTGTCTTGAATTCATTTATGTAAATTACAAAAGATTTACATTTTCATTATGTTGACATATTATACAATGTTTTTATGTGTTAAGTTGAATCATGTCATGTTGTGTTTAAATTCAAATCAAATCACATTGGTTATATGATTCGTAGGCTTAATACATACTTTCTTCCTTATCATCAATATAGTACTTGATCAAATATTTTAATTAAGTCACACATGTATCAATTTAATCTTGGAGCATTGAGAAATCAATCACATGGAAATTAAAAAATTCAGAACATACATGTACATCTACCAAATGTATTAACTTTAATCACAATACACATTGTTTAGGCATTAAAGATAACACGTTTGAAACAAAGAAGCATATATATATATATATATATATATGTGTGTGTGTGTGTGTGTGTGTGTGTGTGTGTGTGTGTGTGTGTGTGTGTGTGTGTGTGTGTGTGTGTGTGTGTGTGTGTGTGTGTGTGTGTGTGTGTGTGTGTGTGTGGATCAATATACAAAGGTAGGTCCCTATACACCCAAAATATGACCTACCCTACATCATAAAATCATCTTCTATCCCTAGGGCTGGTGGCCGGAGAGTGACGACTAGATGCTCCCTCCTGATCCGGCCGTGCAGGTGGACCCATAGACGTATACCGTGATATAGATCATGAATGGCTCCGAGAGGAACTCCTACGATCCCTATCCATAAGGATAGCATGATACGAGGTAGCCTCGGCCTGAGCTGCTGCTAGATCACGCTGTGCTCACTGAAGGTCCTCTGATAGAGCCTGCTCTCTCTCCCTCCATATCTCTACCTGTACTCGAAATGGGGAAAACAAATCATCATGCCGACCTGCATTCCCTTGAGGTCTATAAGCAACCTGTGAGGAACTAGGGATTTGCGCTGTCGTGGAGATATCTATCACTGCTTGCTAGATCAAGGAGCCCCACTCCTGCACATTAGCTGTAGCAGTAGAACAGATTTTGTGTTAGTACCATTTTATATCATCAAAACATCAATCAATCAATTTAAACCTACTATACCTGGATCTCCCTCACTCCAGTAGGGATCGTGATATGGTAGCATCTGTGAATGGGAACTACTAGGCTCCCATTGCTCGAACGATCTGTGCGCGATAAGTGCAGGTCTCTGTAGCGCCTCGTGTTCCCCCTTTTGAGGAATAACGAGAGGATCTAAGGCTACGGTATCATCCCCTAAATGGTGAGGAGCTGCATCTGACTCCTCCTCATCATCTCTATCCTCCTCCTCCTCATCCCCATCCTCATCTGCGTCCTCGTTCTCCTCATCATCATCTCTCTCCTCCTCCTCCTCATCCTCGTCCTCCTCCTCCTCGGCACTAGGTTGATCTCCTATAGGCGGATCAGGACCTCCTGCCTCCTCATGACCCTCTCCCTCCTCTGGCTCCTCCGATCTGGATCCCTGATCCTCATCTCGATCTCCATGCCTCCATGGACCTGGATGGCCTGTTGGGTGATCTGGTGGAAAGATAGGCCCTAGGTATGATCTCATAAACCAGGAATGATACCTGCATTGTGCCCCGGGGTCTGCAGCATAATCAGTGACCACATCCTGGTCGGACCCCTCTATATCTGTGATCTCGATATCGTCTATCATCGGTCTCGCTACTGCTTTGGGTCTGGGAAGGACTCGTGAGTGTCGAGTGTAGATGGGCACATCAGCTGGGACACACTGCTCTAGCCCGAACTGCCTCCGTACTCGGTCAAAGTAGAATGGGACTATGATGTGTGGATATCGTCCTCTCAGTAGGCGGTTCCTCTGTAGGCATGCTAACTGTCTCTCCATCCCATCCCATCTGTGCATCTGCAGATATGGTCTCCACACGGTCACCTCGGCTGTCAATCTGTCAACTATCACTCTCCAATACAATAGATCTCCAAATCTCCACTCACTGGTAAGTGGATAAGCAAATACCCTAGGTCGCTTGCTAGCCGTACTCATCGGATAGCTGACAGGCCTGGTGCATGTAAAGTGCTCAAATATCCACACCTGCAGAAGTGTGCATGTCATCAAGCTGCAACCCTGTCCGAAAACATACTCCTCGAGGTCGTGATAGAGATGTGCAAGCATACTCTGACCCCAGGCATATACTCTCCTGTGTCTCTCCATAGCCCTGATGCACCATGTGAGACCCCCATGCATGTGTGACCTCGCCCATTAGGGCAGAAAGCTAGTGCAATGATGGCTATCATAAGACCTCTCATGAGGGGCACCTCTCCTGTAGGATGTAAGAGCCAGCTGACCATGATACGACCTCTCATCTCACTCAGCATGACTCTCCCTATGCAATATACCTGCTCCCTCTGATGATCCTCTACTGACCGATCGGTCGCATATGTCACGATAGCTCCTCTGATCGGTAGGCGAAGAATGCGGTACACATCCTCAAGTGTCACCGTCATCTCCCCTACTGGAAGCTGGAACGTGCATGTGTCAGGATCCCAACACTCCATGAGTACCATCAGCATCGCGGGATGAAATCGGATGGCCGGCATAAGAATCATAGACCACAAACCTACTATCGACAATGTGTCTCTCTCTGCCTGAGTAAGTCGGGGAATCTGATCACACAAACTGCGAAGAATCTACCCCGTCGTGTGCTCTCTCATGTACGGGAGACCTTGCATCACAAAAACATAACTATAATCAGTACTCAATCATCAAAAATCATTCATGCAAACTGTCAAACATCGTATGCTAACCCTGGCATCTCTCGCCAAGTCCTGATTGGGACCATGGCGCCTTGTCAGGGATCATGGTGCCCTGTCAGGGACCATGGCGCCCCACAGGGACCATGGTGCCCTGTGTGGGACCCACGGTCGAGTTCCAAGGCCTACAAATGATCACAAAAAGTCAAATGCAGAAAATCAAAAGTCAAAGTTCAGTCAACTCACCTCGTTCAGTGGCTCATCGTCGATCACGACCTGTCACGTGATCTCAATCCTCGTGGGATGCTTCGGTCATCATGAACGCATGATGATGGCTATGTGGGCTCCGCTACAATGAACAGTACTCAGAATCAACAAAGTGACAAATGCAAATGTCTCTTTCAAGGTATATACTTTCATTCCTTTACCTTTGCTTTCAAAACCCTAATTTTCCTCTATCACTCATTTCATCATAACTTGAGTTTGGGAGATGTGATTTTCGAACCGTTTGTTGTGTAGGAATTGTATTTTCGCTCCCCTACTCTCGAGATGTTCCAAAAAGTTCTCTGATGAAGCCTTTTCAGTGAACATCCCTCATCAATACTCTCTTACACAATTTGTCGTAAGCAAACATGTTACCCTGTTTCACCTCCCTAATAAGCAAGCCGAAACAGGGGGGGCATATAGCTACTCGCAAATTTCATCACCTTCCTTAGTAAGCATTAGGTGATTTTGTGATCTAACGTGTGTTTTGTAGGGTGCGGTTCCTAACTGTGTACTGCAAATACCGCTGGGGGCTTCGTCCGACAACTTATGGATATATCCTTTTTCAAATGATGTTTACTTTCTGTACTTTAGCTTGCATATGCACATAGTAATCATATGACCGCTAAAGTGGGGGCTAAATGTAACGTCATAAATTGTACGCACTTGCTAAAGCAGTACAATTTAACACCTAGTTTAGCACCCGCCTTGGCGCAGATGCATTTTGCATTACATTTCCCCTTTAGCACTTAATTAATCAAATTAATTAGGTCTAAAGGTTCTATTTCATCATTTTCCACATCATAAAGTTAGGCCCTTTCATTAAAGTGTGCCTCTTTCATTTTATTCCTCCAATACATCACTTAATCAAAAACCCTAATTAGGCCCTATTCTGAGCTTGGGGGGCTTGATTTTGGGGGTCAAAACATCTCGAAATCACCTATAACTTCAGGATTCTCTCTAAAATCATCATATCTGACGGCCCTGAAAATTTGGTGAAAAGTTGTCGGGACCGTGGCGCCCGGAGTGCACACGGTCCCGGACATTTTTCCCAAAATTTTAGGAGCACGATCCAATCATAAAATAAAGCTTAACCCCAAGAAATTGGCGGGATATTCAATCTCTAGGTCGGCCAAAAGTTGGAATTAAGACCTAGGGTTTCATACATAAGAGCTCTCTTTCTTCATTTGAAGGGATCCGATTTTTGTTTTCAAGGACCTCATATGCAGTGAAAGAACAGATCTTTGAAGACTTCAACAACTTTCAACATCCCTCTATCAAGCATTTATCAATTCCATTCATCCATTTAGGGCTTGGAAGACATTGAAGAACAATAGGAGATTACCGACTGAAGATTGGCTTGTACCTCTCCCTTGGGGGTTGGGTATGATTTCATGTTGTTTTCATGTCTTTGCATAAGCTTCAATATCTCATTTATTCATGCTTTAGATCACTTTGCATCTTGATTTAGAGCATTTACATTATCATTAACAAGCAATTAGGGTTTACTTTCTAGGTTGCTCTAGTTTGCTTACTTGCATTTTAGATCTTGCACAAACACAAGGTCTGCACACACATTACTTTTACAATACAACTTGGCTATTCGTGGAGGTGGAAATCACCGAAGCGGGGGTTTGACTAAGGCAAAACCCTATATAGCCGCCCAAACACCTTTTTCAGATACAAGTGCAGGTTTCGAGACTTGGACGACGCCGCAGGTTGCAGATCCGGAAAAAGCAGGTCGAGACAGCACCCCACACCAAATTGTAGGGAAAAAGACCAGGACAGGGGCATGGGGTGCCCTGGTCCTGCCAGGACAGGGGTGCTAGGCGCCCTGGTCCCTGGGACAGAGGCGCTGGGCGCCCTGGTCCTCCTGACAGACAACATTTTAGACAGTTTTCCAGAGTGCAAAAACAACAATTTCAGGTGCAGTTTCAGGTGCAGAATCAGGACAGTGGCGCCCGCGCCCCCATCCCGAACATTTCCACTCAGATCTTTACTCCGGGTACGCATTTGCATTCTTTTCTTATCTTTGTATTTACAGCTTTCCATTGTTTAAGTTCAATTCTGCAATCTTGTTATTAGTTCATACTTGCATTTTAGGGTTAGGAATTGGACTTGCATAATCTTACCTTTCAATTACAACAAAGGAATAGAAACCCTAATAGGTAGCCCGTGGCTCTCTCTTTCACCAAAAAGAAGTAACCAATTGTGCGATACCTCTAGGCTCTTTTGTATTCCGTAATGTGTGTCAAAAGGTAGGATTAGGGCATGATAACCTAGTCTCGCTTTTTCCCTCACACAGTTATATTAGAAGATTATGATGGAGGCTATGTTAGATTTGGTAATGGTGCACCATGTCTGGTAAGAGGTAAAAGATCTATAACACTTCTTGATAATGCAAGATGCAATGATGTTTATTGGGTTGAAGGCTTGAAATACAATTTGTTGAGTGTAGCACGGCTAAACAACACAAGTTACCGAATAGAATTTCAAAAAGGAATTGTCAAAATTCATGACAAAAATACATTTCACCTTGACTCAACTCGGAGTAAGTGTTTGCATGCAAAGATTGATGATACCTGGTTATGGCATAAAAGGTTTTGTCATGTCAATTTTGATAATATGATCAAAATAAGTAAGAAGCACAGAGTAAGAGGTCTACCGAGTCTTGAAAAACCTAAGAATGCTATGTGCCGAGGATGCCAGATGGGTAAGATGACAAGATCAAGCTTTACAAGTAAGTCCTACACTTCTAAGGGAATTTTAGATCTAGTGCACACTGATCTTTGTGGTCCTATGAAAGTTAAAAGTTATTATGGTGATA
This sequence comes from Cryptomeria japonica, assembly GCF_030272615.1. NCBI lineage: Eukaryota > Viridiplantae > Streptophyta > Pinopsida > Cupressales > Cupressaceae > Cryptomeria > Cryptomeria japonica. The sequence continues at coordinate 717,268,475 of NC_081411.1, read as the reverse complement.
AGTATTTCATATTATTTGTGGATGACTATTCAAGGATGATGTCAGTAATGTTTTTAAAGGAAAAATCAGAAGCTTTTCAAATGTTTAAATGGTACAAGGCAAGAGTTGAAAATGAAACAGGAAGACAACTGAAATGTCTTAGATCAGATAGAGGAGGAGAGTTCACATCTGATGAGTTCAACTTATTTTGCAATGATCATGGTATTAAAAGACAAGTCTCTGCACCAAGAACTCCATAGCAGAATGGAATAGCTGAAAGAAGAAACAAATCTATTGTGGATTGTGCTAGAACACTAATGATTGAAAAGAATGTACCATAAACATTTTGGAGAGAAGCAATAAGCACAGTTGTTTACATCTTGAACTGAGTTCAATTGAAGAAAGGTACTTTGAAGACACCATATGAAATCTGGCATGATAAGAAACCTAATGTTAGTTATTTTAAAATCTTTGGAAGTAGATGCTATGTTCATAAAGATGATAGAAATGGCAAGTTTGATAAGAAAAGTGAAGAAGGAATGTTTCTAGGTTACTCTTCTAGAAGCAAAGCATTTAAATGTTTGATCAAATCATCTAACAAAATAGTAGAAAGTGCAAATGTGAAAATTGATGAATTTGCAGAAAGAAATGATGAAGGAAATTCCAAGGAACTAGAAGACTATGATGAATTTGTCTATGTTCAATCGAGAAGTCCTACCAAGAAGACTGTTGAAGAAAATGAAGAGAATATCCAATTACCAAGTGATGAAGAAGATCGTACAGAGCCTACCGAGCCTATATTAGCCAAGTATGTCAGAAGACATCATGCACTAGGTCAGATTATAGGAGATAAGGATGATCCAGTGATGACAAGGAACAAACTAAGACATAACACATGCTTGATATCTGAATTTGAACTGAGAATAGTACAAGAGGCATTTAACAGTGAAGATTGGGTAAATGCTATGACAGAAGAGATTGATCAAATCAAGAAGAATGACACATGGACACTAATCCCAAGACTGAAGGACAAAAATGTAATCGGTACAAAGTGGATTTTCAGAAACAAGCTAAATGAAAAGGGTGAAGTCATTCGAAACAAAGCAAGACTAGTTTGCAAAGTGTAAAGCGGAAAATCGCGATCGAACCCTAGTTGCTCTCCCCTCTTCCAACTCCAAGGAGAGAGAAGGGAGATTCACTAGGGTTGATGGTTTTCACTTAGGGGAGAGACTTTACATTCAAAAGAGGGGTTGAAACCCACAAGATCCAATCCCACACAATGCAAGATTGGATGCTAAATGTGTTTCAAGGGTTAAGAAAGCAAGGCTACCCTCTTTTGTAAAAAATGTGCATAGAATGATTAAGCTAGGAATGCATAGAAAGTGACAAAGATTTGCTTATAAACTGAGATAGGGATATAGGATGAAGTTGCGAACCTGGAATTAGCAGTAAAATGTTGATACGGCGTTGTCCTGCAAATTTGAGCAAAAGTTGTCGGGACGATGGCGCCCGGCGCCACGGTCCTCCGAAAAATCCGCGAAACGAAGGGGGATCTGTTCGTCTTTGCACAAGGATTCCAGATCTTCAATTTCAGCCACGTACCTGCAACCTACACACAGAAAAGTGAAGATGATTGGGGGGTTAGGGATTAGGGGTTTGCCTTTAGGTCAAACCCCGGTTTTGGAATTAACCAAGAAATGAGCAAGTGTTGTAAATGTAAATGTATGTAAAACAAGTACTAATACCTTGTTCTAAGGATGTTTGTATCCTTATGTGCGAAGTTATAGATGTTGTCTGTTGTTGTAGTATGTAGTATGTGATCTCCTCTTCAATGGTTGAATCCTTGTCTTGAATGCAACACTTAGCCTTGAATGGAGACTTAGAATGATCAGTTGCTTGAAAGAATGCTTGAATGCTTGAATGCTTGAGTATAGTTTCCACGCCTTTTCCCTCATGTGTGTCTCTATCCAAATGAGAGAGGAAAATGTAGTTTATATACTTGTCAATTAGGGCTGATAGACTGATTTTCCCGACCTTAGGCCGACCAGGAAAGATAATTTTCCAAATTGCAAACAAAAAGACCCGAGACCCCTTAGGAGACCGGGCCCAAAATAGGACCCAGGGACCAGGGCGCTGGGCGCCATGGTCCTGGGGACCAGGGCACTGGGCGCCCTGGTCCTGAAGGACCAGGGCGCTGGGCGCTCTGGTCCCACCTCCCGGGACAGCAGGGTGCAAAGGAGGTTCAGGCCAGGGTGCAAGAAAATGCAGTTTTTGGTGTCATAATCAAGTTTCGGGGTCTCCATTCAGGTTGCGTGTTGCGTCGCCATCGTGAAGACCCAAATGCGGTCGAAATTGTAAGTGTCACAATTTTAGGACGCTACACAAAGGTTATGCTCAAGAAGAAGGAATTGATTATGGTGAAACTTTTGCACCTGTTGCTAGACTTGAAGGAGTTAGAACATTGTTGGCCTATGCTGCTTTCAAGAACTTCAAGATATATCAAATGGATGTCAAATCTGCATTTCTGAATGGAATATTAGAAGAAGAAGTTTTCATAGAACAACCTGAAGGATTTGTTGAAGACAATAATAAAGATCAGGTATGTAAATTGAACAAAGCTTTATATGGTTTGAAACAAGCACCAAGAGCATAGTATGAAAGATTGCACTCTTACTTGATTAAGATTAGTTTTATAAGGGCAAGTGAGAATAGCAACATGTACATGAACAATGATGAAAATGGAATACTGATCTCACCCATATTTGTTGATGATATTATATTTTGTGGAAATGACTCTTTATGCAAGAACTTTGGAAATGAAATGAGCAAAGAATTTGAGATGTCATTAATCGATGAGATAAAGTATTTTATAGGTTTACAGATACTGCAAATGAAAAATGAGATTTTCATTACTCAATCCAAGTACATAAAGGAAATCTTGAAGAAATTTGGAATGGATGATTCAAAACCAATAAGTACTCCTATGACTACCAACTACAAATTATCAAAGAATAATGAATCTGCATCTGTTGATGAGACACTCTACCGATCCATGATTGGAAAACTACAATATGTTGTTCACAGCAGACCAGATATAGCACATGTAGTAGGTATAGTTGCAAGATTCTTTGCAAATCCTAAGGAAACACACATGACAGCAATAAAAAGAATTTTTAGATACTTGAAAGGCACAGAGGATTATGGCTTAGTATATTAGAAAGGAAATGATTTTGATTTAAAAGTTTATACTGATGTTGATTGGGCAGGCAACATTGATGATAGGAAAAGCACAAGTGGAGGAGCTTTATTTTTAGGAGAAAGACTAGTGAGTTGGCTTAGCAAGAAACAAGGATGTGTTTCACAATCAACAACAGAAGCTGAATACATTGCTACAGCATTGAATTGTACCAACATTGCATGGATCAAACAACTGTTGGGAGGTATAAATGAGAAAGTTACCGAGCCAGTAACTATATTTTGTGACAATACTAGTGCCATTAATATTTCAAAGAATCCTATTATGCACTCTAAGACAAAGCACATATCTATCAAATATCATTATCTTAGAGAAGAAGCTCAAGAGAAGAAAGTGGTGTTGGAGTATGTTAGCACAAAGGAGCAAATAGCAGATATCTTCACCAAGCCACTACCAAAGGACACTTTTGAATATCTCAGAAGTAAGTTAGGGGTCCTACCCCTATCTTTTACTCACTGACCAAGTTCGGTGAAAGCATCAATCCGATAACTCTAATGAATATCTTTTGGGAGTTGATGCTGAGTTATACACTTTAGGATGTTTTCTAAAAGTGTACAGAAATCAATACAGGAAATATTACAGGGAATAGGAATTGAAGACAAAATGCTCTGACTGAGACTCGGTTGATACACAACAACAGGAAATAACTTCTTACATAAATAAATTATGTTTTCATTCTTTACTTTTTGGCATTGTTGTCAAAGGGGGAGAAGACCTACAAAGGGGAAGAAGACTACTATAAAGAAGAGACAACTGAGAGAAGACCTATCAGGGGAGAAGACTAAGAGCAAACTGTGCAGACTACAGATTGGAAAGAAGATAGAAATGAGGAGAATTCTAATATATGGGGGAGAGCATTTCAGCATTTCAGAATCACAGCAATCTGAATCTATTAAGGTCAAATCAATTGGTTTTGCCATCAATGCCAAAGGGGGAGATTGTTGGCAATATTGCATTATAACAGACAATGAAAGATTGTTGGCATTTTATAAGGATATTGAGAAGGTTGTTGATGATTATGGATATAACTGATTAAAGATGTTTTACTATCTTGATATTATTATTTTGTCATTGATGTCAACAAATTGATTTTCTAATTCAGTATGATGTTGCCATATCTTGAGAAGTATGATATGAAGATTATAAAGATGTCAGTAAAAGACACGGGAAAGAATATGATGAATAAGGGGATGAATAAGGTATTCAATGGGCAACTACTACCGAGTCAGACAATGATGAGATCATGATGTTTTAGATTGTTTTAACATCATACATATGTTGTAAATTGTAAAGGTTAATACTATACTATGTTATCAAGCAAAGAACCTAGTCGGTAAACCCTAAGGTTATCGCTATCGTTTAATGAAGGCGGAATGTCTACCGAGTGAAGTTTAGTATTCACCGAGTTGTTACTGAGTTGTAACCGAGCTATAACAGAATCCATTAAATGTTTACATGAGGTAATTAATGAAGGAAGCTGATGAGCTAGAGCGGATTAAATGATTGGTAAGTCATGGAAGAAGTTTGTTAACGAATCTAAGGCAATAAAAAGTCAGCATGAAGATCTACAGCTCAGATTGAACTACAATACCTCTGCACAAGTTCCAAGACTAGTATGCAAGTTCCAAGGTGGGGTAAAACATTTTCAGATCGAAAGAAAGATGCATTGAACCTGGACAAGATTGAAGATCTGATGGCTATGATTGATCATGGGAAATGTGATCAAGGAGATTAAGCGGTTACCTAATTGTTTATAAATAGGAAACTGTTGATAAACAATGTATGCGGGTAAGTGTATGCACAAGGATGCTACATAGTGATTACCAAGCACAGAAGCTTGAAGACTTGTTTGAATAATAGAGTATAGAAGCCCAGCAAATAGACAAGATTAGTTCTATGTCTAGATTGTATTGAACAAATAAGAATCTGCTTTAGCATTTTAGATGTGAAGTTGCAAATAGATTTTTATTACTGTTATTTTGTGAAAGTGATAGAAAATCTCTTAACCGAGTGGACTTAACAGTCTTATATGTAAACCCTCTAGCAAGGTGACATTCTGATTGAGTGTTTGAAATCCTTTAACAAGATCACTTCTAACAAAGTGAAGATCCTAACAGATCTGAGGGAAATCCCTTAACCGGGTCACATCTAGCAATGTGTTTGTAATCTTTAACAGGATTTTCTTTTAACTGAGCATACTCTAGAAGAGTATATTTCTTAGTGGGTCTGAAATCCCACAGTAGTTTTTCCCTATTTGGGTTTCCATGTTAAATTAGGTGTTATGAGGTTTATGATGTTTCTATGCTTTTGAGTTTGCATGTTTGACAGTTTTGGTTATATTACTGAAATATATGTTACCGAGGTTGAATCTGATGTTTTTATGGAACATTAAGTTTGTATGATTCACCCCCCCCCTCTCATCTTGTTGGCTATTGGATCTGTACTTACATTAAGTATCAGAACTATCAAAAACATGTGATGGTTTTACTCCTATTCGTGTCTTGCTCCTCGTTCTCTAAACTTTGTTGAAGAAATGGGTGAAATTTTTATTCATAATGGAAATACAACTCCTAATGTTGATGAATAAAGATGAACAACAAATACCCTAAGAGAGGGGGATAAATCAGTACATACAAAACTTCTCAACAACTTATCAAGTTAAAACAATGCTAACCGGTTGTCTTCATCACTGAACTTAATTATGGCAATACCGGTTAAACACAGTAAGACTTCAAACAGCTAAACTAGTAAAACTGAATACTTCAAATAACATTCAACGCTTGATAACTACTTCACCAATATACTCATGCATGTGTTGTATCAGTAATACCATAACCATTAGCTTTGCATGTATATTCACCTAAACAAACACTGCTCAATCATCACATGAAAAATGCACAACTCATGATACACAGATTTTTCACGTGGAAACCCAAATGGGAAAAACCATAGTGGGGATGAATACCCACAAGATTTTTTTTGAACTCTTTTGAGGCTCGCTCTATTAGGAGCCTAGTCCAGTTAAAGACTTTACAAAAGGTTTTGTTAGGAACTGATCCTGTTAAAGATCACCCGGTTAAGGGTTGGCTATATACCCTGTTAAAGGTTACCTCGCTAGAGGATTTGAAAAACTCAATGATCTTGAGTCACCTGGTTAGAGGATTTGCAATAAGCCTGTTAAAGCTACCCTGTAAACGGATTTTCCTACTATTGAAATGGTTAGAAGACAATAGGTAAAGCTCTGATCTAATAACAGCACTACATGCTAAGGTGGATCCTTTTCAGCTCCTCTACTCTGCAATCACACTCTACAGTTTTCCACTCACTGGTCTGGCAAGTATCTCATCACTTGGATACAAACACAATATTTGCCAACACAAACAATAACAAACATCATCGACCTTATAGAAAACAATTAGGTCGGTAGCATAAACCCTAAACCCTAAACATTTTAGGTTTACAATTACAAGCGGTCCAATCCTGGCCATTCAAACATTTTGCATAGAATAAAACAATCTCAAACAGATCACAAGTCATTCTGCATCGTCCATTCTTAACCGCATATGGAAATCAGTAACCCATCACGCTCTCTTCACATACCGCTACGAAGAATTTTCATTCCTGAGGTAGACATTTAATGCAATCGATCTTCACAAGCAAGATCCTCAAGGAAATCCTTTGCGTGCACAAAACTAACGTGGCATCTCAATCTCATCCTTATCTCTTAGCTAACTCATCACAGAATGTCATCAGTTGCATCGCACAAGCTAGATTGCCAAACCGGAAACCCTAGAGCTGAGACTTCCATCCAATAGTCACACTTAGTGAAACCCTGACACCGGTCCACTTCATCTCTTCATATTGATTCTCCTACTTGAACATCAATAACAACTTCTTCTAATCTTCATATTGGTTCATGTGTACTTATTGACATCAATGACAACATACATTATCATCATATCGGTTCATCATATGCCAACAAATGCTTCTAATAGTGAGTATGAGTATGTTGATGTGGACAAGCATTTATCAAATGAGTTTTCACAAACCCTAATCCTAGCTCCTAGAATCGAACAACGTAACTTACAACATGAGCATAGTCCTTGTTTGGATCTTGTGATAGCTCCATCTATTATGCTCGATGTTGCTCCTCTAGCGTGTTGCTCGCCTTCCCAAAATAGTGATCAGTGAGATCGGGAGGCAGATGTCATGCTAGATTAGCAATATTAGCACTGTAGATCTTTCTCTCTCTCCTTTATTTCTCTTTTGTGACCATTCTTCTATGTCTATCCCTGTTCTTGTATTGTTCCCTTGATGTCTACTTGGGGATGATTCAAAGCACTGAAATCTTTTCTTGGTCTCTTTCATGTTAACTCAAAAGACATCCTCTCTTCCCTTTCTTCTAAGGTAGTGTCCTTGTTTGGGGAATGACGATTATTATATGCATATATATACATGATACACATGAGTTATCATACAACATACTGAGCCCGAGGAAAGTGGCACTACCTCATGTTTTGTGTTCATTATCCTTGGGTTTATTCCTTAATTGGGGGCTAAATCCTTGTGATAATGTGCTCCCTATCTTCTCTCTCTCTTGGGGGTATCAGGTACCTTAAATCAATAGCTCCCAATAAGGCACGTGCAATCACTTTAACATGGGGGCATACACTCCGCTCATATTTCCCTTCTTTGATACTTAGAATTACTTAGTGAACCTTGTTTTGCTTTGTAATCTTTGGTATCCTTTCTTTCATGACTCATAGTGAAGGGAAATTTGCTACTTCCAGTCATGGTTATCCCCTTCTCAATCTTCCCTTTTACTTTGTCAATCGAAGTTGTAAGACCCTAAGTCCCCTAGGGGCTTGGCGCATCTTGCCTCCTTGACGTGGTAAAAGTCTTTCAATCTTGTTTCCTTGTACTTTACCAACAGTATTGGCGCTTATACTCCCACTAAAGTGGGGGATAAATGTAGTGTCATTAAATTGCAACCCTAGAAATTTTTGACTTCATTAGGGTCCTCACGCACGCGAGATCGAATCCTCTAGTCTCATCGAAGACTAGAGATTGCTCAGCCCTTAGAAATAGCTTCTTCCTTGGCTTTTGCATCACCTCATCCACACTCTGCCCTGGAGAAAGGGGTAGGATAGAGGCGTGGAACCATTGTCCCCCCTTGGAAGGGGCGTGGTGCCCTTGTCCTCCCAGGACAATGGTGTGGTGCCCTTGTCCTCCCAGGATAGGGGCGTGGCACCCCTATCTGTGCCCTATTTTGGGGCAGGACCCTTCCTAGGGTTGCATTGTTGTTTGTGCATTGGGCGGGAAAATCCCTCGATGTCGACCTACGATGATAATCAAATCCACTTACATGTATTTAACGGGCATTCATCCTCTCATTTTCATAGGTGGGATAAGTAAAAGTTGGATAGGTCAAAGTTGGATAAATTCAAGTTGCACAAGTGATCAAGCATTCAAGCATTCAAGTATTCTATTCTAGCATTGAACATTCTCAAGTCTCCCTTCAAGGCTAGGTGTTGCATTCAGGTCAAGGATTCAACCATTGAAGAGGAGATTTATTCCAACATTAAGTTTTACACAAGCATTTCTATCAACATTGCTACCACAACCTCCCTTGAGGTGATTTGCAATTAAATCTTTCATTTACAGCTACATGCAAGTACTTTCTTTCATTACTTGGTTAATTCCAAAATTGGAGTTTGACCTAAAGGCAAACCCCCAATCCCAACCCATTCTCCTCTCTTTTATGTGTGTAGGTTGCAAGTGCATAGTTTTACTTTCGAATTTGGGCTCCATTTGTAGAGGCGGAAAGAACCTTTTCATTTTGTGGATTTTTTGGAGGACTGTGTACGTTCCTGCCATGGTCTAGACAAATTTTCCTCAATTCATAGGATGACTTCGTCCTGACATATTACTGCCAGATCCAAGTGCACAGCTTCATCCCATATTCGATCTCAAGTTATAATCAGTTCTTTGTCACTTTTGCACTACATAATTCAATCAATTCCATTACATTTCAAATAAGGAAGAGGGGATCAAATTATCATTCCCATTTCATTTAGAATTCAATCTTCATCTTTGAAGATTGAATCTAGTGAATTCCCTCTCCTCTTCCAAATGTAATTTGGTGAAAAGTGTTTGAAGGGTAATCAATAGTGAAACTCTCATCTCTCTCTCTAATGGAAAGGGTATTTTTCCTCTTGATCCATCATTCACAATTTCCCACATCACACATATATCATAATAGGATGCTTTGATGGTGAACCTTACATGCTTCCTAGGTACCCATCAGGAAAAATTCTATTCATGGAGTTAGCTCATCAGATGGTAGCAGTGCATGAATGCCAATCCAGTTTACATAAGACTGGTTTCAAGTTTTCTCTCACTATTGGGAGATATTCAATCAATTCTATCTATAAGGGTCGAGCCATGGATGAAGAGATGAGGAGAGTAACAATGAGGTTCTTCAAGGATAGGAAACACTTTGACTATAGAGGTATGAAGAACAAACTTCAGAAAAGTTACACTCATGTTCACCGGGTAGAGGATATTTGGATTGATTGTAGAATAGAAGAGGATATCAGAAGGCTTTACTATTGTTGCCTTTTTGTGAATTAAATTGAGAATATGAACCTAGTTGTTATTCCTGAGGATCCTGAAGATGATGGAGATGTTATAGATCTTATGTATGAAAATTATAAGGTTGTAGATTCACCTTTGCCTCTTATTCAATGGTCCCAAAAGGAAAATACTTCAATAAGTACCATATTTCAGAGTATCCTTGCGAATACCAATATTTGGCTGACACAAAAGGGGATTCAAATAAAACCTTTCCAAACTAGATCAGATGATGACACTGTAGGGATATTTAGGAAAACTTCTAAGTTGAGAACTAAGAATAGACAATATTCAATGGCTCCAAAGGCCCCAAATTTCAAATTCATAGTTGGAAAAGCTAAAAGTAAATGGGAATCCTCAACCCAAGACACTAAAACATAGAATGAACCTAAAGAAGAAATTTTAGAGGAGTAAATTCAACAAGAAGAAGGAGAAGAATTAGAAAAGGAACAGAAGGAAGAGTATGATGAGGAAGGGTTACCAGAAATTCCCATTACTTCCTCGTCCGAAGGGACACAAGAAATCATTCATCCTTCATCTCATGATGTTGTAGGTACAATTCCTCCTTCAGTTCTAGTTTTTAAACCCATGAATTTTGGTTCTACCATTTCATATGCATCTAAGACTCCTGGTGTAGTATCAGGATTCCACAACTAGTGAGTTAGCTCTTGATACCCCACAAGATAACATTGAGAATGTTTTCCTTCCTAATTTTTATGAAGTGACTTCCTCCATGCTATAAGATTTTGATAAGTTTATGTCAGAAGCCGATCTTCCTCCCAAGGTTTCGGTTGTTGAGAATCTTCCTACAGTAGTAACTACCTCTCCTCCTATTGTAACCACAAGCATACAAAATTAAGAGCTCGCATCTCAGGTATTGACCACAAGAGTACAAGATGATACACCTTTTCCACCTTGGTTAACTTCCAATACCCCTAAGAGGAAAAATAAATCCATCTCCCCACATGATTTTGACTTTAGTCAGTTGGTTCTTGTTAAACCCAAGGGAACAAAGAAAACCAAGACTTTATCTAGGGTAAAGGTGGATAATTCAAAGAATAATTATGTAGAATGGAAATTCCTCCTCCTGATACAAACATAGACAAAATTCAGCCTACAAACTATGTTATTAACATGATTAAATTGGGCAAGAAAACTCATGAAGGAATAGTAGAATATGCTCAATCATCTTTTGATAATCTTGTGGCAAGGTATAGTGAGGAAAAGGTCAAGAAAGATATACTGAAGAAATGGGTGGAACAACTCACCAATGTATTGATCGAGATAACAAAATCCTCAGAGATAATTGAGCCAATCACCTCATCAATTGATTAACATATCATAAAGTAGGTTGATATGATCAATTAACGAGGAAGAATAGTTGGTGAGTGGATGGATAGGATACTTAGTCAGGGAGCACATCTCATAAGTTCCACAGTTGTCTTAATCAATAATCTGGAGGGCATTAAGTCCAAGATAGATAAAACATTGGGTATATTCAAACAAGAATTAGAGACACAAGAGAAATACATCAACTCATGATTGAATTTAGAAGATTTAATTAGATTTTATGGTTTATAATGGATTTCTTCCTTCAAGGGATATGTACATTGAACAAAGGGAAGAGATAGAAAATCAAATGAATATGAGAAAGGATCAAAGGGAATGTAATGACAAAGGAAAGGAGATCATTGAAAATATATCAGCACTTCCTTGTACATTCTTTGATGAAAACCAAAGGCCTCTTCATGAAGATTTTATTATCAAAGAATTATTTCCTCATTGGAGAAGAGGTGGACAAAGAAGTTTTTTGAATATATTACAATGATAAGTTAATAGACATTCAAGTCAATTTGGATGAGTTGTCTTCTCTTTTTAAAAAGAAAAAAAAGTGTTATGTGAGCCTCAAAGATTTGATCACTTGAGTCAAAGTTATCACAAGCCATACCAAGGGACCTGCTAAAGAACAGATGAAGATTGTTCTTCAAAAGTTCGAAGAATTAATGAAACAAGATCATAATGGAGTGTCTAGTGACACTTAGTAGTTTTCATATTTCTAAAGTTGTAGGTGCAATTTTGTAGTTATATTTCGACACCTCAAGTGACATTTTGTATTCAAGTTTTTGCATCTAGATAATGCATGAGTTCTAATTCAAATAGGACTATTTGTTAATTTACTCATAGTTTTCCTAGATTAGCTGATTGCACTTCACCTATATATATAAGGTTCCTCATTGTAATTTTGTATCTTTAATCTTATGAAACAAAACTCTATCAAAGTGAAGAGAAAAGTGAAACTTTGAGTTCATATTGTTATTTTGCAAACTTGATCAAATAAGAAGACATCTTTGGAATTTAGACTTTGTGTCAGATTCATTGTGGTTTATCGTGAGAGTGTTCTTGTATCATTCTTGATGTACTATAAAAAGGATTGTTAGGAACACACAAGGTTTCAAATCAAACGTTAGTGTTAGTAGTATCAATCAAAAATGAAATACAAAAGAAACTACAATCCTAAGCCTAGATATCAATAGAGATATCAAACATATTATAGAAAGCATACAAAAATAGAGAAAAGACACTAAATCCTCCCAAATGCTCTCAAACATGCTCATAGTTGCTCCTCCCTTGTTCCTCTCCTCTCCATGTTCCACATGAGTGTAGCCCTCAGCTTTTTACACTACTATGGATGTCTTATGGAGATTCAAGATTTATGAATAATGAAGATAAAAGACTATGCAAATGCAAACAAACTAGATATGAGAAAAATGCCTAATTAATCTATATTGATTTTAGCCAAAATAACAATTTAGATATGATTTGCTTCCTAAAATTCTCTCTCAATTTTAGTATAGGTTAGATGCATATAAGATTTTTGGATCTATATATGAAGGAAATGGGCTCTATTTATAGGAAAAATAGAGAAATGGATGGTTGAGATTGAGTAATCTCAACAAGGGTCAGGATTGATGGGTGTATGATCCATGTGAGGGTTTTCAACCCAATCCCAGGATTTCAAATGTCATCATGAGATGGCTTGAGAGGAGAGGGAAGAAGCATTAAATTCTTGAGATGACATGAAGGTTAGCTTGGGAGGTAAGGTTAGGCTTGAGTTGAATGAATAAAGCCTTTATCCAATGAATAATGCTTTTATCCAATGGACAAACTCTTGTACAAGAGTTAGTGGGGATAACCATGGTCAAAGCAATGAATGCCTGAAGAGACCCATGAGTTAAATGAGGGTTGAGTTAGAGGGGAAGTCTCTAACCATGTGGGTGAGTTGAGTTAACCATTAATGGTTATGTAAGAGCCATTAATGGTTTGGAAGACTTTAAGGGTTAACTTGTTGGAGACATAAAGCATTTAATGCTTTTCGAAGACTTTGGATGCTTTGAGAAGTGACTTCAATTTGCTTAGGAATGTGACAATAATTAGGGGATGGGTTTAGGCTAATTTAGAACGGATTAGAAGAATCTAGAATGGGTTAGAAGAGTCTAGAATGGGTGAGAAGAGTCTAGTGAGTTTGGTGGGTGAGAGAAAATAAGATTTTAATTAAAATAAAATTCATTTATTTCAACTAAATAGGTGCAACTTGCATTTGTAGGAGAATGCAAGTGGGGAGGGGGGGTAGTTTAGGGATTAAATAAACATTTATTTATTTATTTAAAGGAGGAAAGGGGTTAAATTAAATAAATATGTTTTATTCATTTAATTGATTTGGAGTGTGGTTTAATGAATTAATTTAAATAAATTGAATAATTTATTTAATTAATAGGAGAAGAGGTTGAGGATGAATTAATTAAATATTAATTTAATTAACTGATTATTGATGGTTAAATAATCAAATAAATATTAAATATTCATTTAATTAAGTGGACATATTTATGTGACTACATTTGCCCCTCTTTGAGACGGTGCAGTTTATCGCGTCATTTCAAAGAAAGAAATATGCCCCATAAATGTTAATTTAGTGGGTGGTATGCCCCCTCGAGAGATGGGTGGAAATTTTTTAAAAAATTGGGTGATCTCTCAAAAAAAGAGAAAAAAGTTGGGGATAGGTAGAATAGAAGAAATTAGAAATAATGGTGAAAGAATGGGAGAAGATGGAGTGAATACGGAGAAATAGCAAGCCAGTGAGTACCCTTTGGTCATGCAGGAGATACGGTGCAAAATGTGGTGTTGTGATTTTGATTGATGCTATACAATTTATCAAAATTGGTTGGACAATCTGGTGCAATCGGTTGAATTGCCCCGGTTGAGTCAAAGTGTGACAGTTGATATCAATTGTTCGATTAGATGGGATAAATTCTGAGTAAGTGAATCAAAGTGACTTGTTGAGACTTAGACAATTGATGTAAGTGTCCGACGAAGTCAAGGTATCTGAAGCAAAATACTCGTTGAGACTTAGACAATTGATGTAATTGTCTGTTTTGATTGTGTTTAATTAGTTGATCAATTGATAGTGTTTGTGTTGTAGATTGTTTATGGTGAATCATAGTAGCACCATTGAGACTAAGGTCATTTTGATAAATGTTTATTGTAGTCTAGGATTTCCATGATCGATTACCTGTTGAGACCCAAAGATACTTGATCAGAGTATCTGTGGATAGTCTAGGTGTGTGGGAGTCGATGTACCTATGTAGATAGAGTAACTAGCTTGATTGGATTGATGGGAACCAATGAAGGGATTATGATGATGTTGATGATAAAGATAGGGAGGGTGGGGGGGATTCAATGTTAGATAGAAATATGGAGGACCTAGGACTCATTCCTATGGAAGAAGATCAAAAAAAAGTCCATTGTCATTACTGTGTATGAATGATATGCAGCTATATGGATGTATGGATGGATGGAATGCAACAAAATGCAATATATACAGATGAGATGAAATGATGATCCATAGATTATTCACAGTGCTTTATTTTCATCATCGAGCATGGTAGTATCATTCTTAGCTAAGGTAGCAGGAACCAAGTTTGAGCATTTCACCTATAAGCAAGCATCATAGACAAGGAAAAGTTACCCTCCATTTTGGTTCATGCGCAAATGGTCGAGGTATACGCTATAGTCAGTAAGCCATAGTGATCCATGACTGTATTTTTTCATAGGATCACGTAGCTTAGCGAACTTCCCATGTAGACACCATTAGTACATGCCCCAGAACTTCATTGGAACAATCTGTAGACAACAAACAAAGAAAAAGATATCAGTAGCCATCTAGGCTATTCTGATCACTTGTGGATATCCTGGAGTAGCGTAGGAACCTGATATGAATAAATAAATAAATAACAAACCGACCAAGTACTTATCAGCTTAAACAGAATTTTATTGTCAAAGAAAATGTTACCATGTCTTGTCTGTGAGGAAAGATGCGTCCTTGTGAACACAATTGTGTGTAGATGTTTTGATTGGTTGGTTGATTTGATAATTGATCATCATTTGAGTAGCTTGAAATGTTTGTTTGGTGTCTTTTACGATTTTTTTTATTGATTTTTTTTTATGTTTTATCATGTTTTTGGATTTTGTGAGTGTTTTTTAATGTTTTTGGTATTATTTCTAGCCAATTTTGAATGAATAACTCAATGAATCACAAATAATGTAGAATCCACTTCCATCAATAGGTTAAGAACATTGCCTCCAGTTAGATGTTGCTATGAAAGTGAGATGCAGGACACATGAAGTACTAACCATGATTGCATATCAATGGCAAGCCATGGTTTGAATAATGAGTGAATGGATGCAATGGATGTGATCGCAACAAGTCTGAAAGATAATGGAGCCATAACATTTATGAGTGGCACCCGTTTGCTAGGTTTTCACCATCGTACTTACCCAAGGTGCCACCGTAGTGGTTTTTCACCATTTGGATGAATGATTTTTCTTTACTATTTTCTTGATTTTTTTGTGTATTTTCTTCAAGACATTTTTTTGAATTTTTTTTATATTTTTTGATATATTGGAGGAGCATGATGCTCTGCATAGCTTATGTATGAAACAGTTTGGGGTGCATGTTGTTGATCAGATCTGCTAGCAGTTCCCCTTCTGAAGTTGCCAACTGATATGTCCCAAACCCAAATACAGCAGTGATAACATATGGACCCAGCCAGTTGGAGTCAAACTTGCCCTGATGTTCTTTGTTTGGTTGGTTGCAAGGATTCTCCCTGAGAACAAGATCACCTACCTCAAATGTACGAGGTTTAACCTGATGATTGTAGCTTCTGCTCATGCGCTACTAATAGGCTTTGAGGTGGTTGTATGCAGCTTGTCGTTTTTCATCAAACAATTCCAAGTCCTGAAGACATGAGACCCAGTATGCTTCATCATCTATCAGATTGTGCAAAGAGACCCGGAGAGATGGTATTTAAACCTCAATAGGTAGGATGACTTCTTCTCCATAGACCAGTGAGTAGGGAGTTGCACCTATAGGGGTTCGAATGCTAGTTCAATATGCCCATAGTGTTGGATTTAATCGAATGTGCTAATCATGGCCAGCATCATTGATTCTCCTTTTATGGATCCTCAATATGTTTTTGTTTGATGCTTCAGCTTGACCATTGCCTTGTGGGTAATAGGGGGTGGAAAAGCAGTGTTGGATGTGACATTTCTCACAAAGTTCACGGACATCCTGATTTTTTAAAGGAAGGCCATTATCTGTGATGATGGACATGGGTACACCATACCGACAGATGATGTAATTAAGGATGGATTAGGCGATCTTCTTGTCGGTGACTTGGGTAAGTGGAATGGATTCGATCCACTTTGTGAAGTATCTTGTGGTGGTAATGATAAATTTATGACCATTGGATGAAGATGGATGAATTTTACCCACAAGGTCAAGTTCTCATTAACAAAAGGGCCATGGTGTTGTGATTGGTTGCAATTCCTATGCTGGTGCATGTATTAGGTCTCTATGAACTTGGAACTTCTTGTATTTTCTGACAAAATAGTAGGATTATTTTTCCATGGATGGCCAATAGTATCCAGTGTGCATGATCTTCTTCACTAGCAAAGGACCGCTTGAGTGAGCCCCATAAATTCCTTCATGTATCTCTTCCAAGGCCTTTGTTATCTCATCTTGTTCCAAAACATCAAAGGAGAGTACCATCAAGACTTCACTTGTATAGGGTTTTGGCAATGATGGTGTATCAAGCAGTTTGGTGGATGAAGGTTTTTCGTTGGTTATTGGATCGGTTAGGAGGAAGTGTGTGATCATGGAGGTAAGTATAGAACTCACTGTACCATGGGGATTCAGAATGGACTAGGTGACATATCATTTCAGTTTTGGGGATATCATACACAGGGATCCAAAGTTGTTCTACCAAGAACTCATAGCATGTTGCATTTTGTGGAAGATCCAGGAGAGATGCAATTGTAGCCACTGCATCGGCAACTCGATTTTGATCTCTAGGTACTTGCTCAAATGTGATATTTGTAAATGATTCTTTGTAACTATCCACTATCCTTTTATATGGCATGAGCTTATCATCCTTAGTTTGATACTCATCAGTGACTTGTCGGATGACTAGCTGAGAATCTCCATATACCTGTAGCTCTTTTAGATGCCATTGTACAGCCAATCTGAGCCCTGTGATCAAGGCCTCGTATTCTGTGATATTATTGGTGCATGGGAAAGTGAGTCTGTATGACTTCAGGCTACTATCACCTTGAGGTGTGATGAAAATAATACCTTCCCCGAGCCATGTCTGGTATATAAGCCATCAAAATAGAGTTTTCACGGTTATGTAGCTGTGATCATGAAGATCTCTTTTCCTGGAAAGTTGGAAACAAGAGGATGGTCACCTGCAAGGGGTGCATCAGCCAATTGACCTATAATAGCTTACCCCTTGATATCCTTGCGGTCCACATACTCTATATCAAATTCACTCAAGATCATAACCCATTTGGCCAAGCGATCTATTGATGTTGCCTTGCTGAGTAGGTATTTCAGTGGATTGATTTTGGCAATGAGTTGTACCTTGTGTGTTAATATATAGTGCCTCAATTTTGTGGCTGCTAAGATAAATGCTAGGCAATCTTGCTCAATAGGTGTGTAATTGAGTTTATAGCCTACCAATGTGCGAGAGATATAGTATACAACACATTCTTTTCCTTCTGCATTGTGTTGTGCCAGTAGTACTCCTAATGTCTTATTTGTAGCTGAAATATATAGCAATAGAGGTCTACTTGGATCTTGTGGAATCAACAATAGCATATTCATCAGGTAGTCTTTAACCATTTGGAATACTTGTTGGTACTTTGTATCCCATTGAAAGCGGCTATTCTTGTGTAATAGATACGTGAAGGGATGACACTTATCAACCAATTATGCAATGAATCTTTGAATTTATTGTAGTCGCCCTTGTAGTGTCCTTAATTGATTGGTGTTCTTTGGAGGTGGCATGTCCATGATTTCTTTGACTTTCACTGGATCTACTTCAATTCCTTTGCTTGAGACAATGTATCCTAGGAGCTTCGCTAAGGTTACTCCAAAGACACATTTCTTTGGATTAAGATGAACATGATATTTCTCTAATCTATCAAACATTTTACCCAGTATTTCTAGATGACCCTCTCTTGTTAATGATTTAGCTAGTAAATCATCGACATAATCTTCCATTATGGTGTGCATCATATCATAAAAAGTGGTAGTCATAGCTCTTTGATAGGTTGCCCCTGCATTCTTCAGACCAAATGGCATCACATTCCAATAGTAGGTTCCCCATGGGCATGTGAAATTAGTTTTATGTTGATCCTCTGGAGCAATCTTGATCTATTTGTATAATGAAAAGCCATCCATAAGAGAAAGCATTGCATGACCTGTTGTTAGATCGACAATCATGTCGATGTTTCGTAAGGGGAATTCATCTTTTGGGCATACCTTGTTCAAATCTCTAAAGTTTGTATAGATATAGATGCCCCCATTAGGCTTGTCAATAGGTACAATGTTGGAGATCCAATTTGCATAATCGATTGGTCGGATGAAACCAACATCTAAGAGATTTTTGAGTTTTGCCTTGACAAGAACATCAATATGTGGGTGCATCTTTCTAAGCTTTTGTTTTACAAATTAAACTCCTTCTACCAAGGTTGGGTGATGCATGACCAAATCAAGATCTAAGCAAGGCATCCCTGCATAAGACGATGCCTGATTTGACGCTTCTAGAAGAATTCCACAAACTTTGGTTGTTCCTCTGGAGTTAGTAGAGATGCCAAATGTATTTGGTGAGGAGTCTCAGGGGTCCCCACATTGAATTCTTTTGTTTCTTCGATTAAGATTGCTGATCTCTCCTAATTTGTACTAGAGGGTAGGATGTCAAACCTTTCATCCATAGGTGCCTCGGAGAGGTTTTCACCTTTGGATATGCTCTCTATTTTTACTTTTTTGGGATCAACAAGTGCCATTGTGTGGTTTTCACTAGAAGATCCATGTTTTATTGTGATGTTTTTGTAGTTGAAAGGTTTGGCATCTACCCCAAAGTACATTGCGTTATTAAGTTCGATGGAAAACCCATCTTTATGATCCCCGCTTGGTACGTTATCCCGTATTTCTAAAAAGTCGATGAGCGCCTCATCATTTTGGAAGTGATCAAGACATGGGGGATTTAGGTGGTTCCAGTCAATGAGTTTAGGGTGGATGATAGGTATGACCTCATCAATTAGGTTGAGTTCAAAGGAGGCATCAATGAGGGTTAATATAGAGGAGTGAAGTTCATCGATAGTACTCTCCTCGTCAGGTTCTGGTGTCAGATTTGACATAGAGCCTCTGGGTGTTGCTTTTTGCTCATGAACCCAAAAGGTTTTAATCCATGCCTCTCCATAAACTGGGATATCTTTAAGAGGTGGTGGAGGTGATGTGTCTTCCCAGTCTGTGTTAGGATTCCTAAAGATACTGAGAGGGGAGGTGAATCAGTATCTAACTGGTATATTAATTTACTTGACTTAAAACATGAAAAACATATTAAAACTGTGTACCGGTAAACCAGAAATAATGCAATAAACAAGAATAACAACAACCACATGAGAAGCACGCCATAACACAGTATTTTAATGAGGAAACCCGATGTGGGAAAAACCTCAGTGGGATTTGTGACCCACAATATTTGCTTACTAGCCAATAAGGGAATATTACTCTTACAATAGGGGCCTGCACATGCAAGAAGGCCAAGTGCCTAGAGCTCACTGCTCAATTACAAAATAAGTCACAGTGACTTAAAAAAATGGATTATATTAATCCAAAGTCTTGTACTGCTTCAGATTAGCATCTTCTATGCCAGATCCAGTACCCGTTTAAGCTCTGCTACATACATAAACCCTTAACCAATAATTCACATATTAGGTTTGCATAATTTCACCTTTCTCCTTATTACAAAATGATCTACAATGATCTCATACATATATGAGTCATATTACAACTCACCATGTCGGCTTACAATGATTTTACAATTAATTACAAAATACATTTTAAACAAAATTGAAGTCAGCAAAGGTGGCGGTATCCTTCCTTTCACTGTCGGTGTTCTATATGTCAGTGTAGAGTCTGTCAGTGTCGATGCCGATATATTTGTCTTAACGGTATCATATGATTGCAAGGTTTCCATCAATGACAAAACTTCAATCACCTACAATTTCTCATTGGAGTGTGCATTTGCCAACAATCTCCCCCTTTGGCATTGATGGCAACACTCCTGAGAAAAATCAAAAAGTGTCAAAATATGATATCCAAAAATAGTCTACCAAAATTGTCTTTCCAAAACTGTATGCTCAAAAAATGTATGCTCTCCCTGAGCAGATGATGTCCTTTCGTCTGACCATTTTTCTCATCCCACTACTCCCCCTTTCACATCAATGACAAAGGTTGGCATTCAGTGTCAGTGGAGTCCTGCCTGGATTCTTGTAACCGATGGGTTACAATCTGAAATATATCTGTCAAAACTAAATTTATGCCATTACTGAAAGTTTTGCTATCTTTTATTGCCTCTTGTGTTCTCTGCACTGTACCGGTGAGTATGTGCATTTGCTCTTCCGGTGTCTTCAGTCTAGGAACCAGAGCTTCAGATATTTATTTTCTCAGGGAAATAAGATACTCTAGTCTTGGACTAAGTCTGCATTTTAATTCCTTTTCCTTATCCTTTATTCCATGTTTGTCATTCTCCAGTTTCTTGATTTTTTCTTCATGTTCTACAATTTTCTTCTCTAACTCCAAAAATGAATCTGATGTTCCAATCAAATTGTTAGCAATATTATTTATCTTCTCTTGTTCTTTGTTGATCGCCTTGTCAAGATCCTTTGTTAATACATTTGATTTGCAAGTATCCCTGTACAATTTCTTGAAGTCATAGATTATTTCTCCAAGTTCTGGTAAAAGGGTGTCCATTTCTTCCTTGTTCTTCTTTACAATATTCTCAAAGAATTTCTCTTTTTCTTTTATCATTCTTTCTTTAAATGTATCCTCATTTATTTGATCAATAGTTAATAGGTTGTCGGAGATGAATTTAGACAATGTGTCTAGTTGACCTAAAGAATCTTTATTCTCAACACTGCACTTTGGTGCTATCAATTTAAGAATCGGTATTGTATCATCAATAGCCTTATAGGCTTGTGCATTGCATTCTGTGATCTTCTTTATTGAATCTAACAGAACTTCTGTTACATTAGTAGGTAACAGTTTTGTCATAGTTGTACCAGATGTTTGTCCAACAGTCTTTATAATAGTCATGCTACCGGTTGTGGTTATTACCTTGCTTGATTCGACCTTTGGTAGGTATGTCTGTGTTTACATTTCTACAAACAAAGGTTTATGCTTTTCATTTTGGGTCGGCGACATTGTCTCTGTCTGTACCTGTGCTTCAACCTGTACCAGTTTTGGTTTCTCTAACTGTGTCTCAGAAGGTTTCTCTGAGTTTCCAATTGCCAGTTTCTCTAAACTTTGTTTAGCCGATTCTTCAGACGGTTTATCTGTTGTATCTACCGGTTCCTGAGTGGTATCCTTTGCCGGTTGCTCTACCAGTGTTGGTTTTTCTATGTTTGTCTCAATCTCTATAGTCGGTGACTCAGTAGTCACATCTTTCTCCTTATCCTCAGTGGTTTCTCTATCAACTCATCTTTAAGCCATTCACATATATCTATTATTTCATTATCATTTACCATATCATAGGCACTCTTGATACATAGGCTAGAAACTAAATTTAGCCTATTTGCATGTGTAGCCTTATAACCTAAGATCATACTGATAAATCTGACATTTAAATCCTTCACATCATTTACCCTTACAGATCTTTTATCAAATGTTGCACCAGTTAGGTTTCTCACTATGTCATTTGAGACCTTCTTTGTTTTGTCTGGTCTGTTACCGGTGGAGGGTAACCCTGTTATAGCTTTTACTGCTTCTTTTGTGATTTTATGAATAGAGTCTAACCAGAAAAATTCACCAGGTACTCTGCTTAACACAATCCTTATGATATCCTTGGGAAAATCTGGGATACTAAGAATTTCAGTGAAACCTAGGGTTTCCACTATCTTATGTTCAGGTTTGACATTTCCGGATTTATCACAGATTATAGTCTTATACATATTTTTAATCTCATCATCACCTAGTTCATCTATATGAAAATGTATGTACATGCTAGGGTCTTCAACATATACTACTCCTTTAGGGATTTGAGAGAATGCACCTATGCTATCATCTTTCTTTGCGATTTTGGGAACTAGCTGAAATACGGGTCTAGGTCACTTAACAACTTCAACAACAGTAGGGTTTGCAATAAATTCAGGAGTGGATGAAGATGCCATAGCTATAAATACCTCAATTTGCCTTAAGGATGGATGAATTGATGGATTTCTTCACTTCTTCGCTTAGAATGCCTTCACTCGGGAATTTTCGCACTCTCGATGATTTGAATGCTCGGTGAATGGAAAAGGAGCCAAAACACTTGCTTTATAATGTTATTTTTGCCAACTACCATATTTAATGATTGTCGGTTAAGTCACAACTTAACTCATCTACCGGTATAGAAGTAATTTCAACTTCTTAGCATCAACTGAGGGAATAATAGCATATTTTTCATTTTGTTGCTAAACCCCCAAAAGAATTTTCTTCAATTAGATGAAGATTCTCCTGTTGGTGGAGTGTTACTCTATTTTGCTAGTGGAGGAGTATTCCCATCAATATTCTGATCTGACTTTCTGATCCATTGTTTTGAGAATTCTTGTTTTACCTCTTCAACTTTTTCTTTACCTTTCAAACTCGGACCTTTGTTATTTGTCGGTGAGGACTTGCTTCTATAGAATTAATCAATATGTCCAATCTTATTATAGGCATAACAAGTCACATTGTTCTTCTAAATAGCTTTCCCATATCCTATGTCGGTATGTGTTCTACATTGATTAGATAAGTGCCCAAATCTTCCACAAACATAACATCTTACATTCATTCTGCAATTTTCTAAATTATGACCAACTTTGTTGCATTTGGAACATTGACTGGTGGGTGTATTAGTGTTCTAATAATTTCTAGATCTACACTAATTTTCTCTATGACCATACTTGTTACAGTTAAAGCATTTTCCATTAAATTTGTAAGCAGTAGGTTGTCTTACCGTTTTGTTATGATCATGATTGTTTGTAGTACCGGGGCTTTCACCAATTTCAAAGCCAAGGCCATTTGTATCACCATTAGGTTTCTGATTCTTCAGCATGTCACCAAGTTCTTCTGAACTTTTCTTGAATTTCTCCTTGTGATGATTTGCAGTAGTCAGTTCATTCTCCAAGATTCCTTTCTGTCTCATGAGTTCAGTTCTGTCATTTTGTGTATGCATTAGATCTGTCTTCAACATATCATTTTCATTACTGAGTCTTGTGTTTTCATTTCCAGCATCATTTAGTCTTCTAACCAAGTCTTCTTCATTCTTCTTTCTATCTTCAATTTCTTTACAAAATCTCATAGTCATATCCTGCATCTCATTCTTTGTTGTACTGATTTCTTGTCTTAGCTTGTTTACCAGATCATTAAGAGTTTCCTTTTCATTTTCCTCATTCTGCATTTTTTCACAAAGTTCTCTTCTCTTATTCCTTGCAATAGTAAAATTCTCTTGAAGTGCTTGAATAATATCCTGAGTAGCCTTTAGATCATCTTCAAGTTTGATATTCTTCAACTTTTCTGCATCATAGTCTACAAGAGTTGTTTCCAATTGTTTTCTCAAGTTTTCCATCTCTACCTGTGACAAGATCTTCCTCAAGTTGTTAAGCTTTTGAAAATGGAGGACCAGGCTCTGATACCAATTGTTAGGATTCCCAAAGATACTGAGAGGGGGGGTGAATCAGTATCTAACCGGTATATTAATTTACTTGACTTAAAACATGAAAAACATATTAAAACTATGTACCGGTAAACCAGAAATAATGCAGTAAACAAGAATAACAACAACCACATGAGAAGCACACCATAACATAGTATTTTAACGCGGAAACCCAGTGTGGGAAAAACCTCAGTGGGATTCGTGACCCACAATATTCACTTACTGGCCAATAAGGGAATATTACTCTTACCTGCACATGCAGGAAGGCCAAGTGCCTAGAGCTCACTGCTCAATTACAAAAGAAGTCACGTTGACTTACAAAAATGGATTATATTAATCCAAAGTCTTGTACTACTTCAAATTAGCATCTGCTATGCCAGATCCAATACCGGTTTAAGCTCTGCTACATACATAAACCCTTAACCAGTAATTCACATACTAGGTCTACATAATTTTGCCTTTCTCCTTATTACGAAATGATCTACAATGATCTCATACATATATGAGTCATATTACAACTCGCCATGTCGGCTTACAATGATTTTACAATTAATTACAAAATACATTTTAAACAAAATTGAAGTCGGCCAAGGTGGCAGTATCCTTCCTTTCACTGTCGGTGTTTTGTATGTCAGTGTAGAGTTTGTCGATGTTGGTGTCGGTATATTTTTCTTGTCGGTATCATATTATTGCAAGGTTTCCATCAATGACAAAACCTTGAATCACCTACAATTTCTCATTGGAGTGTGCATTTGCCAACCATCTGAAGTATTTAGATTCACTAAATCAAATTCCCACTCATGTGAGTCTGTCTCTAAATCACTCTCTAGCATCCAATTATTGTACTAGGTTGGCATCTATTTTGAATTAAAGAGTGTATTGGTATGTACTTTTGGAGGTGGGATTGTTAGGGTTGTTGGCATGCTTATCAATGTTGTTGATGCTACTGCTGGGAGTATCGGTGTTGTTGGTGTTATTGTTGGGAGTATCACTGTTGTCGATGCAGTTGGTGCTACTGATGCTACTGATGAGATTATTGGTGTTGTTGATGTAGCTAGTGTGATTGTTGCTACTGATGGGATTAGTGGTGTTGTTGATATAGTTGGTTCTACTATGGCTACTGATGGGATTATCGGTGTTGTTGATGTTGTGGGTTTTGTTGGTGCCATAGAGATAATCAAGGAGGGCCTCCTTGGATTAATTTTTTGATACATGGGTTTGTTGGGTTTACCTTTGAATCTAAGCTTAGGAAGAGATTACTTTTGAAAACCTACTCCAGTTTTATCTTTGGGTTTCAACTCAGGTTGTAAGGGCTTGTGTCATCCTTGTTTGAAATGTCCCAAAGCACTCTGGCCATCATAGCCCATTCTTTGCATGATAGTGAGGCCTTTTCCATATTTATCATTAGAAGCTTAGCCTTTGGGATTTTTGTGTTGATAGGGTCTTTGTAGATCCATTCTACCAGGTCCTCATCTCTGATTTCCTCTTCCTGACTTTTACTAGGGATGAACTACACCAAAGTGCATGCCTACTTGGTCAGTGGTGGTTGAAGCAATGTTTGAGGCTTGCCATGAGTTCTAGGGGAGGTGGGTAATTACCCAACACAAAAGAGTTGGCTAAGATTATATTCCTCGGGACCTTCCTCAGTCATTTTCATTTTTAACTTCTCTTGCTTTGGTATAGGGGTGATCGAATTGGAAAGAGAGGGTGGATTAACATATCATGTGGAAGGGATAGCTTCTCTTTTGTTAGGTACGGTGATCTTTGACTAATGGTTAATATTGTTACAATATGCAAATGGATTTGCATTGCCAAGGATTGTGATTTCTACACCATTATGGGTAAACTTGATACACTGATGATAGGTAGATGGAATGTCTTGCATGGCATGTATCCAAGGTATTCCTAACAAATGATTATATGGCAAAGGAAGGTCCAGAACTTGGCAGACTATATGTTTCACCATCAGCCCCACTCTGATAGGTAATACAACAGCTCCTTTGGAAGAATGCTTTGCATCGTCATAGGCCTTAATGGTTATCTTTTTATCGACATCCACTGATTCTACCGCATACCCCAATGATGTGACCAACTGTAAGGTGCATATATTCAAGTCGGCTCCATTATTAATCAAGACTCGCTTGATTCTGTGTTGGTTTACAAATCCTTCAATGTGAAGGGATGCATTATGTGGTTGTCTGAATGAAGCGTTATCACTTTCAGAAGAAAAAAAAAAGTGAGGCATGATGATAACCTGAGGCTGCCAACCATGGCTTGAAATTGATCTGTGTTGAGGTTGGCGGGGACTGACACTTCTTGGAGAGCTTCATCCAAGATTGTTTTATGAGAAGGAGATAAGCGCAAAAGCTCTAATGTGGAAATGAGTGCAGGTGTTTTATCCAATTTTTCCACAAGATTATATTTCTTGTGCAGGGGTATCGTTCCTTGTGGTGTTGCTCGAATGGTAGTTTTGCTACGACGCGTAACAATGTTGCATGTAGGATTTGGATCTTTGATGGTGAGGGTTGCAACTTGTTCGTCAGCGTCATAGAGGTGACTCATAGTATAATTATAGGCAGCTTGTGTATAATTAGTTGTAGTATCTGTGTTTTGCCCAGAGGTGGAAGGACCCCTTTGATCATGTGATGGAAGTGGATTCTTAAACATTAGATGATCTTCATTGGATGTTTTAGGGTCATGTCCTTCTATTTCAATTTCTCCTCTGTCAATAAGATCTTGAACAAGATCTTTCAGTTGATGGCAATTGCTCATCTTATGTCCTTTTCCCTAGTGGAATTCACATTGTTCATTATCTCTCCACCATGGAGGTTTGACTTGAGGTTCATAGTTAGATGTTTTCGGTAAGGTCACAAGATTAGAAGAGACTAATTAATGCAATATTGTTTCGATGGGTTCCCCTAAGGGTGTGTACGTGCATTTTGGTTTGTAGTTCTGTTGCCTTTGTTTTGGTTCCTCTTGTAGCACATTGCAACCTTGATTTTGTGGATGATTGATGGTGTTGTTTTTAGGGGGGGGATTTTGTCTTGCAACCTTACCATAGGTTGTGCAATTTTTACTGTTTGTGCATCCACTATCACATCATTGACAATGTTCTTGTTCTTGTTCCATAAATCGAGCTTATCACTATTATAACGTGGATGAGGGTCATCTTTGGGTTCATTGTAGATTTTAATAAGGGCTCGTTCACAGTTTAGTCCTTGAGTGATCATCTCTTAAAAGGATTTTGTACCCTTCATGTCTAAATGGAATTCCATCTCATCATTCAAGTTGGAAATGAATATTTCCACTAGTTCTTGTTCAGGAAAATGAAGAGAACGTCTACTAGACAGTTGCCTCCACCGTTGTAGGAAAGCTGAGAACAACTCCCCTATTTTTTGTTTGGTGTTGCATAAATCTACCATGGTAACATCTAGTTCTATGTTATGTGCATAATGAGCGATGAATTTTTGAACTAGTTCCTCAAATGTTCTAATGCCACCTAGTAATCAAGAAAACCATTGTGTGGTTGTGCCTCCCAAACTCTGAGGAAAGAGGTGCATTAGATAGGTGTCCTCATAGGCCACCTCTAAACAAGCTGAGTGAAATTCTCTTACATGATCCCTAGGGTCTCCTTTTCCCCTATACTTTTCAAACTTAGGTGTTTCTAACCCTTGTGAAAAAGGTGGCATATGCATGTTCCTATCAAAAGGATAGGGAAAAATATCATTAAGTGAAAATCGGGTAGTCTTCACACCGCTATTGAGTTGTTGAGCGAGATTTTCTACTTGTTGTCTCAATATGTCTATTTTTGTAGGACGAGGAGGCGGGGGATTCCCTTTATGATTAAGGTCATAGAAGAAGTAATCCCTACCTCTTCCAGCATCATTACAGCTATGTTGTTCAGATGTCTACTGTATCTATGTGGTATCAAAGTTAGAGGGTAGTTTGGCACCCTCTTGAGCAAGTCTCAGAAAATGAATATCTGCATTTTTTCTAAGGGTTTCATCAAAGAGTCTATTGAACTTGGGATTGTGTTGTGCTCTTTCTATATCTTCAGGATTTGGAGTGCTAGGATATTCATCATTTGTGCCTCCTCCAATGGCCTCATGGAAATCTTTGAGGTTTTCTTCCTCGTCTTCAATCTCTGATTGTTGGTTTCTCATTAATCTTGTTTGAGCCATGTTATTGAAAGTTTGAGTTTGGTGAAAGTGATTATGAGGTGGTAATGAAATGTTTGATGGAAGACAAGTGTTTGTGAAATCTTTAGAAGATGAATCTCTAACACTGAAGGTTGGATGTTACCAAAGTTATTTGTGAATCGCTCTTGTATTTTCAACAATTTTGATGTAATAAGGTATAGAAAGGTTTGAGATGTGTTACAAACCAAGCTACCTATCAATGAGAGGATTCACTCAAAAACTAGTTTTAACCTGTGTAGAAATGCCTCTTAGGGTGATTGATCCTAGATGTAGCGACACTCTAAAAGTGATTTGTTGGTTTGATTTAAGCAATATTTAAAAGAACTTAGGACAAGACTTTTTTTGTGTTTTGAGAGTTGAATGGATTTGTGATGTGTGAAGGTGAAAGTGGATAGAATATGGACCTCAATAAAAACTTTATGTCACGAAGGGGGTTTCTACTTCTTCCTCTCTCTCAGGGGTTTGTGATTCCCTCGAGCTATGTTGTAGGTGATACAAATTTTTTGAAAGAAAGCAGGGTTGATCTTTCCCCCTTTGTTTTTGTGATAATCCAAGGCTCTATACTGAGTAAAAGCTCTATTTTTCAAAGGCTCCTTGTCAAATTCATTGGATTTTCC
Organism: Cryptomeria japonica; assembly: GCF_030272615.1. Classification (NCBI taxonomy): domain Eukaryota; kingdom Viridiplantae; phylum Streptophyta; class Pinopsida; order Cupressales; family Cupressaceae; genus Cryptomeria; species Cryptomeria japonica. The sequence continues at coordinate 717,239,497 of NC_081411.1, read as the reverse complement.
TTAAAGATACAAGTGCATATGGTGCAAGAAGGCTCTATGTGAAAGAAAATTTTGTCTATTGATATAGAAAAACTTCCTTCTTTTGATAAGAGCTTTTGAACTCAATTGTCTCTTTTTCAATGTCGTCTTTTGATGAAGACTCCTTTTTCTCAAGATGTGAGTGATGGTCATACAAACTTGATACTTGTTTCACTTATTGATGTTGTTTTGTTTACCAATGTTGGATGTAAATTTTTTAGATGAATACTTGGTTTAAAATTGTTTTGAATTTCTTTGACAAGAAAACATAGCAAGCACACAAGAACAATAACCTTGATTTAAAATTGTTTTGAATTTCTTTGACAAGAAAACACAGCAAGCACACAAGCACAATAACCTTGCCCCTTTTCAATAAAAGGCAAAAATAGGTGTGGGTCTAAATCAACCCAATCATGAACTTTGTTGACCCTTTCTACAAATGTATTTTATTTTTCTCAAAGCCTAAAGCCGGATCAAATTATTACTGGTCTGACACAAGACAAATACAACTCAAACACACTTTATCCCTAAGGTCAAATGACTAGTTGTGATATTTTCAGCCCATATCTTGATATTTCTTCAACTTTGGTACTACATACCTTATGAATCTCATCGTGGCAGGTAAGGATGTGATATACTAGGTCTTGTGCGAGCATAACAGATAGATGATCCCTATGATGGGGGAGTCACCACTTTTATCAAGCTACAAGTAGCCTTTCAAAAATTCTTGTTTCTACTCAAGGAAATATATATGGTGAGTATCTTGGGAGAAAAACCATCTATGCTCTTGCACTGAACTTTTCACAAATATCCTCAATCAATAGAACGAGTAGGCTTCTATAATAAAAGGTGTTTAGCAATGTTCGATGTCTTTGTACATAAGTTCATTCTGCAGTGACTCACTTAAGAGCCTTGTAACTTGTGGTGGGGCGCATATGTCCTTTCGGCAAGTTACATTGTAGGAACAACTACACCCAAGGCTACAGCTTTCACTCTCACCTGATTTCTATAGCGGCTCAAAGGATTTACCACGTAAGGTTGTTCCTAAGAGTGATTTGTCTCTTGGCAGGCCTCTCTTAAAAATGAAAATTTTGAGCGTTACTAACACTTTTCTCTTGCACCTAGGACCACGAGAGCTAAGGGAGAGGATAGTGTGTGTTAGAAGTGGGACCACTCTATAGATTTTTGCACAAGTGTGCCAAACACTAAAAACACTTGTTCTTTTAAACTATTTTATTACAACGTGATCTGATGAATACTAAGAGGGGGGGTGAATTAGTATGCCAAAAAATATTGTAAACAAACTTTTAAAATGTTTAGCAGATAACCGGTACAGCAGATTCACTAATAAACTGGTTAAGATAAATGCAAACCAAATAGAAAACAAAGCATTCACCAATAAGAGCTCAATCACCATAACATAAGATATTTGACGTGGAAACCCAAATGGGAAAAACTACGGTGAGCAAAAACTCACAAATAACTATCTGCAGAATAGAAACCAGACCGGTTAAGGTCATACAATGTTCTTCACTAGAACAAATCCTATTAGGAATCTAGATCTCTGTTAGGAGATAAGTCTTGTTAAAGACTACCTTGTTAAAGGATTTCAGTAAGTTCTTGTTAAAGACTACCTTGTTAAAGGATTTCAGTTAGTCCTGTTAAAGACTACCTTATTAAAGGATTTCAGATCCACAGTTGTGAACCACCTTGTTAGAGGATTTACAAAGGCTTTGCTGGGCCTACTTGGTTAAGGGTTTTAGACTTGTCGAAGATATTAGTAATCAAGAAGTGAATGATCTAGATAATAGCACAGTATGCTTAATTAGATCCTTGACAGCTCCTTGTTAATGCATTTCAGCATTACTTCAGTCTTCAATATCTCCACACTCTGTCTCTTCACACAGACCTAATCTTCTCTTCAATGATCGCACATAACCATTTCAATTCTATATCTCACATATCACACATCTCACATGCAAACCCTAGACATGATGTCCTTATAAAAGAAACTGATTTCATGTCGGTCCAATAGGATTAGACTAAAAGTTCCTAGGTTCAGTGTATCTAGACACATTTGGTAACATGGCACAAAAACACCACCAAAGTGTCAGTGGATGATAACTCATCACAGAGTAATACTGGTTAATATAATATACCGATTACCGGTTGTCAAAAATGAAGACTGGTAGATCGTAGTGTTCTGATCAAAAGTTAACTATCGCTTCGTTCCTTCGTACCACTTGAGCTCCTCGAACCGCTCGGTATCCTCGTACCTCTTGTGGTCTTCATACAATCTGTGACCAGTAAACCATTTTCTGCAAAACACCGATAGTCTAAAGACTATACATTCAATAATACACAATACCAGCTGGAATAATTACCAGTTGAGCATAACTCATACATCAAGAAAGTGTGTGTCCATCAATGACAATCAAAACATCATCAAAATGCCAACATGATCTATATGCTATTTGGAGATTTTGCTCCAACAACCATGGTGTTTTTTTAACTTCAAGGCAATTTATTTGCTAACTAGGAAATTGAAAAATCCTAGTCAACAAAAATTGAAAGCACATTGTTCAAAGTAAAAGAGAGTTTGTAACAAAAAGGGACAAGTTGTTTGTTCTTTTTAACTTGTAAAATAAAAAGGTTGATTGTGAAGTTTTAACCTTGCGAGAAATGAAATTTGTTTTGTTTGTTTTAAGCACCAAAATGAAAAATTTGTTCCTAACTTGCAAAAGAAAGAAAATTTTGTTTGTTTGTTTTTGTGGTTCTTTTGAATTTTGCAAAATGAAATTTATTTTAAGCCCTAAATTGAAAATTTTGTTTATTTTCGTCCAAAAAGAAAAAAAATGAAGTTTATTTCAGCCCAAAAGGGAAAGTGAATTCTTTTTAATCCTAACTTTAAAAGCAAATCTTAGAAAGAAAGAAAATAAAGAAAATAAACTTTCTAAGATCCTAACTCCTTGAATCCTTCAAAACAAGAAGTTAGCAAAACCTACACACAAAAAACAAAACAGTTAGTGAAAAAGAAAGTTTTTGGTGGGCTTCTACAAGCCTAAAATTTGGATTTTTTCGGTTACAATATGTTTTTTTTCTACTTTCTGTTACAAAAGCTCTACTCTGTGTAAACACAAAAGCGCTACTTTAATAAAAACACGCTGAAAGACTGACAAAAGCGCTAATAGAACACCAACAACACTACTATATGAACAGACGCACTAATTAAAATTGTTAAACAAAATGAATTCTCTATCAGACAAAGAGCACGAATGTGCTAAAAGAGTGACAACAACGTTATTTAAACAACAATAGCGCTATAACTCAGACAAAGGTGCTACTTCTCTGATAGAAGCGCCAAAACTCTGACAAAAGCGCTAACTCCTCAGTTGTTGATATTAGGATTCTCATAGATACTGAGAGGGGGGGTGAATCAGTATCTAACCGGATATAAGATTTTCTTAACTTAAAACATGTAGAGCATATTAATACTGTGTACCGGTAAACAGAAAGTAATGCAATAAACAAAGACAAAAGCAACCACATGAAAAACACACCATAACACAATATTTTAATGAGGAAACCCGGTGTGGGAAAAACCTCGGTGGGATTTGTGACCCACAATATTCGCTTACTGGCTAATAAGAGAATATTACTACTACAAGAGGGGCTTGCACATGCAGGAAGGCCAAGTGCCTAGAGCTCACTACTCAAATACAAAATAGGAAGTCTCACTGACTTACAAAATGGATTATATAAATCCAGTGTCTTGTACTGCTTCAAAATAGCATCTATAATGCCAGATCCAGTACCGGTTTCTGCTTTTCTTCTTACATAAACCCTTAACCTATATTTCGCATAATAGGTCTGCCTTATTTCACCTAAATACATTCCTCTATCCTTACATAATTATTCTACAATGATCTCTCTTATATAAGAGTCATTTTACAAATTGCCAAGTTGGCTTACAATGATTTTTCAATAATAAATAAAATATATTAACAATAAAATTCATGTCGACTTTTGTGTCGGTATGCTTCCTTTCACTGCCGGTGTCGGTGGTCTGTGTGCCGGTGTAGAATCTAACTTTGCTGGTGCCGGTGAATTGCCTTGCCGGTGACATAGGATTGTAAGGTTACCATCAATAACAAAACCTTCAATCACCTACAATGTCTCATTGGAGTGTGCATTTGCCAACAATCTCCCCCTTTGGAATTGATGGCAACACTCATGAGAAAATTTCAAAAAGTGTAGTCCAAAAATATGTTACCAAAAATGTGTGAACTCCCCCTGAGCAGATGAGTCCTGATTATTTTCTCATACCACTACTCCCCCTTTGGCATCAATGACAAAGGTTGTCAAAGTTTCAATAGAGTATGGTTTCTTGTCTCAACCTTGTAACCAGGTGGTTACAATTTGAAAAAGATCTGCCAGAACCAAATTCAAGTTCTCAATGAACTTTTTACTATCCTTTATTGCTACCTCTATTCTTTGAACCATACCGGTGAGGTGTTGCATTTGCTCTGCCGGTGTTTTTTGTCCTTGTACTAGTGCATCAGATATTTCTTTCCTTAAAGATGCTAGGTAGTCCAGTTGTGGACTTAGTCTTAATTTCATATCTTTAGCATTACTTTTTATTCTCTCCTTTTCTCTTTCTAGCTTTAGTAACTCTTCCTCAAAACCTGATATCTTTTGCTCAAAAATTGATAATGAATCAGATGAATTAATGAAATTGTCAGCTAGCTTATTAATTTCCTCCTGTATCTTGCTCATTTTCTTGTCTATGTCAACTGTCAAAAAGTTTGTCTTACAAGTGTCTCTGTACAAAGTTTTGAACTCCTTGAGTGTGCTGCACAGTTCCAGTAGAAGTGTGTCAAACTACCTTGTACACTTCTTTATTTGTTCCTCAAAGAATTTATGTTTTTCCTTTTCTAACCTCTCTTTGAAAGCTTCCTCCTTTATTTTTTCAACTGTCACTGTGTTGTCAATAATATACTTAGACAAAGTGTCAAGTTGACTCAAAGAATCCTTATTATCTACATTGCATTTTGGAGCTATCATCTTTAAAATTGGAATTGTGTCATCTATAGCTTTATATGCCTATGAACTACAATCTGTTATTTTCTTTAGAGAGTCCAAAAGAACTTCAATTACATTTGTTGATTTAAATCCTGTAGTTGAAGAGCTAACATTCTGAATTCTGCCGGTGGGAGCAATATCCTTGCTTGCAGTGACCTCTGGTAGGTCAGTCTATATTTCCATTTTCTTAAGCAAAGCTTTTTGTTGTTCTCCTATTGCCGGTGGCACTGTTTCCACATGAATTTGTTCCTGTTCTGGAGCCTGTTGCTTTGCTTGTTGCTTTGTTTGTTGTTCTCCTTGTTGTTCTATTTTCCCATCTGTCGGTTTACCTTTAGTGTTATCTGTGTTATCAGTTATCGGTGGCTCACTTGCCATATCTGTCTTATCGATTGTGTCCTTGTCTATCATAATGTTGACTTTCTGAGTATCAACATCAACTGTGTAAAGTACCTCAGAATTAGGATTTGTATCCTCTTGTGATACATCCATACTCTCATCAGCTGGTTGATTTTCAGTTGTTGTTACCAGTGGAGTAACCAGAGGTGGTGGGGATAAGTTATCTCTTATTTTGATGCTTGGAGGACCACCAACCTTTCCTTTACCCTTATCCTTGTCTTTCTGATATACCTTGATTGGTTTAGGGTTTCTATACTCTTCCCGTTTTTCCTTCTCAACAAGGAATATATCCCATGCATTTTCAGTTTCTTTTGCAACCTCATTTACTCTTCCAACCATTAGTACAATATGTTGGTGTGTAGTAGAGAATACTGACCGGTTAGCCTCTACAATTAGATCATCTGTTTCCTTTGGAGAGTTAAGACAGCAAGTAATTTTTCAATTTTTATTTTCTTGTCAAGTTCTACAACAGATTGTCTTCTTGCTTCCAATCTCTTGAATAGTTCATCTGGTAGTTCATCTACAACTTGCATCAACAACTTTTGTAGATATCCAAGTGTAAAATAACATTGTTTTCAACCTTTTCTTTATCATCAACTTATAGTGAGTCATATAGTTTGTTGATGTTTTTAAGTTTTCCTTCTTCTATGATTTCATCCAACAGTCTGTCAATCAGAGAAATATTTTGTTGAGTCCTTTTCTTTGGTGTCAACTTTTTCTTCTTAGGAGTAGACTTCTTGACCGAGGGCCTCACTACCTGTTGTTTTTGCCTGGTTCTTCTAGGTGAAGTGTGGATACCGGTGAAGGTTGTTTTTTCCTTACAACTCTTTTAAATTCAGTTGGCATGTCACTCTTTGAAGAAGTTGCTACCAGTGAAAGGTGAGTTTCTGGTTGTTGTGCCTGTAACTCGTCTTCAGTGATACCGGTTTGTTTCAGTACATATTCTTTGATAGCCTTAGCCTGCCTTGAACCTTTCCTTACTGTTTCTTCTACTTTCTTCACTCTCTTTTTGGATTGAATTTGTTTTTCAATGGTTTCAGCATTGCCAAATACCTCTTCCTTAGGTTCATTGGGTGCTTCTAGAAGGGCTTTAGTATATGTTTCAATGATGTGATCATCTGTCTCATAACCCATTTCAGTAACCCAAATTGTTCTTGGGATAACTACTTCCATCCAGATCTCATCCTTCTTAATCACAAAGAATATATCATCCTTATATTTATCTACAATTGCTTGTGATAATCTTACTCTAGTGTTCATTCTGGCCTTTAATGCTTGAAAGTATTCATTGATATTCTTTTCCTAGTTTTCACCCATGTTGTTCAATTGGTCAGATAACTATTTGCCTATCGGTATGTCAAATCCAAGGTTCTTATTACCTATATTGGGCACCTGTTTGGTTATATGTAGCATTAAGCAAACAAGTAAGTTACCAAATCTGAATGTCCCTTTCTTGTCCTTCTTGATCTTTCCTAGATTGTCAATAAGTTCATCCTTTAACCGTTCACATACATCAATCTTTACATTATCTTTAACCATATCATGTGCACTTTTTATGCATAAGCTGGAAACTGAGTTAAGTTTGTTTGCATGAGTTGCTTTGTAACCTAGAATCATGCTAATGAATCTCACATTTATGGCAATTACATCATTTGCCCTCAAAGACCTTTTGTCAGATGTTGCACCTGTTAGGCTCATTACCAGGTCATTTGAGACCTTCTTTGTCTTGTCTGGTATGTTACCATTGGAAGGTAACCCTGTTACAGCTTTCATAGCTTCCTTAGTGATTTTGTGAATTGAATCTAGCCAAAAGTATGCACCATGTACCCTGCTCAATACTATCCTAATAACTTCCTTAGGGAAATCCGGAATGCTAAGGATTTCAGTGAATCCTAGGGTTTCAATAATTTTGTGTTCAGGCTTCACATTACCAAATTCATCACATATGATAGTTTTGTACATGTTCTTGATTTCCTCATTCTTCTATATGGCAATGGATATACATTCTAGGGTCTTCTGCAAAAACAAATCCTTCGGGGATTTGGGAAAATGCACCAATAGTATCATCCTTTTTATCTATCTTGGGAACTAGCTGAAATACAGGCCTAGGGTGTTTGATTACCTCGACTACAGTAGGGTTTGCTATGAATTCAGGTACAGAAGAGGATGCCATGATTATAAATACCTATTTCTGCCTTTGGAAAGATTGATTTCTGAAATGTTTTGCCTCTTTGCTCAAAATGCCTTAGCTTTAGAAATTTCACGCTCTTCGAATGTTGGAATGCTCGGTGAAGTGAAATGGAGCCAAAAACACTAATTTATAATGTCAATCTGCCAACTACCACATTTAATGCTTGTTGGTTAAGTAATCACTTAACATATTTGTCGGTATAGAAGTAATTTCAACTTCTTACCATCAACCGAGGGGATAATAGCATATTTCACATTGATTGCGAAACCCTCAAAAGAATTTTCTTCAATTAGATGAAGAGAGTCCTGTCGGTGGAGTGCTACTCTATTCTGCTGGTGGAGTGTTGCTTGGTTCTACCAGTGGAGGAGTATTCCCAACACCATTTAGATTTGACTTTCTAATCCATTGTTTTGAGAATTCTTGCTTAACTTCTTCAACATTTTGTTTTCCTTTCAAACTAGGACCTTTGTTGTCTACCGGTGGTGCCTTACTTCTACAGAATTTTGCAATATGTCCAATCTTGTTACAAGCATAACAAGTCACATTATTTTTCTGAATAGCCTTCCCATAACCTATGTCGGTTTGTGTTTTACATGTTGGGAAAAATGGTGTCTCAACCTTGCATTTATGCGAGGTTACTATTTATAGTAAGTTTTTATTTGAGCACGAAATGGTGTGAAACTCTCCCTGAAGCTTCTAGTTGGCTAGATAAGCATTCCGGTAAAGTTGCGTCGCAAGGTCACAGCTAGTTTTGAAGATATTAAAGTTTTCATCTTGGAGGGGTGCAATAAAATATTTAAACTTAATTTTGGGGACTTTAGAGGCTCCTAAATGCCCTGAAAAGTGGCCATAACCGATGAAGCGGGTTACGAGGTGATAGAGCACTTCGTGAGCTTTTCGGCGCTTCAAACGGTTCGTCAATCGGACACCCGGTTCTCAAGTTATGGCCTCCGGAAGTTTGTACTCCTGAAATAGGAAAAATAATTTGTATCGGATACATAAATGAGCTGTAAAAGGGAGCGACATGTGTTGATGTGTGCTTTAACATGTCATAGGGCATCTAGAAGGGAGATAAGGTCAGCTACACCTTATTGGGTGGTTTTAGCCCATGGTTTTGTAATACCGTTTGATGGTTTCTTGTATTGTATCTCCTATTTATGAGGTGTGTGAGATAGAGGTTGGGTGTAAGAGTCTTATGGCTATTGAGTTGCCTCTGAATCTCTGATTAGTGGTACTCCTGCGAAGAGCTTGCTCTGCAAGTATTTTGTAATCTGTTTTTGATTGCTGAATAAAATATTGAGCTGCTTTTGGAGGGTGGGGTTTTTCTCCCGAAAGGGTTTTCCCCACGTAAATCACTGTGTTGTGGTATGAATGCTATTATATCTATTTCTATTTTCTATAACTATTGTAATGATCTGAAAAAGTTTTGCATTACCCTCCTCTCAAGGTTAGTGTAGGAAGTTGTTTCCGCTACTTAACTTCCTTACATTACATTGATTAGATAAGTGTCCAAATCTTCCACAAACATAACATCTCACATTCATTCTGCAATTCTCGAAGTTATGACCAACTTTGTTGCATTTTGAACATTGACTGGTGGGTACATTGGTATTCTGATAATTTCTAGATCTACATTGATTTGCTCTATGACCATACTTGTTACAGTTAAAGCATTTTCCATTGAATTTATAAGCAGTAGGTTGTCTTACCGATTTTCTATGATCCTGTGTGTTTGCAGTATTGGAGCTTTCACCAACTTCAAAGCCAATTCCACAAGTGTCACCTTTAGGTTTTTAATTCTTCAGCAAGTTACCAAGTTCTTCGAAGCTTTTCTTGAATTTCTCTTTATGCTGATTTGCAGTATCTAGTTCTCTTTCTAAGACTTCTTTTTGCCTCATCAGTTCATTTGAGTCATTCTGAGTGTGCATCAGATTCGTCTTCAACAAATCATTTTCATAACTGAGTCTTGTGTTTTCATTTGCAGCATCACTTAGTCTTCTAGTCAAATCTTCTTCATTCTTCTTTCTATCTTCAATTTCTTTACAGAATCTCATAGTCATATCCTGCATCTCATTCTTTGTTGTCATGTTCTCTTGCTTCAGCTTGTTTATCATATCATTAAGAGTTTATTTTTCATCATTCTCATTTTGTATCTTTTCATAAAGTTCTCTTCTTTTGTTTCTTGAAATAGTAAGATTTTCTTGAAGTGCTTGAATGATATCCTGAGCAGCCTTTAGATCATCTTCAAGTTTGATATTTTTCAATTTGTCTGCATAATAGTCTGAGAGAGTTGCTTCAAGTTGCTTCATCAAGTTTTCCATCTCTACCGGTGTCAAGATCTTCCTTAAGTTGTTAGGCTTTTGAAAATAGAGGACCAAGCTCTGATACCAATTGTTAGGATTCCCACAGATACTGAGAGGGGAGGGTGAATTAGTATCTAACTGGTTATAAGATTTTCTTAACTTAAAACATGTAGAGCATATTAATACTGTGTACCGGTAAACAGAAAGTAATGCAATAAACAAAGACAAAAGTAACCACATGAAAAACACACCATAACACAATATTTTAATGAGGAAACCCGGTGTGGGAAAAACCTCGGTGGGATTTGTGACCCACAATATTTGCTTACTGGCCAATAAGAGAATATTACTCCTACAGAGGGGCCTGCACATGCAGGAAGGCCAAGTGCCTAGAGCTCACTACTCAAATACAAAATAGGAAGTCTCACTGACTTACAAAATGGATTATATAAATCCAGTGTCTTGTACTGCTTCAAAATAGCATCTATAATGCCAGATCTAGTACCGGTTTCTGCTTTGCTTCTTACATAAACCCTTAACCTATATTTTGCATATTAGGTCTGCCTTATTTCACCTAAATGCATTCCTCTATCCTTACATAATTGTTCTATAATGATGTCTCTTATATAAGAGTCATTTTACAAATTGCCAAGTCGGCTTACAATGATTTTTCAATAATAAACAAAAAATATTAACAATAAAATTCATGTCGGCTTTTGTGTTGGTATGCTTCCTTTCACTGCCGGTGTAGAATCTAACTTTGTTGGCGCCGGTGAATTGTCTTGCCGATGACATAGGATTGTAAGGTTGCCATCAATGACAAAACCTTCAATCAGTTGAAAGCGCTAAAACCTGTTCAATAGCGCTAAAACATGTTCAATAGTGCTAAAGTGCAACCTGTGTGGCAATTTTGACAATTTAAAAAAAAAAAAGTTAGTAGTTTCAAATCAGAAGATTGCGTGTTTGATTCACGTCGGGTTCACCAAATGATGCACTACAAAAAGGATTGTTAGGAACACACAAGGTTTAAAATCAAACGTTAGTGTTAACTAGTATCAATCAAAAATGAAATACAAAAGAAACAACAATCCTAAGCATGCATATCAAGAGAGATATCAAACATATTATAGAAAGCATACAAAAATAGAGAAAAGACACTAAACCCTCTCAAATGCTCTCAAATATGCTCATAGTTGCTCCTCCCTTGTTCCTCTCCTCTCCAAGTTTCACATGAGTGTAGCCCTCATCTTTTTACACTACTATGGATGTCTTATGGAGATTCATGATTTATGAAAATGAAGATAAAAGACTATGCAAATGCAAACAAACTAGATATGAGAAAAATGCCTAATTAATCTATATTGATTTTAGCCAAAATAACAATTTAGATATGATTTGCTTCCTAAAATTCTCTCTCAATTTTAGTATAGGTTAGATGCATACAATATTTCAAGATTTGGATATGAAGGAAATGGGACCTATTTATAGGAAAAATAAAGAAATGGATGACTGAGATTGAGTAATCTCAACAAGGGTCATGATTGAGGGTCTATGATCCATGTGAGGGTTTTCAACCCAATCCCAGGATGACAAATGTCATCATGAGATGGCTCGAGAGGAGAGGGAAGAAGCATTAAATGCTTGATATGACATGAAGGTTAGCTTGGGAGGTAAGGTTAGGCTTGAGTTAAATGAATAAAACCTTTATCCAATGAATAATGTTTTTATCCAATGGACAAACTCTTGTGAAAGAGTTAGTGGGGATAACCATGGTCAAAGCAATGAATTCTTGAAGATACCCATGAGTTAAATGAGGGTTGAGTTAGAGGGGAAGTCTCTAACCATGTGGGTGAGTTGAGTTAAACATTATTGGCTATGTAAGAGTCATAAATGGTTATGTAACAGCCATTAATGGTTTGGAAGACTTTAGGGGTTAACTTGTTGGAGACATAAAGCATTTAATGCTTTTCAAAGACTTTGGAGGCTTTGAGAAGTGACTTCAAGTTGCTTAGGAATGTGACAATAATTAGGGGATGGGTTTAGGCTAATTTAGAATGGATTAGAAGAATCTAGAATGGGATAGAAGAGTCTAGAATGGGTTAGAAGATTCTAGAATGGGTTAGAAGAGTCTAGTGGGTTTGGTGAGTGAGAGAAAATAGGATTTTAATTAAAATGAAATTCATTTATTTCAACTAAATAGGTGCAATTGCATTTGTAGGAGAATGCAAGTGGGGAGGGTAGTTTAGGGATTAAATAAACATTTATTTATTTATTTAAAGGAGGAAAGGGGTTAAATTAAATAATTATGTTTTATTCATTAAATTCATTTGGAGTGTGGTTTAATGAATTAATTTAAATAAATTGAATAATTTATTTAATTAATAGGAGAAGAGGTTGAGGATGAATTAATTAACTATTAATTTAATTAACTGATTATTGATGGTTAAATAATCAAATAAATATTAAATATTCATTTAATTAAGTGGACAGATTTATGTGACTACAATTCTTATAAAATCTTGTTTGATTGAGTAAAAGTATTATTAAAGAGTAGAACAAGTTTTGGTTTGTAAACTTTGGGTTACATTTCAGCGCTTGTTAAATAGAATTAGTAATTAGTACAAGAGGTAGTGATTTTAAGACTGAGCTTCATTTTGTTATTTTGGAGAAAAGAGTATCAAAAATTGTAATTAGACATCAATACAAAGACTTTGTGGTTTTCTCTGTTATCTTAGCAAAATATCATTGGCTAGAGAAGTTATTTGTAAAAGTTTGATAGGATCGTAGTCATTGTAAGACTTTGTGCTCGAACACTATTTTCTCGTCTTGGAGAAGTAACAGAGGACTTTGCACCTTTACGGAAAATTTGATTATTTAATTTGTATTTTTCATTCACATGCTCTGAGTTATTTCATCATAACTTTGAAGTTGTATTAATTATTACTACTCCATATTGTAACTTTTATTCTTAAAAAATAGAAAAGAATAGGATGATGTATTGCCCAAGTTTAGATTAGGAATCATAGTTTGTATTTTGTTCTTAATAAAAGAGAGTAGCAAGAAAAAGGGGGAGCCTTCCCTTATAACTAGGAGAGATTTAATCTCACATTCTATGGTTGAAACCACAACTTTTATAAATCTCCCCGGTTTTTAAAATTTTCACCCTCCACATAGAACATGAATGTGAACTGCAATGCTTGAATCTTGACCTTACTTTTGCTCCAATTCGTGAAAGAAGACTAATTGATTTCTCACTTGAATTTGAATGAATGCTTGGTTTCTTAGATTTTTCAATTGATAGCTAATGTATATCAAAATGAGAAGGGTACACCTCCTTTTATACATGTTTGTCAAAAAATAACTTAATTTTCTAACATGAGCTAACACATGATCTAGGTTCCCGCTCAAATTATATTATCATTAAGAGGCCCCAAAATGGGTCCTGATTTAGAGGAATGGGGTGCTAGTGCTCTGGTCCTGACCAATTAGGGACAAAAAAAATTGGGGGAGAAGGTGTGCATGTTAAAAAAAATGAGTTTGGTGTATGGTGTGAGCAGAATCGGGGCTCCAATTAGGCCTTGAGAGACAAATGCCAAGGTGAGAGCCCAAATGAGGACAAAATTGTAAGGGAGTATAATTTAGGGTGCTACATTTAGCCCCCACTTTAGCAGGAGTATGAGACTAAGCATACTCTTGGGAAAGTACAAAGGTTTGCATTGAAATTTTTTTATCAAGACATCAAAGAGGCAAAACACACCAAGCTCCCAATGGACTTTAGTATCTTACAACTTCAATTTATCAAGATAAAAGGGGCATCACAAGACAAAGAGAGAAAGAGAATGACTGCTAGCCTATTAAGGTTTGCCTACTATGAGTCATCAAAAAAATACTGAATTACAAAGCAAAAAGGCTCATCTTGCAAGATAACTTGAGTATCAAAACATGTGATAGTGTGTGCATAAAGTAAAACATTGAGTGAAGCGTATGCCCCCACGTTAAAGCGATTGTGAACACCTTATCGGGAGGAATCGCTTTAAGGTAGTGTGAATCTGAAAGACAAGCATGTTACCACAATGATATGCCCCTAGGAAAGGACAAATCAAAGGATAACAGTCACAAAACACATAAGGGTTCGACTAACTCTGGGGTCAATATGCTCTGATGATAAATAATGTATATCATGTAATATATTTTCATTGAATTGACCTCGTCCCCCAAAGGAAGTAGAACCATAATGGAAGAAGGGAACATGTATCTTTTGAGTCAACATGGAAGAGACTAAAAGAGATCTCAACACTTTGCATCATCCCCAAGTAGACAACACAAGGGACAAAAAATAGAAGAAGTGAGATACAAATAGAAGAATGTCACAAACAAGAAAGAGAGGATAGAGAGAGAATCTATGGAACAAATGAAGCTAATCAAGAAAATCATTTGCCTCGCAACCTTGTTGAACATTGTTTTGGGAAGGTGGACAATATGCAAGAGGAGCAATTTGAAACACAGTAGATGGAGCTACTGCAAGTTCCAAACAAGGACCATGCTCTAATGAGAGCTAGGATTAATGCTTTTGAAAATTGTTTAGATAAATCATTGTCAACATCAACAAACTCATATTCATAATTTGGATCGTTAGCATCAACATTGTTATCATGAACATCATTTTCATCCATTTCTTCATTAAGATTAATAAAAATAAGATCCTTAGCACGAATAGAACATGAACCATCACTTTTCTTAAGCATTTTTAATCTTGGAGATTTAGGTTGAACTTCGTCCCTAGGGTCAAGCAAAGGCTAGAAAAATCAGACCAAGTCAACATTTGGTATCTTCAGGGAGGAAATAGGCTGAGAAGAAAGTTCACAACCATATCACGATGTCTTTGTCGATGTTCTCTCACACAAGGATTTCTTTTATTTTGGGTTGAGGGTTGTGAAGGTTTAGGATCAATGGACATAGGCTTCTTCTCTTCCTTTAAAGAAGGAATGGGAGAAGTTCTACTAGGTTGAAATATAGGAGATGTTAGGCACTTCCCTTTGTAAGATGTAGGAGGAAGGATTGTAGCATATATAGGAGGAATAGAAGGTGTAGGAAGGAGATTGGTTCCATCATGAGGAGAAGGAATAGGTCTAGGATCTCTAGTCTTACTCAAAGATAAGATCATCTCATTCTTCCATTGTTGATAAGATTGAAAAAGAGCATGACTTTGAAGCTTAAAAGACTCAAATTGTTTAGGGAAAAAGTAATCAAGGTTGACATCTCCACGCCTCACTATGGGTTGATATATGTTATGATTAATTGTTATGATTTTATCATTATGAGGAAATTTTAAGCATTTATGAATATTAGAATGGATCTCTTTCATGGAAGAGAACCAAGAATGTCCCAACTTCACATTAAATTGATCGGATGTAGTAAATGATAGAAAAAAATGACATCTAAGAACTTAATACCAACCTCAACATGAAGAGTAATAGAACCAATAGTAGGGCAAGAGAAACCAGGATACACCTTAACTCCTACATCAGACTTATCATATGTTACTTTTTGCAATCGTAAAGTATAAATATATTTTTCAATTATCACATTCACCATACACGTTGGATCAATGAGCACCCCTCGTGAGAGTTTGTATTTTATCTTCTTAGTGATATATAATGGGCCATCACGTGCATAAATAGTCTCACTAGGATCAAAGGTAATGCATAGGTCCTTAGGAGGTGTAGGTTTATCAACAAGATTCACCACATTGTTAGACTCAAGGCCAAGGTCATTGGCAAAAAAATAAAGATGCTCAGACTTAACCACATTAGTAGAATGGGAAGCTAAAGGATTAGTAAAGATTTAAATATTTTGATTAGGAGGAGCTATGAATTTGTTTCCTTTGTCATTCACACTAGCTACAGATATGGTATTGTTGTCAATAAAATCTTTAATTATACTCCTTAAGGAATAACACTTTTAGTGTCATGACCGAGTTGATGATGATATTGGAAAAAGGATTCGGGATCATGATAAGGTGGAAAAGGTTTAGATGTATCAACTGGCTTGATGGGATGAAGTTTCAACACATTTTTGTTTAACAATTGTGTCATAATTCTATAAAAAGACTCAAAAAGAGGAGTAAATTCTTTTCTAAAGTATTTTGATAAAGGAGCCACACCTAATGTCATGGCTGCCACTTGAGTATTGATGTTGTTATTGAACTTGATGTATCCCTTTGTTTAGTTAAAACTTCACAAAATATTGTTGAGCACTTTCATTCTTATCAATTGGAGCCATTGATGGAGATTATTCAAATTGACTCAATTGAAGATAGTAACTATGAAGCACTATGCACAACTATGTAAAGGAAGTAAAGTCAAAAAAGAGGAGCTTATCCCTAATATATTTTTGTAAATTAGAAATAAAAATTCTTTGAAAATCTTGATCAAGGGATAAGAAATTTGAGAATACAAATGTTTATATCTATCAATAAAATTAGTCACTTTTTCTTTAACACCTTGCTTACAATGAATCAAATCAGTCAAAGTAATTTTAGGAACAATATAATTATGAAATTGTTGAATGAAAGCATTAGCTAATTGTTGAAATGATGTAATAGAATAAAGAGGCAAATAAAAATACCATTGCAAAGATTTATCCCTAAAATTTTGAGTAAACAATTTAGCCAAAAGTTTATGATCATGAGAAAAATCACTACACAAAGTTTGAAATTTTTTCACATGAGTCAAGGGATCACCTTTTCCATTACAAAGCTCCAATTGAGGAAATTCCATATGTTTACGAGGGACAACACGAACAATGTCTTTAGATAATGGGATTTATACATAAAATGTGGGCACATTAAACTTGGATTGGGTAATGGAAGCTAGTTGTTGTTGTAAGAATGACACGGTTTGGACTAAGTTGTTGATGGTTTCTTTAGTGGATAAAATGAAATTGGAAATAATTGATTGGGATGGAGGAGTGACATTGTTGTATGTAGGTTGAGATTGAGAGTAAAGAGTTGGAACACTATGGTATGTAGGTATAGGAGATGATTGGGTCACAAATGGAAGAGTCACAAAAGGAGGTATGAAAGAATTTTGATTAACAAAGCTTCCCGCTTGATTAACATGTGTAGGATTAACATTTTGTGTGGAAGTAGTCATGATAGAAGATGTGAAAGTAGGCACACTGGGAAAGGATGTAGCCATAGGAATAGAATGATTAAATTGACTAGGAGCTTGATTGTAACCAAGGATTTCGGTATAACTTTTCATAGGCATGATATTAGTGTCAACAATATGAGCAAGGCCACACAACAAATCAACACCAAGTTTATCACTTTGAAACATTTCCTTTAATCCTTGAATCAATGGGATTGCCTTACTTTTTGGATATTGTTGACTCATCCATTGTTGAAGATTTTCAAATTCATTGTCAATCTTCTTCAATTGATCTATAAAAACCCTAGTTAGTGATTCAGCCAGATCGTGACAATTATGAAAAGAATGAGGATAAATGACATCATTTGTTGGATTAGAGGTACCACCAACATTCTCATGAAATACGTTATCCAAATTAGGCTCCATATCCTTATCAATTAAACCTTGAGAAGCCTTAATTCTACAACTTCTTCTCATGGGAATATTGTAGGTAGGACTAGTGGTAGTAAAACTCATGCTCAAAGGGGGAAATTTTGAATTTCAAATTGGAAATTATGATTAAACAATAAAAAAAATTATAAAAATGATTGATTAACCAATTAATTAAGCAATTTGATTTGTGAATTTGAAAGATAAAAGCATCTAAATCATAGCACAACATATCATAAGTATCAAATCTAAAAATTAATTTGAAAACTTATGCAACCTACTATTGGTATTTTGGTATGGTTTTGTCATTGATGTCAACACCTACTAAAACACTAGCGCTTTGGAGATCCAGCAGCATTTACCAGCAAGCAAGTAACTATTGCACAGTTACTGGTATATGGTTCACTGGCAGGATATAATGATCACCGGCACTTGGAATGATATGGAAGACACTTGGTAATATCGAAGACATCATGTGGACATCTTGTATTAATGAATTAATCATTGGTATACTCATATTTGCATATTTGCTTTTACCGGCAAATAGGTCTAGGGTTATCTAGGGTTACACCGGCAGGTTACCTTTTCCAGATCAGCATGGCACGCTATGGAGATGAGTTATTGTTGTTGTAAATGCATTAAGCTGACATGTTGAATCGGTTATTGCATTGGGCATAAATTTATTTGTAAATTGTTTTTATTGTAATATCTTATAGAGTCGACCTACTAAAATTGGTCTTAGGTTATGGTATAAATGTAAGATCTTATTTGTAAGATCAAGTGTGGAATGCGAAAAAGAATTGTGTGAAGGTATATGTGAGATTAAGCAGTGCAATACACGCAGACATCATTTGAAGGTGAAGTTAGGTTTTTATGGAAGCATATCAGCATTACACCGGTACTGAATCCAGCATATGAAGATGCTATTTTGAGTAGTACGTTCTTATTGGATTTATTCATCCAATTGTAGTCAATGTGACTCCCATTTTGTGATTGAGCAGTGAGCTCTAGGTTGTTGGCCTTTCTGCATGTGCAGACCCCATTTATGTACACTTACTATCTGCAGTAGTATCATCTGATTGTGGGTATGGTTTCCCACCATGGTTTTTCCCCTTATAAGGTTTCCACGTAGAAATATTGGTGTTATGTGTTGTGGATGACTTTGTGTTTATGTTTCATGCACTAATCTTTACCGGTATAGCAATTAACTGTTAAAACTATCTACTAGCATACTTAACTGGTTTACCGATATCAAGCATTAAGT
This sequence comes from Cryptomeria japonica, assembly GCF_030272615.1. Lineage (NCBI taxonomy): Eukaryota > Viridiplantae > Streptophyta > Pinopsida > Cupressales > Cupressaceae > Cryptomeria > Cryptomeria japonica. The sequence goes on along the minus strand of NC_081411.1, from coordinate 717,220,663 downwards.
TGGTCAAGTTGTTTTTGGTTTGAATTTAGTTGACAACTAATTCACCCCCCCCCCCCCCCTCTCAGTTGTCTCCGGGACCTAACACCTACGTGTAAATTTTAGAATTATAAATTAGAGTTTTTGTAAATTTGACGACTAAATTTATGTAATTCAATTGAAATTTAGATCTATGAGTGCAAATTTGAATTTGAAATTGAATAAGTAATTAGATCTAAAATAATTAATCCAAATTAGACAACCCACAAGCTCAATTTTAGAATTAAAAAATTAGGGTTTTTGTGAATTTAACCTCTAAGTTTTTTTATAATTCAATTGAAAATCAAACCTACAAATGTAATTTTGAATTTGAAAATGCATAAACACTTAGATATTAGGACATAAATTAGAAAATTAAAGTGCAAGATGTCAAGTTCACCAAAATGTAATGGTGAAAAATTTAGGATTTCCACCACAAGAAGGGAGAAGACCACAAATTTTTTCTTAGGGACCACTGCATTAAAGAGGGGTGAACCCAATAGATCTAGCCTCAAATCAACAAGGATAGGGCTAAGAATTCTTATTGGATTCACTGGATTAAGATTTGATTCCCTCTTTTAAGTTGAATTGTGAAAAATGTTGAAATTAGGGTAAATGTGTTGAAATTGAAGTAATTATCCATAAACAGTGAGCTACAGTCATTAGACAAAGCCATGAACCTAGATCTAACCAATATGTGAGTGTTTGGATCTATTCCTAGAAGATCGTCTTGAATTTTCAAGACCAGAATGCCTGTCGCTTTGGTCCTTCGCACTTTTTCTCATCCAAAGGGAACTAGTTTGTCTCTATGAATAAAGTCGATCCTGAGAATTGAAGCTCTGCACACGTTCCTGTGCATAATAGAGAAGGTAAAATGATTGGGAATAGGGGTTTTCCTTAGGTCAAAACTTGATTTTGGAATTAACCATGAAATAAAAAGGAAACGTAAATGAATTTTTGTAATAGAAATGATTTTTGTTTTAGGGAAATGCCAAATAATGTTTGAAACACTAATGTTATGCCTTTTTATGGAGTTTTGTTTTTCTCCAAAGGGAATTAGGGTTTCATGTAGTCTTTATAAACATAGAACATGAATGTGAACTCCAATGCTTGAAATAAGATTGATTGATTGCTCACTTGAATTGGAATGAATAATTGATTGCTTAGATTTTCCAGTTGACCCCCAATGTATATCAAGATGAGAGGGGTAGACATTCTTTTATACATGCTTGTTGAAAAACAACTTAATTTTCCAACATGAACCGACACGGGATCTAGGTTCCCGCTTAAATCATATTACTGTTAAGAGGCCCCAAAATGGGCCCTAATTGGGAGGACCAGAGCGTTGGGTGCTTTGGTCCCTAAGGACCTTGGTGCTAGTGCTTTGGTCTTGACCAATTAGGTACACAAAAAATTGGGGGAGAAGGTGTGCAAGTTGGAAAAAATGAGTTTAGTGCATGGTGTGAGTAGAATCAAGGCTCTGATCAGGCCTTGGGAGATGAACGCCAAGGTGAGGGCCCAAATGAGGAAAAAAATGTAAGGGAGTACAATTTAGGATGCTACAATTTTCAATATCATGCTCAACATTTGCATATTAAACTCCCTCTTCACTTCAAATAATATTTGTAGAGGCTTCACCAATATTAGGCATATTGTGCCTTCTCTTCCAATGACGTTCTCTGTCTCTTTGTCTATATGTTGCAATTTTCTCTTTTGAAATTTTTCTTTTACATTTTTGCTTTCGACGACTATTTCTCCCTATTATACCTCCACAAAGATGCTCAAAAATGAATGCTGATGAAAAAATTGTGTAAAAGATTCTCGGAGATGAATTTTGTTGATGTATGTTTGAAAACCCATGTTTGTTGCCTGCAAGAAGAATGTAGGGACCGTTGAAATGCTCAAAATGACCCACTATTGTATTTTATGTGGCCCAGGTATTAGATATTTGATAATATCATCTGATATCCGATATCCTTCCATCTTTTCATATGGGTGCCAAAAATTTCATTGGCACCCAAATGAAAATATATCTAGTATCAGATAATCTGAGATCTGATATCTTTTCATATATGCACTAACAATTTGGTTGGTGTCCTTTCTCAAAGGTATCTAATATTTAGTTATATCTGATATCTGATACCTTGTTTAGGATAGGGAGAGATATAGGGGGAGAGGGAGAGATAGGGGAGAAGGGAAAAGGGCTTGAGGGGGTGGGTGAGAGAGATAGACAAACAGACAAACAGACAGACAAATAGACAGACAGGCAGACAGACAAAGATAGAGAGACAGAGAGACGGACAGAGAGAGACAAAGAGAAAGATAGAGATAGAGATAGAGATAGAGAGATAGAGAGATAGAGAGATAGAGAGACAGAGAGACAGAGATAGACAAACAAATAGATAGAGACAGAGACAGATAGAAAGATAAACAAATAGATAGAGATGGAGATAGAGAGAGATAGAGAGAAGAGGAAATGGCCCATAGGGATGGGAAAGGGGGAGAGAGAGAGATATATATATATATATAAAGAGAGACAAAGACAGAGATAGAGAGACAAAGATAGACATAGATAGACAGACCGACAAATAGGCAAACAAACAGATAGAGATAGATAGAGATAGACAAAGACGGACAGAGAAAGAGACAGATAGATAGAAAGACAAATAGACATAGAGACAGAGACAAAGACAAAGACACGCAAAGAGATAAAGAGAAGGGGAAATGGATTACAGGGGTAGGTAAGGGGGAGAGACAGAGAGATAGATAGATAGACAGACAAACAAACAGACAGATAGACAGATAGGAAAATAGACAGAGAGAAAGAGAGACAAAGAGACAGACACAGACATAAACACAAACATAGATAGACATAGACACAGACAAAGAGAGAGATGGAGACAAAGAGAGAGACAGAGACAAATACAGAGACAGAGACAGATAGAGAGAGAGAGAGAGAGATGGTGGGAAAGGGAGAGAGGGAAAGAAGACTAAAGGCGGAGGGCCTTTCCCACACCCTCTCCATTTCCCCTTCTCTCCCTCTCGCTTTTTTTATACTTCCCTCTCCCCCCTCTCCCCCTCAATCTAGTTACTCTCTCTCTCTCTAGATCCCTTTCCCCTTCTCTCCCTCTCCATTTCCCCTTGTCTACCTACCTTTCACTCTTCCCCTTGTCTTTTTCCAATCCCCTCTCTGTCTTCCCTTCTCTCCCCCTCCCCCCTTTCCCTTCCCAACCATCTCTCCCCTCTCCCCCTCCCCCTAATTACCTCTCTCTCCCTCTCCCTCTCCCTCTCTCTTTTTTATACTTTTGTCTCCTCCCCTCTCCCCTCCCCTTAACTACTCTCTATAGATACCTTTCCCCTCCTCTTGTTGTCTCTCCCTCTCCCTTTCCCCTTCTCTCTCTCTCGATCTCCCTCTCTCTCCCCCTTGAACACTCCCTTGAGCCCTTTCCCCTTCTCTCCTAGGTTGACCTATTTATTTAGCCATGTAATGTTTGGTTCAATCCTACAAAGGAACTTTCATTGAAGGTTCTTATTGGGTGAGACTTCCATTGTTCCCTTTGGAATTTTGGAGAGATGATATATTTAATTGTGTTGTTGTACAACTTGGAAAACTAGTGGGCCCTTCGTGAAAAACTATGGAGAAAAAGGTAATCACCTATGCTCATGTCTATGTTGAAATTGATATGAATCAACCTCTAACTATTCTATGGAAATTTGAATGGGGACAAGATCATGGATTTAGCAGCTTGATTATGAAACATTGTCATTTTGTTGCCACATCTATCATGAGTATGGGCATTTGTAGCGGATGTTTCCCAAGTCCAAATTTGCAGGATCTTCTAAATTTGGGCAGAATAGTTATCCTCCTAATCAGGATAAAGGGAAATCTCTTGTGATGGAGGATAAATAAGGCTTCATCCTAGTCAAAACTCATAATAAGGGTCAAGCTAGAAAGAGGAGTTTTAATGATAGGCAAAATGATGAGGTTTTTAATGAGTTTGATGCTCTAAATGATTTGGATCAGTTTGATGGTTCCATTGTGAATCAGCCTATGGGCCAAGACTTTGTGGAGATAGGGGAACCGATTGAGGAAGATAGTTATGTTATTCAGGTGTGAACACAAGAGGAAGGATTAGGTATGCAAATGGATACAAAACTCCCCTTAGGTAACCTAGGAGTTTTGGGAACAAGTGGAGGGTCAATTATGAAAGATAGTCTTGGTCTCGCTTGTTCTATGTTAAATAAAGTGAAAGATCCACAGGATGGAAGCAAAAGAAAAGGTGCCCCACCAGAGCTGGGTATTCAACAAAAGGGTCTAAAAAAGGGTGTTATGGAGAAGCCTCCTAAGGTGGATTCTGGAACTTTAAAGACCACTGACTCTCACTTTTCCTCATTCCAAAAATGATTGTTCTTTCATTGAATGTAAGGGGGTTGAATAGCATCCCTAGACAAAAGGCTATTCATGAGTTGGTTGTCTCTAATTCTCTTGATGTCATTTTTATTCAAGAAACCAAGTTATCTGTTGATAGTATGTTGAGTAAGGTGGGAAAAATTTAGGCCTTATGTCATTGTCAATGCATTGGGGCTCAAGACAGCTCAGGTGGTATGGCTTGCATGTGGGACCCGCGCAAACTTGTTCCAATTTGGTGGATTTCTAGTGGATCATCTATCTCAATGCTTGCTACAAGCTATGAAACCAATGAGAACCTTCTTTTTACTAATGTGAATTGATTTTGTTGGAAAAACTTTGCTATCATTGCATATTAGATATGTTTGTTCCCTTGCCACCCTATTTCCTTAGATCTTGGTAGGGGACTTTAATGCAATCTTAAGTCTAGATGAGAAAAGAGGTGGCAATTTTAGGCTTGACCCTTCTGCAATTCTTCTAAGGAATAACATTGTGCTCCTAAAATTAGTTGATGTTAAACCCTCCAATGGATTGTTTACATGGAATAACAGAATATGTGGTGTAGAGGAGATAGCTAAGAGACTAGACAGATTTCTTGTTTCCTGCTATTAGATGGGGGATAATTGGGTTACTACCTTAAATATTTTAGATTGTAAAGGCTTCAACTATTGGTTGATCAATCTTTTTACATCTAACTTCCATGTCTCAAAGAACCCTTTGTTTAAGTTTTAGCTTATGTGGCTTCATGACCCTTCCCTTTAGGACCTTATGATGGAGTGGTGGACTTAAGGGAAACCCACCTTTGGTACTATTATGTATTTGTTTTCCAAACAACTACAATACATAAAGTATAAGCTAAAGAGATGGAATAGGAGTTATTTTGGTAATATCTTCTCAACAAGAAGGGATGCTTAGGATCGGGTTGATTCTATCACCCACAATCAGGGATCAAGGTTTATCGGAGGTTATTTTCAGAGAGGAGTTTGTTTCAGTGAAAGAGCTAGAGGAGTGGGAACTCTATGAAGAGATCTACTGGAAATAGAAATCACAAATTGAATGGCTCAAAGAGGGTGATAAGAATACAAACATTTTTCATAATACAGTGTGGGACAAGAGGCAAGGGAACTCTATTACCTCTCTCATATCTTCTGAAGGGGTCCTTCTTTCTTCCTATAGAGAGATTGCAAAGAATCCATGATATTTTTTGCATATTTCTTTTCTAAGGATTTTGTTCCTTATGGGAAGGAGGAAAGGCTTGTTCTTGATAGTATTCTTGCCATTGTTAGAAATGAAATGAATGAAGATATTCTTTGACCTATTTCTCTATCTGAAGTTTAAAAGGTGGTGTTTGGAATGAAGAAGGGTAAAGCTACTGGTCCAGATGGGTTTCCTATATAATTTTACCAAGAGTACTGGGAAACAATTAAGTTGAATCTCCTAGAGGTGGTGCACGAATCTTACAAAAACAAGTAGATGCTCAGGTGGTGCAATAGCACCATACAGATTTTGAAGATCATTTGAGAAATGAAGGATCTTAGAATTTTTGTAGGTTCCTTGAATGTTTTTTAGTTGTAATAAGTTCTTTCAAGACCATTTGAGTTGTTTTGATTAGCCATGTAAGGCTTTGATTACATTTTTGTAGTGTGAACTTCCTAGGACCTATTTGGTCAACCATGGTAAAATGACATCCAACATGCCTAAATGAGGCAATAAATATATTTTGGCTTCTATGTGGCCTATTTTTAAGGTTTATGATGTGTCCTAATAGGTTGCATAGGCAAAATTCATAGGTTGTGAAGTTTGTACAAAGTTGTCAAATTTGATGACAATTTTTAATGTCAATTTATTGTCACTTGTAACTAATCTCCCTCCAACAGCTACCTAATTTAAATTTCAATTGGATTCAATTGAGGAAGTTGGATAAACCTTGTTTAAATCCTTGTAGTTCAAGAAGAATGATGATGATGAAGTTTGGATGTAGATTATGATCAGATTCAATAAACACTCTGAAATTTCCAGAAATTTTTTTAATAGTGCCTTGTACGAACATTTTATGAATTCAATGTGCATCCTAATTCATTGATTGGAATGGGAATAAGTTTTAATGTTCATTTTTCTTTGATTTGGAAGGAATAGATTGTGTAATAAGCGAGATATCTATATTTTTGTAACATGCGGTCTGAAAACCCTCCAAAATCAAGGTTTTTAAGGAAATGTACTCTTAACCCCACATTCCTCTAGCCAAATTGGCTCAAAATATGAGGAATGGTAGGGGATAAAATTTACTTTAAGATTCTTGAAATTTCTGAATGGGCCCTTGAATTGGTGGAGTTTGGGATCATGCCCTAGGCTAGGCATCCTAATGTGACTAGCCTGTTTGATTGCTAAAAATTGTGCAGAGGTAAAACTAAGTGTGTTGGATCCTATATAATAGTTGATTTGATGTTTAGGATGTGTGCAGACCTTTTCCATCCATTGGTGTCACTGGATCAAGCCATTGGTGTATGGTTGCTTTGTAAAAGTGGCCTAAAAGCCCTTTTAGCCCTACTGTAGAAGCAGTGGTTGACCCAACAAATGCAAGAGTTGGGTTGTAAGTTTTGGAAGTATTTTGTGTCATCATTGGAGGCATCAAAAAGTGTCAACATTTTATGATATCATTGGGAGTATTTCCGATTTCTTCGTTAAAAGTTCAAAATAGGGCTACTAGGAGTAGGTGTCTTGTTGAGGGCAGTCACCTTGATTGCACCTGTAAAAACAAAGGGGTGTTGTTTTGGTTGTAATAAATGTTCCTAGGGTTAGAAAAAAGGTTAAATAGGGTCCAAACCTATTTTTCAATGTTGGTTGTGTTGTAATCCAAGTTAGCCATAGGTGGCGACAGGAGAGTTGGTGTCAAGAATAGACTTGATGTGAGAATTTGTATCTCCATGAGTTGTTCATGGATATAGTGGGGTCCCATTGAGAAAAAGGGAGTGTAGAGGAGTTCTATCATGTTGCTATCAAGATTGTCCAAGAAGTCATGTGAGTGTTGAGACCTTAGTTGAGGGTCTAGTGGATTGAGTTTGTGTGAGAAGCCTTTGTTCCTTGGGGATCTGCATCATCAGGGCTATGAATGCTACATTCCTTACACTCGTACCTAAAAATGAAGGAGCTAATTCTCTTCACTCCTTCCGACCTATAGCTTTGTGTAATATGGTTTATAAAATTATCACTAATCTGATTGCTAAAAGACTTAAACCATGGCTTAATAAACTAATATCTAAAGAGAAAGGTTGGTTTTTTGTTGGAAGACAAATTTTGGATGAGATTATCATAACTTCAGAAGCTATCCACTCTATGATAGTATCTAAGGAGAAGGCTTTGTTCATTAATTTGGATATGGCCAAAGCGTATAAAGAGTTAAATGGATTTTCCTGCATAAAGTGCCTGTTGCCTTTGGTTTCAAAATTGATTGGATCAATTGGGTGATGAGTTGTATCATTTCCTCCTTGTGGTTCTCATCAACAGTGAACCCACTAAATTGTTTGGTTCTTCTAGAGGCCTTCTAAGACAAGGTGATCCCCTCTCCCTGTATCTATTCCTTTTAATGGCAGAACATTTGGGGAGATTCATCAAGTTGCATGTTTGGCAAGGGATAATTCAGGGATGGAATTGGGGTCATGGCCTTCCTCCTTCCTCTCATCTTCAATTTGTGGATGACACTTCTTTAATGGGTGCTGCTAGAATTTATGAGGTTATCAACTCCATAAATGCTTTGGAAATTTATTTAAAAGCCTCAAGTCAAAATATCAATGAAGAGAAATCTTTTGTTTTCTTCTTTAATACCCTTACTCCCATTCAGGACAAGATTGCTAGGATTTTAAGATTACAAATCGGGATTCTTCTTATGGTTTACCTTGGAATCCATCTCATAGCACACCACTTTCTTGGGGGGTTTTGGCAAGATATCTTGGATAAGCTTCGTCATAAGGTTAGTCATTGGACTAACCATTGGCTCTCAATTGCTGGAAGAGTCACACTCCTAAAGGTTGTGGTTCAGGCTCTTCCTATTTATAGATGCTTTGTGCAGACTACTCTTGTAAGCTTTATTAAGTAATTTGAGGCTCTTTCCAAGCAATTCTATTGGACAAGTAATTTCCTCTCTTCAAAATGGAGTTTGGTCAAGTCGAATTTTGTTTGTAGGTCAATGTAGGATAGTGGGTTAGGTTTACATCTTGCAAGTATGAATGATCAAGTTCTAGCTACTAAGTTGTTTTATAGGTGGTGTATAAATCAGGACAAGGGATGGGCTAAAATTCTCAATGTTAAGTACCTTGGAGAAGTGGACAGAAATGATGTTCCCTGATACAATCTGCTAGGAAATAGTTCCATGATTTGGAATACCCTTAAGCATGGAGCTTATTTAGTTAAACAAGGACTTTTTTGGATTTGTAACAAGGGTGTTGAAGCTCTATTCTAAAAGGATTCTTGGGATGGTTTCCATGGTATTCTCTTACAATTTTTGCATTTGCGGCTTCTTTGTGATAGTTTTCTTGAGGCTAGGTGGAGTAGATTTGAGGACTTTAAAGTCTATTGTAATTTGGGGCAAGGAGAGGTGGCCAAATGGAAAGAGCCACATGAGTGGCCTCTTGTTGCTTCGATTGAAGATAGGGAGGATCTTGCTAGGATTAGAAAGATTGTGCAATTCCCTGAAAGGTAAGATAGTCTAAAGGGAAAATTTTCAGTGGCTTCAGGATATATGGAGTTGGATAGGTTGACCTTTGGGAAGGTGAATGTTCAGTGGTGGAGCAGGTATGGAATAGATGATCTTGGCCTAAGTGCAATTTTTTTTTGTTGTTAATTGTGCAAAATAGATGCCTCACCTGGGATAATCTTCAGAAGAGGGGGTTTTGTGGGCCTTCAATTTATGTTATGTGTTATAACAGTGAGGAGAGTACCTCCCATCTTTTCTTCCAATGTTCTTTTGCTAAGAAGATCTGGCATCTTTGGTGGGAAGCCTAGAGGCATGCTTGTGTTCATGCCACTTCTCTAGTGGAATTTTGGAATAGTCTTGGCAGACCTTCAGCTAAGACTCACTTCCTCCATGCTTCTTGGGATATCGAGCCAGTTTTTATCATTTGGCAATTATGGTTAGAGAGAAACCGCAAGATTTTTCAAGAGAAGAATTTGTTGGTGCAACAAATATGGTTGCAAGTTATTCACATGGTTAAAGAAAATTTGTTGGCTAAATGTGATCTAACTGTGGATGTGGATCCTAATGATTTATATATTGTCTAGAGCTTGGATTTTTCTAGGCAAGGTCTTGGAGCTTCATCTTGGAGAAGACATGCTAGGAGTCGCCATGGTAAAAAGAAGGCTTGTCGTGTTGGTCAATGATCCCCTCTACATCCAAGAATTCTTAAGATCAACACTAATGGGTCTTCTAGGGGAAACCCTGGGTAGGTGGGAAGTGGAGGAGTTGGTAGGGATAGTGAGGGAAATTTGATTTTCCTCTTTTTAGTGTATTAGGGAATACAAACTAATAACCTTATGGAGGCCCTTGCCATTCTCTTGGTTTTAGAAAGGGGATGTGCTCATGGATGGAGAAATATTATTTGTGAATCTAATTCTCAAGTTGTGGTGGATATGTTGAATATGCAGAAGATTGAGTATATGGAGTGGCATCTAGCCTTAGTAGGTAGACAAACTCTTAGTTAGAGGGAATCTTTTGATTTAGTGTCCTTCTGATACGTCCCTCATGAGTGGAAAAGGGTAGCAGATAGTCTAGCTAAGTGGACTTCTAATCACTTGGATGGGTGAGATATTTGTGAGTGGAGTCAGTTGCCCCCTAAGTATGCCAAAGAGTTTGAGAAGATTATTAGGAATTATTTGATGAATTAGATGGGACCTTTTAAAAATCCCCCTGGTATTGTCGGTTTGGATTGTTTTGTCTTTCAAGGCATGTGGCCCTTTGATTTGTACCGTCTTTCTTGATGCAATAAATTTTTACCCCTCCTTTTCAAAAAAAAAAAAAAGAAAAAAGATTTAATTTTTTAGAATTTAAATTATATAAGCTTATTTTAATTATATAATTATTCAGTTTTAAAAATGAAACGTATATAAATGTTTTAATCAAATATACTCTAAGTCTAATTCTAATTAATATTTACTTTACTTATTATACTCTATAGTATTGAACGAGTGTGTTATTCTAATATTATGTATTATATATTTATTCTTTATATAATTAATATTATAATTCTTTTTATTATTTCATATTATATAGTATATATTATATAATTTAATCATATATACATATATATGTATATTATGCACACACACACATATACATATATGTATATATGTATATATAGATATATACATACATACATATATGTATATATGTATATATATACACACATACATATATACATATATGTATATATACATACATATATATATACATACATATATATATACATACATATATACATATGTATATATATACATACATATAGACATGTATATATGTATGTATATATATACATATATATGTATGTATATATGTATGTGTATATACATATATATGTATGTATATATGTATGTATGTATATATACATGTATATATGTATGTGTATGTGTATATATACATATATGCATATGTATATATGTATGTATGTATATATACATACATATATATGTATATATATACATACATATATACATGTCTATATGTATGTATATATATAGCCATATGTATATATATACATATACACATATATATACATATATGTATATATATACCTATATATACCTATATATGTGTGTGTAGGTATGTATATATATGTGTGTGTTTGTGTATAGGTATTTATAGGTATGTATATATATACACACACATATATACATACATATATATATATATATGCATGTGCATGTGTATGTGTGTGTGTGTGTACACACACATATATAATGGGTAGAAGTACAAATCTATGTCACACTTTCATAAAGGAAATGGTCAATGGTGATTCAACTTTTTTAATTAAATCAATAAAAAGTGAAATATTTGCTTTGGATTTTGAAATGATGTAAACTAATAAAATTTATATTCTTTTGTCTATTTTACGTTTGTAATTTTAACAAAAATTTAAAAAATTATTTGAATGTAGTTTTTCATAAAGTACACACTATAATTTAGTTGTTGATAAAATGTTGAAATTGAAGCTACACAAGCTGCCACACTTTATTTAGTATATTTTACCTTTTTTTCTTCAATTTTTTTGTGTGTATTGATAACTTGAAAATTTAGTGTATGGATATTTTTTACTATTTTTAATAAATATATATTTTTCAATAAATTTGAAAAGTTGCATGTGCTGAAATGTAACTCTTTCCAATTGTCGCCACCTTTTTTTTTAATTATTTATCCAAATTAGAAAAGAATAATTTCATCTTGACATAGATTCTTTTCTCTACTACATTGTTATTTTTTCAAAAAAATTAAATAAATTTTTGTATTTTTCCTTGACAAGATAATCAACCTTATATTTTAGTGCTGATGACCTACTTTCAATAAAAATAAAATATAAAATATAAAAACTAATTAAAATATTAAAAGATATATATTTTGGAAAATTCACTTATAGATCTATAAAAGGGTATTTTTACATTTCAAAAAGAAAAGTATTTATAAGAGTAGAAGTTGTTGAAACATCGAGTTTTTATTTTGGTAATTAGACCCAAAGTGGTATAAAATATACATTTAGTAGACATTTCCAATTGAAAAAGTTGTGACCCATATATAAATTAGCTATAAAGAATCTATGTAGACCATATGTTTGACTAAAATTATTTTTTAGTTAGAATTACTTAAATTCACTTGTGATGATAAGTTGGCCTAAAACATGACAGATTTTTTGTGATGTGTGTGTGTGTGTGTGTGTGTGTGTGTGTGTGTGTGTGTGTGTGTGTGTGTGTGTGTGTGTGTGTGTGTGTGTGTGTGTGTGTGTGTGTGTGTGTGTCTATATATGTATGTATGTATATATGTATGTATTCATGACATTATTTTAAGAGCGATAAAGAAAATAGAGAATGTGAGATAGATAGACATAGAAATAGAGCAAAAGGAGATAAATTTAAGAGGGATAGAGATAGAAAGCTAGAGACAAAGAGAAAGAAAAAAAGTGATAAAGAGAGAGGTGGGTAGAGAGATAGACAACCACCTCCACTGCGATTTGAAAAGTGTCTACATTTTAAGTTTGATTGACCTAATCTAGTTTAATTCAACCAATGATTTTCTAAAAACCCCAGCTTTTTGGACATATTACCCTAAGAATCTACATTTGGAATTTTTACCTTTTCTACAATCTAAATTTTTAAATATTTATTAGATCTTTTTTTAATTCTATAATTTTGCAATCTAACCTAAGCTTCTAGAAAAACCTTGATTTTTCAACTCAATTCTCTTTGTAGCACATTTGAGGTTTATATCACCTCTAAGAAGTTACTAACTCGTGATAAAGGTCTCTCTCTCTCTCTCTCTCTCTCTCTCTCTCTCTCTCTCTCTCTCTCTCTCTATATATATATATATATATATATATATATATGGGTGCAGGATCATGAAGGGCCAAAAAGTGGTGATATGAAAAAAAAAAAAAAAAAAAAAAACCCTTTTCCATTTGCCCAAAAATGCAAAAAAATTGTGTAGACTTTTTGATTGGCTTGGATGTCAGTACATGTAACCATGCCAAAAGCCAAAGCATAATAGATATCAAAAAATATCGGATATCCGATAATATCAATCATATATTATATAATATATTATATATAATATATTCTTAATATATAATATATTATAATATTAATATCTAATATATAAAATTATATATTATATATTATATATTAATATTATTTTATCTACACCCCCCCACACACACACACACACACAGAATATAATAAGTAAAGTAAATATTAATTTGTTGTAGCAATCAGATATCAAATATTATTGGATATCAGATTACTAAGAACTTTAAACCCATGGGTGAAAATGACTCATGACAAGCACAATTTAGGTTTAAAATACCCACAGGTATCGGATATCCGATATGTGTGTGTGTGTGTGTGTGTGTGTGTGTGTGTGTGTGTGTGTACATGATGAAAACCTTAAAAAGGTATCAGATATCCGATACCTGTGGGTATTTTAAACCTAAATTGTGCTTGTCATGGGTCATTTTCACCCATGGGTTTAAAGTTCTTAGTAATCTGATATCCAATAATATTCAATATCTGATTGCTACAACAAATTAATATTTACTTTACTTATTATATTCTATGGTATTGAGTGAGTGAGTTATTCTAATATTATGTATTATATATTTATTTTTTATATAACTAATATTATATTTATATTTATATTTATTATTTCATATTATATAGTATATATTAAATAATCTAATTATATGCACACGCACACACGCACACACAAATGTGTCTGTGTGTACACATACATATGTGTGTGTGTGTGTAGATGTGTGTGTGTGTGTGTGTTATTATAATATTATGTGTATTATATATTTATTTTTAAAATAGTTAATATTATATTTATATTTATTAATTCATATATATATATATATATATATATATACCTAAAATGAGGGTTAGAGAATCAATAGCATAGACAAGCAAGTATACCAATGAAACATAACAAAACAAAGATCTAAATGACAAAACAAGCTAATCATCCATCTGCTAAGATTGTTCCATTGTTCTCTATCTCCAAGGATCCTTCAAATCAAGGTGGCTCTCAACTTGGATGAGCAAATGATCTCTAGGATGAATACCCAAAGAATGAGGGATAGATGATCAAATATCCAAATGCAATGTGCAACTAATATCTTAGCATGATATTGATATGAAACTAGCTGTGATATGGTGCAAGATGATGAGATTATGATGATATTTAAACTAGCATGAAGATTATATTAAGATGATATACTACTAACATGATATGCTTATGATATACTAAACATGATTATTAACTACTACACTGCTCCTAAATGACTAAGCTTGTAAAGAGGAAGCAAGTAAGACCTCTTGATGACCTACACACAAGAAATTAGCTATAGCTTGGATGCAAATAACTGGGGGTTTAAATTATGAAGAAATGAGAGATATTTATAGAAGAAATGGTCAATTAGATACCAAGATTGAATTGGCTTAAGAAGGGCTAGGATTGAATGATTTTCAATTCATGTGATATTTTCAACCCAATCCCATGTTGACAAGTGTCACCATGAGATTTCTTGAGAGGAGAGGGAAGAAGCATTAAATGTTTGAGTAGACATGGTGGTTAATCCCATGTGGACAATGTTATTGGATAAATCTATTATCCAATGGACAAACTCTTGTGTAAAGGTTAGTGTATTGAGAAGTGAAGTCTTGTAAGAGAAATAAATGCTTTTTGAAGACTTTGGAAGTTAACTTGTCTGAAGGGAGAAAAACCCTTAATGGTTTATGTAAGAGCCTTGAATGGTTATTGAAGACTTTGGGGGTTTGAGAAGTGACTTGCTTTTGCTTAGGAATGTGATAATGTTTAGGATAGGATTTGATTTAATTAAGTGGGATTTAAGAGGTTCTAGAAGAATGATTAGGATGCAAGTGGGAGAAATTAGGATTTTTAATTAAAATAAAATGATTTATTCCAATTAATGGGTGCAACTTGCATTTGTGGGGAAACACAAGTGGAAGGGTAAATTATAAATAAATATTGATTTATTTATATCAGAAGATGAATTTAATTAAATGTGGAAAGGGGATTTAATCAAATAAATAGGATTTACTCAATTAACAAAAGAAAGGTTAATTAATCAAATATTAAATTTGATTAATAATTGAATAGAACAAAGGAGACATTAATTAAATCTTAATTTAATTAATGGTTGGATAAATGATAATTAAACAAATAAAATTTATTTAATTAAGTGGATAGAAAATAGGTGTCTACAATATATATATTATTTTAAGAGATAAGGAAAATAGAAAATGAGAGATAGATGGACATATAAATAGAGAAAAAGAAGGAGATAAATATAAGAGGAATAAAGATAGAAATCTAGAGATAGAGAGAAAAAAAAGTGATAAAGAGAGAGGTGGTAGAGAGATAGATAACCACCTCCACGACAATTTGAAAAGTGTCTTCATTTTACACTCTATTGACCTAATCTACTTTAATTCAACCAATGTTTTTTAAAAAACCCTAACATTTTGGACATATTACCCTTCGAATCTGCATTTGGAAATTTTACCTTTTCTACAATCTAAATTTTCAAATATTTATTAGATCTTTTTTAATTCTATAATTCTACAATCTAACCTAAGCTTTCTAGAAAAACATTGATTTTTTCAACTCAATTCTCTTTGTAGCACATTTGAGGTATATCTCACCTCTAAGAAGTTACTAACTTGTGATAGAGGTTTCTATCTGTGTTTCTCCCTTTTCCTCTCTCCTTCCTTCCATCTATCTATCTATCTATCTAGATATCTACCTATCTATGTATGTGTTTGTGTGTGTGCAGTATCATTAGGGGCAAAAAAGTCACGATAAAAAAAAATGTTTTTTCCATTTGCCCAAAAACACGAAAAAATTTGCGTTGACTTTTTGGTTGGCTTGGATGTCAATACATGTTACTTTATGGGAAAATTAAGCATAACTAACTAGAATAAATGAGTAAACCACTAATACTTAATTCTAATTAACTAATCCATAAATAACAATAAAATATTAAAGGAAATAAATGAAGCATAAGATAATCTAATCTAAAATTGTTGGATTGGTTGAAGGGACCAGAATACTCAGAGGGGGGGGTGAATCAGTATTCCCACCAATTCATAAAAATTTCTCTCAACTTCTTAACCCTTTACAGTTATATCAAATTTATCAATCAACGTGAAATAAAAAATGCAGAATAAACATGAAAACATAGCCACAACAAGAACATCAGATTTTTTATGTGGAAAACCCAAATGGGAAAAACCACGAAGAGGGTTAATGCTCAAGATAATATAACTAGTTACGTGGTGTTTACAAAATGAGTGACTCGCTATCAGGTGGCTCACTTCCAAGATACAAAAATGACTTGTTGGCAAATGCACACTACAATGAGAAATTGTAGGTGATTGAAGGTATTGTCATTGATGGCAACCTTACAATCATGTGATACCGGCAGCAGACATAGGCACCGGCACCGGCAGACTCTACACCGGCATACA
The DNA here is from genome assembly GCF_030272615.1 of Cryptomeria japonica. Taxonomy (NCBI): domain Eukaryota; kingdom Viridiplantae; phylum Streptophyta; class Pinopsida; order Cupressales; family Cupressaceae; genus Cryptomeria; species Cryptomeria japonica. The sequence continues at coordinate 717,204,000 of NC_081411.1, read as the reverse complement.
AATCACCGGCACCAAAAAGAAGATTAGCGACACCCTAGCCGACAAGAATTTTGTATAAATATATTTTGTAATTAATTGTAAAATATTTTGTAAGCCGACTTGGCAGATTGTAACATGACTCATATAAGTATAAGATCATTGTAGATCATTTAGGAAGTGTGAAATATAAAAGGATCATAACAGGCCTAATGTGCAAATTATTGGGATAAGGGTTAATGTATATTGCAGAGCTTAAATTGGTACTGAATCTGGCATAGTAGATGTTGATCTGAAGTAGTACAAGACATTGAATTTGTATAGTCCAATTTTGTAAGTCAGTGTGACTTCTTTGTAACTGAGCAGTGAGCTCTAGGCGCTTGGCCTTCCTGCATGTGCAGGCCCCTATTGTAAATAGTAATATTCCCTTATTGGCCAGTAAGAAAATATTGTGGGTCACAAATCCCACCAAGGTTTTTCCCACATCGGGTTTCCTCATTAAAATATTGTGTTATGGTGTGTCTCTTATGTTGTGGTTATTATTCATCTTTACTGCATTATTTTTAGTTTACCGGTACACAGTTTTGAATTGCTTTTCATGTTATAATTCAAGTAAATTTACATATCGGTCAGATACTGATTCGCCCCTCCTCTCAGTGTCTTTGGAAATCCTAACAATTGGTATCAGAGCTTGGTCCTCTATTTTCAAAAGCCTAACAGCTTGAGGAAGATCTTGACACCGGTAGAGATGGAAAACTTAAGAAAGCAATTGGAAACAGCTCTTTCAAACTATGATGCAAAAAAGGTGAAGAATATCAAACTTGAAGATGATCTGAAGGTTGCACAAGATATCATTCGAGGACTTCAAGAAAATTTCACTATAGAAAGGAAAAAAAGAAGAGAACTTTGTGAAAAGATGCAGAATGATGAAGATGAAAAGGAAACTCTTAATGATCTGGTAAACAAGCTGAGACAAGAAAATAGTACAATGAAGAATGAAATGCAAGATATGACTCTGAGATTTTGTAAAGAAACTAAAGATAGGAAGAAGAATGAAGAGGACTTGGTTAGAAGACTAAATGATGCTGGAAATGAAAACACGAGACTTAGTCATGAAAATGATATGTTGAAGACAGACTTGATGCATACACAAAATGACACAAATGAACTCATGAGACAGAAAGGAATCTTGGAGAGTGAATTGGTTGCTGCAAATCAACACAAGGAGAAATTCAAGAAAATTTCAGAGGAACTTGTTGACATGCTGAAGAATTAGAAACCTAATGGTGATACAAATGGCATTGGCTTTGAAGTTGGTGAAAGCTTTGGTACTGCAAACAATCATGATCATAGTAAACCGGTAAGACAACCTAATGCTTACAAATTTAATGGGAAATACTTTAACTGTAACAAGTATGGTCATAGAGCAAATCAGTGTAGATCTAGAAATTATCAGAGCACTAATATACCCACCGGTCAATGCTCTAAGTGCAACAAAGTTGGTCATAATTCAGAAAATTGTAGAATGAATGTAAGATGTTATGTTTGTGGAAGATTTGGACACTTATCTAATCAATGCGGAACACATACCAGCATAGGATATGGGAAAGCTATTCAGAAAAACAATGTGACTTGTTATGCTTGCAACAAAATTGGACATATTGCAAAATTTTGTAGAAGGCATCACCGGCAAATAACAAAGGTCCTAGCTTGAAAGGTAAAGAAAAGGTTGAAGAGGTAAAGAAAGAATTCTCAAAGCAATGGATCCGAAAGTCAGATTAGAATATTGATGGGAATACTCCTCCATCGGTAGAACAGAGTAGCACTCCACCAGAAGGAGACTCTTCATCTAACTGAAGGAAAATCCTTTGAGGGTTTAGCAACAAATTGAAAAACATGCTATTATACCCTCAGTTGATGGTGAGAAGTTGGATTACTTCCTTACTGGCAGATGAGTTAAGTTGTGACTTAACTGACAAGCATTAAATGTGGTAGTTGGAGAAAATAACAATATAAAACAAATGTTTTGGCTCCTTTTTCATTCACCAAGCATTCAAATCTTCGAGAGCACGAAAAATTCCAGACCGAAGGCATCTCTAGCGAAAAAGTGAAGCAGTTCATCCAAGCACTCATCCCTAAGGCAGATTGAGGTATTTATAACTATGGATTCCTCATCCACATCTGAATTTATTGCAAACCCTACTGTGATTGAAGTTATCAAACGCCCTAGAGTTGTATTTAAGCTTGTTCCCGAAATTGCGAAGAAGGATGATACCATAGGTGCATTTTCAAAAATACCTAAGGGAGTAGTATATGCTGAAGATCCTAGAATATACATACATTGTCATATAGAGGAACTAGGAGATGATGAAATCAAGAACATGTATAGGACTATGATTTGTGATAAAAATGGCAATATCAAACCGGAACACAAGGTAGTAGAAACCCTAGGTTTTGTGGATATTCTTAGCATCCCTGAATTTCCTGAACATGTGATAAGAATAGTCCTAAGTAGAGTCCATGGTGAATTCTTTTGGTTGGATTCAATTCATAAGATCGCCAAAGAAGATGTTAAGGCAGTAACAGGGTTACCTTCCACCAGTAGCAGACCCGACAAAACTAAAAGGGTCTCAAATGACACAGTGATGGACCTAACTGACGCAACATTTGACAAAAGGTCTCTAAGGGTAAATGATGTGAAGGACATCAATGTCAGATTTGTCAGTATGATTTTAGGCTACAAAGCTACACATGCAAATAGGTTAAACTCAGTATCTAGCCTATGTATTAAAAGTGCATATGACATGGTTAATGATAATGCTAGAATAGATGTGTGTGAATGGCTCAAAGATGAATTGATAGACAATCTGAAGAAGATCAAAGGAGATAAGAAAGGAACTTTTAGATTTGGAAATTTGATTGTATGTTTAATGTTGTACATTATTAAGCAAGTACCCGGTATTGGTAGGAGAGATTTTGACTTTGATATACCGGTAGGAAAGCAACTATTGGATTTATTAAACAACATGGGAGAAAACAAAGAGAAAAATATAAATGAATATTTTCAAGCACTAAAGGCTCAAATGAAGACAAGAATAAGGTTGTCCCAGGCAATTGTGGATAAATATCAAAAGGAAATGTGCTTTGTAATCAAGAAAGATGAAATCTGGATGGAGGTAGTTGTCCCTAGAACTATCTGGGTAACTGAAATGGGGTATGAAATAGATGATAACATCATTGAAACTTATGCAAAAGCCCTCCTTGAAGCACCAAAGGAACCCTCTAAGAAAGTCTTTGGCAATGCAGAGACAATTGAGAGTGGCATTCAGTCTAAGAAAAGAGTTAAGAAAGTTGAACAAACAGTAAGGAAAGGCACTAGACAAGCAAAAGCAATTAAGGAAGATGTATTGAAGCAAACTGGTATCAAAGAAAGTGAGTTGGAAGGACTTCAACCGAAAACTCATCTTTCACCGGTTGCAACTTCCTCTGAGAGTGATATACCGGTGGTATTCAAAAGGGTAGAAAGGAAAAGAAAACCCTCACCAGCACCCTCACCTACACCCAGGAGAACAAGATAAAAGGAACAGGCAGTGAGGCCTCTAGTTAAGAAGTTAACTCCAAAGAAGAAGAAGGTAAAACAAGATATTGCTCCACTGGATAAACTCCTTAGTGAAATAATAGAAGATGGAAAGTTGAAAAACATTAGCAAACTGTATAACACACTTTCTGTTGATGACAAAGAAAGCATAGAAAATAGTGTAATCTTACACTTGGATATATACAAGAAATTTTTTTATGGAAATTGTTGATGAAATACCCAATGATTTGTATAGAAGACTAGAAGCTAGAAGGGTAGCCAGTGTTGAGCTGGACAGAAGATAAAAATTGAAAAATTACTTGCAGTGCATCCAATAAACTCACCCGATGAGATAGACAAATTAATCAGTGAGGCCAACATGACAGTATTTTCAACCGCTCACCGGCATGTAGCACTGGTGGCAGGAAGAATGAATGAAATTTCAGAAGAGATTGTAGACCAATGGGACATATTCTTTGTTGAAAAAGAGAAACAAGAAGAACTCAAAAGACCCAAGACTATCAAAGTATATCAAAAGGAAAAGGATAAGGGGAAAGGTAAGGTAGGTGAACCTCCTAACCTAAAAATAACAGACAACTTACCCCCACCTCTTTCTGATAGTCCACCGGCACATATTGTTGACAATCAACCGACAACAGAGAGTATGGAGACTCCTCAAGAGGATACAAATTCTGAGTCAGAGATATTATATACTATGAATATAGACACCCAAGAGGTGAATATTGTGGTAGATAAAGAAACCATTGAGGATAACAAGGAAGATGTGGCTACTGAGCCACCGACTGTAGATGTTGAGGTTAAGACTATAAATATAAGCACTGATATAGAGAAACCAGTAGAGGACACCACTAAGAAATCATCTAAAGCATCGGTAAATGAAACTAAAAAACAATCAGAGGTAAATACAGAGAAACCGAAAGTGCATATAGACACTACATTTGAGAAACCGGTAGTTGAGAGCTTAGAAAAACCTTCTGAGACACAAATGGAGAAACCGAAATAGAAATAGGTTGAGACATAGGTTCAGACCGAGACAGTGCCACCGACAAAAACTGAAAATCCTAAACCTTTGCTAATAGAAATGCAAACTCAAATTGACCTACCAGAGGTTGAAACAAGCAAGGTTATTACTACAACCAGCAGCATGGAGATTGTGAAAATAGTTGGGCAGACATCTAGTACTTCAATAGCAGAATTTCGGCCTACAAATGTGACAGAGGTCTTACTGGACTCAATAAAGAAAATCACAAAGTGTAATGCATAAGCCTATAAGGCTATTGATGACACAATTCCTATTCTTAAATTGATAGCACCCAAGTGCATTGTGGATAATAAAGATTTTTTAGGTCAACTAGACACATTGTCTAAATTCATCACCGGTAACATTTTGACAGTTGATCAAATCAATGAGGACACATTCAAAGAGAAAACGAATAAGGAGAAAGGAAAATTCTTTGAGGAAATAGTAAAGAAGAATAAGGAACAAATAGAAACCTTATTACTGGCACTAGGAGAAACAATTTTGAATTTCAAGAAACTGTATAGGGATACATGCAAAACTAACATCTTGACAGAGGACATAGATTCGGAGATCAGCAAAACACAAACTGAGATTAACAATATTGCTGACAATCTAATAGGCACATCAGATTCATTTTTGGAAATAGAAAAGAAAATTGTAGATCTTGAAGAGAAAATTGAGAAGTTAGAAAAGGATAAAGAGAAAATAAAGCATAAGGCAAAGAGCTTAAAATGCAAACTAGGTCCTAAACTAGATTACCTCATTTCTTTGAGAAAAGAAATTTTTGAGGCTTTGGTCCCCGGACTCAAGACACCGAAAGAGAAAATGCACATACTCACCGATACAGTTCAGAGAACACAAGCAGCATTAACAGATAGCAAAAGATTCAGCGACAGTTTAAATTTGGTTTTGGTAGATCTTTTCCAGATTGTAACCCACCGGTTACAAGAATCTAGGCAGGAACCACACTCCACTAATAGCGAATGACAAACCTTTGTCATTGATGTCAAAGGGGGAGTAGTGAGATGAGAAAAATGATCAAAACATGGCATAATCAGCTCAAGGGGAGCATACATTTTTGACAACACGATTTTGGTAAGATACTTTGGCAGATTCTTTTTGGACATCATTTTGGACTCTTTTTTATTTTTCTCATGAGTGTTGCCATCAATACCAAAGGGGGAGATTGTTGGCAAATGCACACTCCAATGAGAAATTGTAGGTGATTGAAGGTATTGTCATTGATGGAAACCTTACAATCATGTGATACCAGCAAGAAGACATAGGCACCGACACCGACAGACTCTACACCGGCATACAGATCACCGGCACCAAAAAGAAGATTACCGGCACCCTGGCCGACAAGAATTTTGTATAAATATATTTTGTAATTAATTATAAAATCTTTTGTAAGCCAACTTGGCGGATTGTAACATGACTCATATAAGTATGAGATCATTGTAGATCATTTAGGAAGTGTGAAATATAAAAGGATCATAACAAACCTAATGTGCGAATTATTGGGATAAGGGTTTATGTATATTGCAGAGCTTAAACCGGTACTGAATCTGGCATAGTAGATACTGATCTGAAGTAGTACAAGACATTGGATTTGTATAATCCAATTTTGTAAGTCAGTGTGACTTCTTTGTAACTGAGTAGTGAGATTTAAGCACTTGGCCTTCTGATGAATACTAAGAGGGGGGGGTGAATTAGTATGCCAAAAATTACTGCACTAAAACACTTACATAGTCTAAAGATAAACCAGTAAAGTAGTCTGACAGTCAAACCGGTTACCACACATGCAAAGCAAAATGCAAATAAAGCATTCACCCACAAAAGCAATACAATCATAACACAAGATATTTGATGTGGAAACCCAACAGGGAAAAATCACGGTGAGATGGAACTCACAAGTCACTATCCATAGAATAGAAACTAGACCGGTTAAGGTCTTACAATGTTCTTCACTAGAACAGATCCTGTTAGGATTCTCAATCTCTGTTAGGAGATAAGTTCGATTAAAGACTACCTTGTTAGAGGATTTTTGATTCACATGTGTGAACCACCTTGTTAGAGGATTTTACAAAGGCTTTGAGGCCTACCCAGTTAAGGGCTACAGACTTGTCAAAGATGTGAGTAATCAACAAGTGTTTGATCTATCTAATAGCACAAACTACTTGGTTAGATCCAGTATTTCTCACAGCTAATGCATTCCAGCATTACTTTAGTCTTCTCTCTCTCTCACACAGTTACAACTTGATCTTCTAAGATAAGATCATTCTCACAACAACTCAACTTCCACCTCAAACCCTAGCTCAACATTAACCCTTTCAACAACAACTTAAAACCCTACACATGATGTCCTTTTTAAAGGAATCTGATTTCATGTCAGTCCAATAGGATTACATTACAATTTCCTAGGTTCAATGAATCTAGTCATACTTAGTAACACGACACAAGAATCACCGTCAATGTGTCGGCACCGTCAAACAATCGGTGGATTGGTAACTCATCACAAAATGTCGGTTGATAACTCATCATAGAGTATTACCGGTTCCTACAAAATACCGGTTGTCGGTTTGTCAAAAATGAAGACTGGTAAGAATGTGTTGTGCTGCTTTGCTTCCTCGTACTGCTTGGGATCTATGAACCGCTTGGGGTCGACATGCCGCTTCAGACCAGGAAACACATTCTGCAAAATCACTAGTCTAGAGACTAGTATACAACATACCAGTTGCAACAAATACCGGTTGAGCACAAGCTCTTACATATAAAGGGGATCTCAATACAAGTGTGTGTCCATCAATGACAATCACAACATAAACATCAAAAATGCCAACAATCTCCCCCTTTGGCATTGATGGCAACACTTAGGAAAATAAAATTTTGACATCTAAGTGTTTTACAACAAAAACTTTCCATTAACAAAATTGTTCCCCCTAAGCATATACACTACCCCTTAATCAACACAATGTATAGCAATTTTGCATACAGAGCATAATCATCAGAGCATCTAACATATATCACAATATATATCAAAATTTCAAAACAGATACATCTCCCCCTGATATACTTCTCCCCCATATGACAGAAGATCAAAATTTTAAAACCAAAAAACCAAAAACCAGATATACTTCTCCCCCTTTGCCAACAATGACAAAGTACCACTGAAAAACCCTGTTTCCATATATATAAAAGAGTTTATGACAATAATGAATAATACTTGTCAAAAACTGCTTTATAGTCCTACAAAAATTGTTTCATGGATAGGGACCAGGACTCAAGTAGGGAGGTTGCCACTTCCTTCTCTGTTTGCATCTGGGATACCTATTCCTCCATGGCATCTATTGTGCTAAGTTCCTGTGTGACTGTCAGGGCATCCAGGTTCAGATAACACTTCTGAAGAATTTGCAGTCATGGAAGTAATACCAGTTGAAGCTCCTGCAAATCCCTAGACCGTGTACTGATCTCTTGCTCCATCTTGGCTGACTGGACCTGGAACCGGTGAATGGTTTGCCCATATGCTGCAAAGGAATCATAAGGAGTCTTGAATGTGCCCAAGTAGGACTGTAAGTCCATTTGAAGTTGTTGCTTCTTGGCTAGCACATCATCACAGAACAGATGAGGTTGACAAATTTTGCTGAGTAGCAAGTTTCCCTCATCCAAGGTATTCCTTATGTCCTTTTGATCCTTTAGCAGTTCAGTCCTAAGCTCATTTAACTTCTTCACTAGAGCAACATTAAGAGCCTTTTGGTGCTCTTTCTTTACATTGGCCTCTACTTCTTCTTCTAGACTCTGCACCTGATCATCCACTACAGTACACAGAAGTTTGAGTTGTGCTAGTGATGATTCAGTGTCAGGAAGATTAATACTGAGGATTAAACCGGTAAGCGTGTCTACAGCTGCCTGAATAATATCTTGTTCTCTTTTCTTGTGAATGCCTTCAAGGTGCTCTTGGGAAACCTTGATGCTTTGCATAAGCTCAGACTCACTTGCAGATTGGAGATCAATGGGGCTCAAGATAGCAGCCGGTTTGGCTTGGCTACCGGTTGCCTTAGGAGTTTCCATCTGTGTGGTCTTCATTGCTTCAATTGTCTTGTCTGGTTCTTCCTTTTTTTTCTTCTCCTTCTCTTCCTTCTCTTTCTCTTCTCTCTTTTTCTTCTCTTCCTCTTCCATATTCTTCTTGTCTTCTTCTGCTTTCTACTTCTGCTCTACTTCTACCTTCTTCTTTTGTTCTTCCTCTTCCTTCTTCTTCTTCTCTTCCTCTTCCTTCTTCTTCTATTCTTCCTCTTCCTTCTTCTTTTTCTCTTCTGCTTCCTTCTTCTTCTTCTCTTCCTCTTCTTCTTTTTCTTTTCCTCTTCTTCCTTCTTTCTCTTTTCTTCCTTATCCTCTTCTTCTTTCTTTTTCCTGTCATCTTCTTGCTTCTTCTTTTCTTCATCTTTCCATTTTTCCTCTTCCTCTCTTCTCTTCTCTTCCTCTTTCTTTTGTTTCTCATCTTCATCCTTCTTTTTTTTTTCTTCCTATTCCTTTGCTGCTTGTTGTGTGTCCTCAGCTTGTTCACCACCCTGATCGGCCTGTTGCCCCTATTCTGTTCCCTTAGAAGGTATGTCCCGAGTGACATCTTCTACATACAAGGCATCAACATCGATGGTGTCGATTGATTCTTCCACCAGGTTTCCTTCCTCATCAAAGACCTCATCCGGTTTGGAAATAATCCATTCCTTTTCCACTTGGAGGTTGGCCATTCGTGCTTTGTGAGAGCTGATAGCATGGGCCATGTGTTGATGTGTATCTTTTTCTACATCATCAATTCTCCCCTCTAGCAACCAGAGTCTTCTTATCCTTGTGAAGAAGAGACCTTTATTTTGATCAAGGGCATCAAACAATTCTGAATTTGAGAGTTCAGGGAAGTACTGTGCAAAAACTTTCTCCCTAATCTCCTATTCCTTTTCAATGGCAATGTGCCATTTATTATCCAATGCTTTAAATAATGAATCCGGTGTCTGAGATTTAATCTCTGATGGTGACCAGTCATTTTTACATAAATAAAGAATGATTTCCTGTAGTACTTCATCTTTTTCCTCACTATTGAATTCATCATAATAATCTATTAAATCATGAAGTAACTTTCTCCTAATATTTTTTACTGTTCTTTGACAATGTGTCAAAGGTTTGTATGAGGAGATGTCTATATTTACCAATGCGGATGTTGCCAGTTCATTCTTCTTCATCTTCTTTGTTTGTCTTGCCTTCTTTGGCTGCTCATCAGACTCAGTTTCTTTGGAGTCTGGTTCATTTGCCTTAGTCTTCCTCTTTCTTTCGAAGACTTTTGCCAATGTTACCTCTGGTTTCTTCTTTGTCGGTGACCACTTGGTCACTCTTGGAGTTGTAGTGGTAGCCGGTGCCGATGCTGCTAGCACTACCTTAGCTTTCTTAGTTGCCGGTTCTTTTCCTTTCTTTACCGATGGTTCTTCAACCGGTGCAATCCTCTCCAAGTAGGTTCTGATCCTCTTAGCCTTTGGATCAAGAGGTGAGGCAATAAGGGTTGAAGCATACCCTTCCAGCATGTCAAACATGACTTCATAGCCCATAGGCTCCACTTCCTCCATTCTAGGCTCAATAGCCTCCATTAGGCATTTGTCCACCTGAATAGTGAAATACATGTCATCTTCGTATTTCTTCACTATGTCACCTGAGATTCTTACCCTCTGACTCATCTTTCTTCTGAACTCATCAAAATATTTGTTCAGTACCTCAGGGTAGCTAGTTCCAATGGCTTGCACGCTTTCCTTTATCTGCTTGGTTACCATTTGGTCAGGTGACCACTAGACATCTCCTACACCCGGAAAGTAGCCTTGGAAATAAAAGAACAACCCTATCAGTAGTTGTCCAAACTTAAACCTCAGTGAGTTGTCCTGCTTGATTGCCTTAAGATTTAGAAGGAGTTGCCTCTGCACGCCAGTGCATAAGTCAAAAGATGCATCCTCTTTTATCATTCGGTAAGCGACATTTACCGTTGTAGAAAATACAGAATTAATCTTGCTAGCTGAGAATGTTTTGTATCCAATCACCATGCATGTGTATTTCACCAGATTATCCTTGATAGGATTGACTGTAATGCCCCATGAATCACTTGTTGAACCGGTGAGCTTGGTCATTTCCGTTTCGCTCACTTTTCTCATGGTTGGCACTTCCCCTGTGTTGCAGAAACCAGTGACTACATGAATTGCCTGAGGCGTAATATCATGCGTCCTCTCTAGGTACATCTTGTCACCATGGACTCTGCTCAAGATGATCCTGATGTGATCCTTTGTGAAGTCTTCCAGGAAATATACTGCGTTGTGGAATTTCTTCTTCTCTATGACACTAAATTCCGGTCTGATCCTTTTGTCCTTTCCAAAAAATAGACCTAACTGAGTATGAATGGCTAAAGACCCTAGGTCTTCTATTTTGCAATCAATATAATCAGAAATTCCTTCTTGGACTATGACTCCAGCTAGAACTTGTGATAAAGCATTATACTTGGACTTCCTCTGAATGAGACTTTCTGACTCAATGGATGTACTTGAACTGGTATGAGATGCAGAAGCCATTGAAGAATATTTCAAGAACACGAAAAATACCTTTCAAACGTGAATTTAGGGCTTCCTGATTCTGCTTCACTTCACTCTCCATCAGATGCCAAATCACCGCTTTGTGTTCTCCACTACCACTTGCAAACTAGATTTGAATCTCTTTCAAGGTTATCCAATTTCTTGAAATCTAAGCTCAAATCGCCTTTTCTTCGCTCTGCACTTGAAAACAGATAGTGAGAAATGATTTGAAAAATTCATTTATACATGTCTCTCACCTACCATCATTAATGCTCCTCTATTAGAGCGTAAACCCTAATTTACCTTTTTACCATTTCCAGTCTTCTGCCAAGCAACAGGTATCGCATACCGGTTAAGGACTTTTACCGGTGTCAACCGGGGGTTCGAAAGCATTTCGCCATTTGCTCCCCCTAAGCCTTTGAGGCTTAGTTTGCCGGTTCCAATATTTCCACACTAGGTGCAGAAACCAATTCCTCTTCCGACAATATTGGTTTCTTCTTCCATATTTTCTTCATGTCTCCTTGAACTTTTTCAACATCTATTTCTCCTTCCTGAGTGACCGATATATCATCAGATATACTTTTTCTGCTTCTGCAAAATCTTGCAATGTGACCCGGTTTCTTGCAGTGATAGCAAACAAGTCTAGGTGCTCTCCAAGGTCCATTGTACATGTTTCCATTCTTCCTTCTGCATGTTTCAGCAGTGTGACCATGACCATGACAGATCATACAACTTTCTCTCCATCTGGTTGCCGCTTGATGGCCACCGCTTCTTGACTGATGATTGAAGACATTAAACCGGTTGTGGTTCCAGTTCATAAAAGGTTCAGGACCAGTTCCTTGGGTCCTCTGAGGATATCTTCCAGTGTTATCCATTACAGACCTGCATTCAAATGCTCTATGCCCAAACTTGTTGCATGCATAACAATGACCATTGAACTTGTTGGATCTAGGTACATTGTTGATAAAATAAGGAAAATTATTGTAGGCTTTGCTCCTACATACATTGGCAGTGTGTCCTTCTTTAAGACAGTTAAAGCAAATAGGTTTGAATTTTTGCTTACCTTTCCCTTTGAGTGTCGGTTGCTTCTTTGATGCTTCAGCATTTGTTCCTGAGGATTATCCTTCCTCATGTCTAGAAAAACCAAGACCATTGGTATTTTTTGCTAGTCTAGATGACTCAAGCTTTTGCTCTAGCTTGACTGTGCTTTTGCCAAGCTTAGCAAGTATTTCCTTTAACTCAAAGAGTTCTTTGGAAATAGCAGTGTTTGTCTCCATTAGACTTGCATTTTCTAAGATGGCAATGTTCAGTTCTCCTTGCATGTCTTCTTTTTCCATTATGCTCTCATGAAGGTGAGCAGTTAGTGCACTAATCTCATGTTTCGACTTGGAGATTTCATGATCTATGTCCTTTACCAGATCTTCATCTTTTCTCCGGTTCTCAAGCTCTTGACTAAACCAAATAGTCAGTCCTTCCAACTCCTTTCTCAGATTGGAGTTTGAATCATTCAGCTTATTCACTTCAGCAGTCATGGCTTCCATGTTAGCATCATCTTCAGAACTACTTTCAGATAGTTCCATCAGCCTCTCTGCATGTTCTCTCCTTTTTGCTTGAGATGCCTTGTATTTGACCATAAGATCATCATAGGCTTGCTCAGACTTAGTGAGCCATTGAGTAAGCTCCCTCAAGGTGTATTCCCCCATATCTCTTTCCAAGTGGTTAAACTTATAGAAAGGTAGGCTCTGATACCAATTGATGAATACTAAGAGGGGGGGATGAATTAGTATGCCAAAAATTACTGCACTAAAACACTTACACAGTCTAAAGATAAACCGGTAAAGCAGTCTGACAGTCAAACCGGTTACCACACATACAAAGCAAAATGCAAATAAAGCATTCACCCACAAAAGCAATACAATCATAACACAAGATATTTGACATGGAAACCCAACTGGGAAAAACCACAGTGAGATGGAACTCACAAGTCACTATCCGTAGAATAGAAACTAGACCGGTTAAGGTCTTACAATGTTCTTCACTAGAACAGATCCTGTTAGGAATCTCAATCTCTGTTAGGAGATAAGTCCGATTAAAGACTGCCTTGTTAGAGGATTTTTGATTCACATGTGTGAACCACCTTGTTAGAGGATTTTACAAAGGCTTTGAGGCCTACCCGGTTAAGGGCTATAGACTTGTCAAAGATGTGAGTAATCAACAAGTGTTTGATCTATCTAATAGCACAAACTGCTTGGTTGGATCTAGTATTTCTCATAGCTAATGCATTTCAGCATTACTTTAGTCTTTTCTCTCTCTCACATAGTTACAACTTGATCTTCTCAGATAAGATCATTCTCACAACAACTCAACTTCCACCTCAAACCCTAGCTCAACATTAACCCTTTCAGCAACAACTTAAAACCCTACACATGATGTCCTTTTTAAAGGAATCTGATTTCATGTCAGTCCAATAGGATTACATTACAATTTCCTAGGTTCAATGAATCTAGACATACTTAGTAACATGACACAAGAATCACCGTCAATGTGTCGGCACTGTCAAACAATCGGTGGATTGGTAACTCATCACAAAATGCCAGTTGATAACTCATCACAGAGTATTACCAGTTCCTACAAAATACCGGTTGCCGGTTTGTCAAAAATGAAGACTGGTAAGAATGTGTTGTGCCGCTTTGCTCCCTCGTACCACTTGGGATCTATGAACCACTTGGGGTCGACATGCCGCTTCAGACCGGGAAACACATTCTACAAAATCACTAGTCTAGAGACTAGTATACAACATACCAGTTGCAACAAATACCGGTTGAGCACAAGCTCATACATCTAAAGGGGATCTCAATACAAGTGTGTGTCCATCAATGACAATCACAACATAAACATAAAAAATGCCAACAATCTCCCCTTTTGGCATTGATGGCAACACTTAGGAAAATAAAATTTTGACATCTAAGTGTTTTACAACAAAAACTTGCCATTAACAAAATTGCTCCCTACAATGGAAAAGGGTGAATTGAAGAAAGGTCCATCTTCGAATGCATAGAATTAGTTCCAATGAAAGCTCAGATCATAAAACAATAACTCACAGAAGATCTGGTAAAGAATCTATGTGCCAATACTGATTGTTAGTATTAACCATTAGTATTAACCATTGTGCGTTTGTAACTTCGTTGTCACATTAGTCATAAGTGTTTCGCAAAAGATATTTCAATTTCACATGCATTGTAAAAGTGAATATTTTTCAGTGTTTTGCCCCATATTTTTAGCATACTGGATGATGTGATTGATGTTTTTGACATTTTTTCATGCAGGATATACTTGGTGTCCTTAGGACTTGGCAAAATAGACTGAGTGGTCTAGCCTTACAGACTCAGTTGATTTAGAAAGATATTGATACTCCATGTGGGATTATATCATGTATTGCATCTCCCTGAGGTTATGACCAACCCCCGGGGTCTTATCACAACATTAGTCGAGAGATGGCATTCTAAGACGTGTATATTTCATTTACCGACCGAGGATGCATCTCTTACTTTGGAGGACGTATGGATGATTTTCCACATTCCCATTCATGGAGAGAGAGTTATATATGATCATTGAGTAGGGGTTGTTGCACTCTACGAGCTTTTTGAGTGCGATGAGTAGGATTTATAGATGGACAATGCTAATGAGATCGGATGGGAGTGACTTAGTGCAGATTATGATGATCTGACCATTGTATTATGCAACATTATAAGAGGTCCTCTATTTCTAGTGTCATGGATTCCTGGTAGGATGGGGGCGAGTACTAGTCGGGCTGATTATTGAAAGGCAAGTTTATGCATGGGATCCATGTGTACTAGCCAAGGTATACTATTAGATGCACACAGTTGTTTATTCAAGGTACAGATCCATTAGTTGTGGTATCACACTCCTCCAATTTTGGGCTTGGGAGAATACTGCCATTTTTCAACCAATAGTACATGTTCAATTATAGGTTGAGGATCCTTACATATACATGTATGTTTCAGCTATTAAGTATAGGGGTATGGGGAATTTCCTATACTAGTGACATGTTGTAGATGTATTATAGCATTTTATCTGGAGGCCTTATCTAGATTGCCCCAGTTGGGCAAACAATGCTTAGCATTTGTCATTTTGTCAACTAAAAACGTATCTTATAAACAGGACTATTGAGACACAGTGGATCATCAATGTTCATCTTCCTGGCTGGGTTCTATGTTAGTTTGGTGAGGTCCAGGGTGTGCCAGATGTGACTGCCTATTTTGCTTGGTTTGTACAAGAGGTTTTACATTGGGGGGCCTATATAGAGGCTCATGTTGCTTTTGCAGAGTTTGACAACTTGAGGCTAGTGCAGTGGGATTGGGATGCAGGAGTTGTTGATCCTCAATATGATGCATGGTGGGCTAGGCATCGACCTATTCAATTGACAGACCCTATAGTGCCTATTACACCACAGATGGGTAGATGACATAGAGGATAGAGAGGAGGATATGAGGATGGAAATTAAGGAGGGAAAATTTGAATTTTGAATTTTTGCAAGCTTTATTCCACAACTCAAAATTCAAATTTTCCCTCTAGTGCATGAGTTTCACCGCTATTAGTCCTACTTATCTTATCCCCATTAGACAAAACATTAGAATCAAGGCATCCCAAGGTTTGATTACCAAGGAGATGGAGCCTAATTTGGGTGACTTCTTTAATGAGGATCGTGCTAATTCTTCCCATCCTAATCATGTGCCCTTTGATGGATCCCATGATGAAGAAGAAGCTTTAACTAGGGTTTCTTTAGATCAAATTTCCACAATGGACAATCAATTTGATAGCTTTCAACAATGGATGTCCCAAGAATACCCTAATAGTGAAGCTCTTCCATTAATTGAAGGTCTTAAACGCATGCTTCAAAGTGATAAGAATGGAATTAATATATTGTGTGGCATTGCACATATTGTTGATTCTAATGTCATTCCTATCAAGAGTTGTGTCGAAACCCTAGCTTACTCACAACCTTCAACACAAGTCAATTCCTCTATTCCTTTGACCAATCCTATGACTAGTATTCCTACTTTCACATCCAACATTGTGGCTACTTCAACTCAAAATGTCATTCCTACAACCATAGGTCATGGGGGCAATCTCTCTTCTTCATTTAATCTTTCATCGTTACCTATGTCTTCCATGAGTATTCCTACTATTCCTCAACCAATCAGTATGACACAAGGGGGCAATTCCTTCAACAACTTTATTCCTCCTTTAAGTGTCCCTTTTCCTACCTAATCATCACCAATGCCTACTTATCATAGTGTCCCGACACCTTATTCTCATTCCATGCCTTCTTTCAACAACATCACACCACCTTCTCACTCACCTATTTCTAACATGAATTCTTCTACCGAAATGACAATCAACAATCTTGCCCAAACTGTGTCTTCTTTACAACAACAAATTGCTTCTATGAGTCAATCCAAGTTTAGTGTGCCCACCTTTGATGTTGTGAGCCCTCTTTCTCTTGATATTGTTAAAGTCGTGCCACCTAAACATATTGAGATCCCTCAGTTGGAACTCTATAATGGCAAAGGTGATCCTCTTACGCATGTGAAAACATTTAAAACCTTGTGTACTGATTTTTCTTATGATCAACGATTGCTTGTAAAATTGTTTACAAGAACACTAAGAGATAAGGCATTACAATAGTATTGCTCTTTGCCTTCTTATTCTATCACTTCCTTTCAACAACTATCAAATTCTTTCATCCAACAATTTCAAAACAACATCGGTCCTAAAATCACTTTGATTGATTTAATGCATTGTAAACAAGGTGTAAAAGAGAAAGTGACCGATTTCATTGGTAGATATAAGCATTTTTTAACTCAAATTTCTTTCCATGTGCTTGATAATGATATTCAAATAATTTTCATTTCTAATTTACAAAAAGATATCAGGGAAAAGCTTCTTTTGTCTGAGTTTACTTCCTTTATGTAGTTGTGCACAACACTCCACAATTATCAACTGACTGTGAGTCAAATGGAGCAATCCACTCCTTTGGCTCTGAGTGATAAAGGGGAGAGTGTTGAACAACCATTTACGAATTTCAAACGAACAAAAATCTTCATCAAGTTCAATGATCCAATCAACAACAACCATGTGAATGCTACAACAGGTGTGCCTCCTATTTCTAATATTTTTCCAAAGAGAAAGATAGTTTACTCCTTTGGATGAATCTTTGCATAGTATTATGTCTCATTTATTGCATAGAAATGTTATCAAACTTCCTCCTATAAAACAAGTTTATCCTTCCAAACTTGCATCTCCTTATTTTGATAACAATTCCTTTTGCCAATTTCATCGTCAATCTAGTCATGATACTAAGAAATGTTTTGTATTGAAAAATAAGGTTCAAAACTTGATTTATAATAATACGATATCTATGGTAGGTGTGAATGATAAAGGGAATAAATCAGTTTCTCCTCCTAATCAAAATCTTAAGATTTTCACTGATCCCTTGCCATCTCATACCTCTAACGTTATTGAGATTGTGCCTAATTCTCTCTCTTCTGAAACTTTCATCTGTATGGATCAAAACCTAGTTAATATGGTAGAAAGACAAGATTCACCTAAGGATCCTTGTATTACATTTTACCCTAGTGAGGCCATTAGAGCACCCGATGGCCCTTTATACATAGTTGCAAAGGTTAAGGATATCCCTTGTCGTGGTACCCTGATTGATCCCTCTTGTATGGTTAATATCATAACTAAAGAGTATGTTTTCACTTTACGATTGCATAAACCACTATATGATGCTTCTAATGTAGTGGTGAATTTATTTGATGGCTTCTCTTGTCCTACCATTGGTTCTATCACTCTTCCTGTTGAGGTTCATGCTAAATCCTTGGATGTTGACTTTGTTATCATACCTTCTTCTGAGCAATTCCGTGTGAAGTTGGGCTATCCTTGGCTACCTTCCATGAAGGCTATTTCTTCTCGAATCCACAAGTGTCTTAAATTTCCTCACAATGGATAAATCATAATGGTGAACCATAGCTTATTTTGTCCATCTAAAAGAAGCCCTGGTGTTCCTATTGATCTCTTTTGGCCTGGACAATTTCAATCTCTTCCATCAAGGAGAGATAATCTTTTTCAATCTTATCAAAAATGAAAGAACGATATGATCTTATCCTTAAGTCAACCTAGATTGCCAACACTTGACATTCCTATTATTCTTCAAGATGAAGTTCTTCCCCTCTCTCATAGAACTAATCTCCCTCCTAAGGAAAATTGTCCACCTACTCCTATGGATGTGACTTTACCTTCTCTTAAGGAGAACCACAATATTATTCCTAAGGTTAGACCTATCCCTCCTCCCTACACCTGATATTGCTTCTTTCGATGGCGCAGTTCCACCTCTTTCCTCTTATCAAGAGAAGAGGCTTGCTTCTCCTATTGTCTAACTGAAAAGACCTCAACCTAAACCTTCCACTATAAAGGAGAAAGTTATTCTTACTTCTTCAAATGTTCCTCCTCTTTCTCAGCCTTCCACTAAGACTCAACGAAATTGTTGTGCGAGAGAATGCCGACGAAGATACCGTGTTTGACCTCATGAAGCTATCCCTCAAAATACTCAATCTCCACAAACTTCAATAGTTGACATGATTCCCTTTTCTCGTAAGCAAGATGAACAACCAACATCTCCAAATAATAGGTTGCATAAAACATGTGATGGTTTTACTCCTATTCATGTTCTTGCTCCTCTTACTTTAAAATTTGATGAAGAAATGGGTGAACATGGTATTCATAATGGTAATACAACTCCTAATGCTTCTAATAGTGAATATGAGTATGTTGATGTGGACAAACATTTATCGGATGAGTTTTCACAAACTTTAATACTAGCTCCTAGTATTACTCAAAAGACATTGAGATATTCTCAAACATATATGCATTGAGATATGCTCTTGGTATCTTTCATGTTTACTCAAAAGACATCCTCTCTTCCCTTTCTTCTAATGTAGTGTCCTTCTTTGGGGAATGAAGATTATTATATGCATATATATACATGATATACATGAGTTATCATACAACATACTGACCCCAAAGAAAGGGACACTACCTTGTGTGTTGTGTTCATTGTCCTTGGGTTTATACCTTGATTGGGGGCTAAATCATTGTGATAACGTACTCCCTCTCTTCTCTTTCTCTTGGGTGTATCCTACCTTAAATAAATTGCTCCCGATAAGGCGTGTGCAATCACTTTAACGTGGGGGCATACACTCCACTCATATTTTCCTTCTTGTGATACTTAGAATTACTTAGTGAACTTTTCTTTTCTTTGTAATCTTTTGTATCCTTGCTTCCATGACTCATAGTGAAGGGAAATTTGCTACTTGCAATCATGGTTATCCCCTTCTTGATCTTCCCTTATACTTTGTCAAGTGAAGTCATAAGATCCTAAGTCCACTGGGGGATTGGCACATCTTTCCTCCTTGACATGGTGAAAGTCTTTCAATCTTATTTCCTTGTACTTTAATGACAGTATTGGCATACGCTTATACTCCCGCTAAAGTGGGGGCTAAATTTAGTGTCATAAAATTGTGACCCTAGCAATTTACGATTCCATTAGGGTCCTCACGCATGCGAACTCAAATCCTCTAGCCTGATCAGAGACCGGAGAGTGCTCGACTTGCGAAAACAACTTCTTCCTTGGCCTCTGCATCACTCTGTCTACACTTTGCCCTAGAGAAAGGGGTAGGAAAAGGGCGTGGTGCCCCTATCCCCCCTTGGATAGGGGTGTGGTGCCCTTTTCCTCCCAATACAGGGGCGTGGCGCCCCTATCCCTACCCTATTTTAGGGTAGGACCTTCCTAGAGCATGCATTGCGGGTTGTGAAGTAAGCAGGAAATCTCCCCGATGTCGGCCTATGACAAAATTCAAATCCTTTGAGCATGTACTTAAGGGGAAATTCGCTCTCTCATTTGCATAAGTTCAATAGGTGGAATTTTGATAAGGTCATAAGCGATCAAGAGCATTCAAGCATTCAAGCATTCTTTTCCAGCATTGAGCATTCTCAAGTCTCCCTTCAAGGCTAGGTGTTGGATTCAAGTCAAGGATTCAACCATTGAAGAGGATATTGATTTCAACATACAATTCCATACAAACATTTCTATCAACATTGCTTCTACAACCTCCCTTGAGGTGACTTACAATTCAGTCTTTCATTTACATCTACTTGCAAGTACTTTCTTTCATTACTTAGTTAATTCCAAAACTAGAGTTTGACCTAAAGGCAAACCCCCAATCCCAACACATTTCCCTCTCTTTTTTGTGGGTAGGTTGCAGGTATGCAGCTATACTTTTGAATTAGGGCTCCATTTGCAGAGGTGGAAAAACCCTTTTCATTTCATGGATTTTTCAGAGGACCATGTACATTCCTGCCACAGTCCGGACAACTTTTCGTCAAATTTGCAGGGCAACTTCATCTTGACATTTTACTGCCAAATCCAGGTGCAAGCTTCATCCCATATTCAGATCTCAAGTTATAATTGATTCTTTGTCACTTTTGCACTACATAATTCAATCAATTTCCTTTCCAAATCAAACAATGGAAGAAGGGATCATCCTAATATTCATAATTCAATCTATCATCTTTGTGTGGAGATTAAATCTAGTGAATTATCCCTTATCTTCCTAATGTAAAGTTGAAAAGTGCTTGAAGGATAATCAATAGTGAAACTCTCATCTCTCTTTATGGTAAAGGGTTAATTTTCCTCTTGATCTATCACTCATCATTTTCCCACCATTACACTAGTTATTATGCTTACAGGTCTTAGAGTAGGCCTAGTCAGCCTATGACTTGAGATACAAGCATTGGGGTTGTGATGGGACCACCTCGTCCACCACTGGGTCATCCTAGGGCAGGTTCGAGTAGACAGACGCCTAGATATGCTCCTGACAAGGGAAGTATCAAGTGACATTATTATTTTCAAGATCTATACAAGATACATAGTTGTGACGGCGTTCTATATGCATGTTTATGTGTTTTCTTATATGATTCTATGATGGATATGGTTATAATGATGATGATGATGCAGTTTACTCTAAGATGTTCTATATGCTTTTCATGATGCATTTTATAATGATGTAATTATTGGTATAATGGTGTCTCAACCTTGCATTTACATGAGGTTACTATTTATAGTAAAAAAAAAAATTGAGCACAAAATGGTGCGAAACTCTCCCTAAAGCTTCTGGTTGGCTAGATAAGCATTCTGGTAAAGTTACGTTGCAAGACCACAACTAGTTTTGAAGATATTAATTTTTTTGTTTTGGAGGGGTCCAATGAAAGGTTAAATTTTGATTTTAAGGACTTTAGAAGCCCCAAAACACCCTGAAACGTGGGTATAAATAGTGTATCTTTTTGCAAGGCAATAAAGCACTTCGCGACCTTTTCGACACTTCAAACGGTTCATCAATAGGACACACGGTTCTCAATTTATGGCCTCCATAAGTTTGTACTCCTGAAATAGAAAATATAAAATACATCAGACACATAAATGAGCTATAAAAAGGGAGGGACACGTCGTAGGACATCTAGAAGGGAGATAAGATCAGCTACACATTATTGGGTGGTTTAAGCCCATGGTTTTGTAATACCGTTTGATGGTTTCTTGTATTGTATCTCCTATATATGAGGTGTGTTAGATAGAGGTTGTGTGTAAGAATCTTATGGCTATTGATTTACCTCTGAATCTCTGATTAGTGGTACTCCTGCGAAGAGCTTTCTCTACAAGTATATTGTAATCTATTTTTTATTATAGAATAATATAATGGGCAGCTTTTGGAGTGTGGGATTTTTTCTCCCAAAAGGGTTTTCCCCATGTAAATCACTGTGTTATGGTTCGAATGTTATTATATCTATTTCTATTTTCTATATATTGTGACTATTTGTAAAAAAAATTGCATTACCCTCCTCTCAAGGTTAGCATAGGAAGTTATTCTGCTACTTAACTTCCTTAAAAGTGGTATTAGAACTTGATCACCTTTGGTTTTAGTTGTGGGTTGTTGGGTTTTTTGAACTAATCCAGATTTGAGAGGGAGCTTTTGCAGAAGACACCTTTTGATCTTGTTGCAGGAATTTTCAGATGGAAAGTTCATCAGGGAAAATAGAGGTGGAGAAATTTAATGGAACAAATTTGGAGATGTGGAAGCTGAAGATGGAAGATCTGATAATAGATTGAGATCTATGGGATGTTGTTTATGCGAATGTCCAAAGGCCCTCAGATCCTACTGTAGCAGTTCAGTATGATGTTATGGACTGAAAAGCCAAGGCTCTAATCAGACTACGCCTCGTAGACTTTGTTCTTATCAATCTCCATGAAGAAAATGTTGCAAACAAGCTATGGACTAAGTTTGGTGAAATGTATTAAGCGAAATCTTTATTAAATCAATTTTTCTTGAGGAAGAAATTGTATTCCTTGAAGATGGAAGAGGGTGGACGATTTGCATACCACCTAGAAGCATTCAATATGTTGGTGGCTCAATTAGTATATGTCGGTGTCAAGATGAACGAAGAGGAGAAATGTCAGATCTTGCTTCATTCTTTGCTCGATTCATGGGATTCTCTTGTTATGGCTATCTATAGTACTTATGTTGTTTCTAAGTCTAAAGATGTGGTGGGTGTCCTACTTCGTGAAGATATGCGAAGGAAGGTATCCCATAGTTCGAAGGAAGCCCTAACTGTTTGTGGAAGACCTAAGGAGAAAGGCAAGAAGAATGAGAAACGTGATGTCCAAATCGATAGGAAGATCGAAATCTCCTAAAAATTCCAGAGTCATTTGTTGGAATTGTGGTAAACCAAGTCACATCCATAAGGACTGCAAAGCAGAAAAGAAGAAGAAAAAGAAGAAGATTGATTATGATTATGAGTCTGAGAAGGAAGATGGTGATGCATTTATTGCAGCTTTGGCAACTCATGTAGGTAATGATGCCTGGTTAATTAACTCAAGTGCATCTTTTCATATGACTGCTAATAGAGATTGGTTTTCTGAATATGAAGAATTTAATGGAGCTAAGGTGTACTTGGGTGATGATTCACATATAGACATTGTTGGTTGAGGTAAAGTTAGAATCAAGTTTTCTGATGGTAGAAGAAAAAGGATTAATGGTGTGCTGCATATCCCTAGTTTAAAACAAAATCTATTATCTGTGAACAAATTGATAGATGTGGGTGTGTAGGTAGTCTTTTTTGAAGCAAGATGTAAGATGATTAAGAGTGTTATGGTGATTGCTAGAGGTGTCAAGTTCAACACTTTTTATAAGCTAGACGCATACACAGTTGAGTGTAATAGAACTTTTGTACAAAGTAAATATGTGGAAGATTTGAAGGTTTCACCTTCAATAGATGGAAATGGCTTTGGGGTACCTAAGGGTTCTCTTTCTTCTGAATAAAAGTTACCTGCTGAGAAGACTATGTTATGGCACCAGAGGCTTGGCCACATTGGAGAAAAGGGTCTAAGGACCTTGAAAAATAAAAACCTTGTTGAAGGTTTGAATGATTGTAATCTTGACTTTGATTTCTGTGAGAATTGCATTTATGGAAAATAAAACCACGTTCAGTTTTACACAAGTTCTCATAAAACTTGTGGTATTTTGGATCTTATTCATTCTGATGTATTTGGTCTTGTAGATGTTCCTTTGATTGGAAAATCCACATATATGTTTCATTTATTGATGATTTAAGTAGAAGGACATGGGTATATTTTCTAAAGAGTAAATCTAAAGTTTTCAGTCAATTTAAAGAATTTAAAGCAATGGTTGAGTTGCAGAATGGAAAGAAAATTAAAAATTTGAGGACTGATAATGGCAGTGAATTTTGCTCTAATGATTTTGATAGATTATGTAAAGATTGTGGCATTAACAGACAAAAGACAACTCTGTATTCTCCACAACAAAATGGAGTTGCAGAAAGAATGAATAGGACATTGATGGAGAAGGCTAGGAGTATGTTGAGTGGTGCTGGTCTAGAAAAAAAAAATTTGAGCGGAAGTTGTTGCCACTGCTTGTTACCTGATTAAGAGGTCTCCTACATCAGCCCTTTTTGATTAAACGCCTATGGAAGCATGGTCGGGTCACAAGCCTTCATTTTGACATCTTAGAGTTTTTGGTTGTGAGGTATATGCACATGTGCCAAAGGAGAAGCGGACAAAGTTTTAGAACAAGGTTGTGAAATGTATCTTCATCAAGTATAGTTATAGTGTGAAAGGATAAAAAATTTGGGACCCTATTTCACAAAAGGGAATTCATAGTAGAAGTGTTATTTTTAGAGAAATTAATTCTCCTTTTATTACATTGCAGCCAGAACAGACTAAAAAAGAAGATGTGATTCAATTTCCTTCTACACCTGAAAGAATTGAATTAAGACCCCTAGATAGGCAAGAAGTTGAGGAGAGATCGTCTAGCTCTGAATCTTTAGAAGAGGAGGAAGAACCTCCAACTTAGCTTGTTTGAAGGTCTACAAGACATAGACAACCACCTAAAAGGTATTCACCTAATGATTGGAGATGTATTTTTTCATTGAATGCTAATGTGGATGAACCGAAATCTATAGAAGAGGCATTGGGTATGAATGATGCAGAATCTTGGAAGATTGATATGGAAGAAGAAATGGTAGCTTTGAAAAAGAAAGATACATGGGATCTTGTATCATTACCTGAAGGATGAAAGCCTATTGGTTGCAAATGGGTGTTCAAGAAAAAGATTGGCTCAGATGGAAGCATTGAGAAGTATAAAGCAAGGTTGGTTGCAAAAGGCTACTCTCAGGTTGAGGGTGTTGATTATGGTGAGATATTTTCTCATGTTGCCAAAATGACATCCATTAAATTTTTGTTTTCTATTGTTGTTGCTTATGATTTAGAGGTTGAGCAAATGGATGTGAAAACTGCTTTCCTTCATGGTGATTTAGAGGAGGATATTTATATGACACAGCCAGAGCAATATGTGGTGAAAGGTAAAAGTAATTTGGTCTATAAATTAAAGAAATCCCTATATAGCCTTAAATAGAATCCTAAGATGTGGTACCAGAAATTTGATACATATGTTTTGAGTTTGGGATTTGAGTGTTCTAAATCAGATCACCATGTTTATTGTAAATCTGATGGTGATCATTTCCTATACATTGCATTGTATGTTGATGATATGTTATTCATTGGTAAAGTGAAATGTATGATTTTAGAACTAAAGTCTCAACTCGCTACTAAATTTAAAATGAAAGATCTTGGTGCAGCGAAACACATTCTTGGGATGGAAATTAGAAGAGATAGAGTGAACAGAAAGATATGGCTAGGCCAGAGTAAGTATGTGAATTCAATGTTACAGAGGTTCAACATGCAGGTTTGTAGACCATTGTGTGTTTCTTTTACAGTTGGAACAAAATTATCTGTTGCAGATTGTCGTATATCACTATCGGAGACGCCAGACATGAGAAAAGTGCCTTACCAAAGTGTAGTTGGAAGTTTAATGTATGCTATGGTCCGTACTAGACCAGATATTGCCCAAGTAGTGGGAGTTTTGTCCAGATATATGTCTAATCCCGGTAGACTTCATTGGGATGTAGTCAAAAGAGTCTTCATATATTTTAAGGGTACCTCAAAGTATTCTTTGTTTTATCATGGTAATTCAGTTGGAGATATGATTTCTCTTTCTATTTGTGGTTATGTAGATTCAAACTGGCAGGTGATATTGATAGCAAAAGATTCACCAGTGCTTATGTGTTTACTTTATTTGGTGGTGCGATTAGTTGGATAAGTAAACAATAGGTTGTGGTTGCTTTGTCCACTACTGAATCAAAGTATATGGCAGTTACGCATGCTTGTAAAGAGGTCATTTGGCTTAAGAGATTGTGTTCAAACATTGGAATAGAACAAGGAGTTGTGACAGTTTATTGTGACAATCAGAGTGCGATTTGCCTAGCTAAGAACCCGACATTTCATGCCCGAACCAAGCACATTGATGTTCAGTATCATTTTGTTAGAGATATGGTCAAAGATGGCAGGGTGACACTGATTAAGAGAGAAACTTTGATGAATGTTGTAGATTCTTTAACCACGGTTGTGAGCATAGAGAAGTTCAGATGGTGCTCAGAGCCTATGGGCCTCATGGCCCCTAGCAATTGATTTATTGTGTTGATACTCCCTTTGCTCTTGCAACGTGTTCGACAAGTGGGAGATTTGTTGGGAAAATGGTGTCTCAACCTTGCATTTACATGAGGTTACTATTTATAGTAAGTTTTAATTTGAGCACAAAATGGTTTGAAATTCTCCCCAAAACTTCTCGTTGGCTAGATAAGCATTCTGGTAAAGTTACATCGCAAGATCACAGCTAGTTTTGAAGATATTAAATTTTCCATTTTGGAGGGTCTAATGAAATGATTAAATTTGATTTTGAGGACTGAAGAGGCCCCAAAATGCCTTGAAAAGTGGGCATAAATAGTGTAGTTGTTTATGAGGCAATAGAGAACTTTCTGTGCTTTCTATCTCTTCAAACGGTTCGCCAATAGGACACACGGTTCTCAAGTTATGGCCTTCGAAAGTTTGTACTCCTAAAATAGGAAATATAAAATACATCGTATAGATAAATGAGCTATAAAAAAGGAGGGATGTTGGCATTTGCATGAAGACTACATTAATGATATGTTATGTTGTCATTAATATCAATTATCTAGAAATGATATTGTTGATATTATCTTGTAACCAGTAGGAAGAGCTTTGTGAAGGGCATTGTAAACTGGTATGTAAGTTTGTAAGGAGAACCGGTAACCGGTGTTAAAGGTTAAACCCTGTCTATGTAATGTAACTGGTAAACCCTACCAGTTGTTTTTGTTAAACCCTAACCGATTAAGGTTGTTGGATTGGTTATGTTGGTTTATGATCTGATGTTGAGCGGTAATGATGGTGACACGTATGGTCATTGTATGAAGATAAGTTCAAAATATTTTGGCACGTTTGTTTGTCTAGGGAATGAGCAAAGTATATTGCATCTAATGCAAAATGTGTGATGAGTTACTGAGCTCAATGAAGTGGTAATCAAGGAGCGGTTGAGGTTTTTTTAATTGATGTGTAGAGATTTCTATGTAATCCAATGGTCATACTTGAACCGACTTGTTTGTAATCTTGATGAGAGAATTAGGTTTTTGTTGTGTTACCGACCTAATTGATTTGTAATGAAGGTTGATGAAGTTGTTTTGTTTAGAGTTGGCAAGAGTTGGCATAAATCAATTGAGTGTGTGGTTGCCAAACCGGGTAATGAGTCTACATTTTGAGTAAACGCAGATAGGAGCATGAAATGGATATGATCAAGCAAGTGTAGTGCTATTTAGAAAAATCAAGCAAACTCATATTGTTTTCTAATAATTACACCAGAATTGAAATCCCCTAACTGGGTAAGCTCTAACAAGCTTGGTTACTTATTAAATCCTCTAACAAAGGTGATCCATTAGATTGGATTTTCAAATCCTCTACTAAGGTTACTCCTTACAGGGTATTTCTTCTAACAAGGCATTTGTAGTAAATCCCTTAACTAGGTGATTCCTAACAGGATTAGTTCTTAACAAGACTTTTGTAAAAGCTTTAACAGGCTTGGCTCCTAACAGGGTCAACTTCAGAAGAGTTTAGATATTATCTTGTGAGTCCCATCTCATTGTGGTTTTTGCCTATTTGGGTTTCCATGTCAAAAATACTTGTGTCATGTGGTGAATGTTTTTGTGGTTATGATCTTATGGTTGATTTGATTAACTACTTACCTATTCTAATAAGGCATGATAACCAGAAGCATTGAGAAATGGAGTATGTTGACATATGATAAAGCATTTGGATGTTTATAAGTTTAATGTTGTTTATTGTTAAGTTGTTGTAAGAGTCAATCGGTTTTCTTATGAGTATTGATCTTGACAGTGTTATTTCTTATGAGTATTGATCTTGACAGTGTTATTTCATTTGATAAGTTCCTTGTTGAAAGAATAACAAGAAAATCATCAAGCATTGGACGCTATTATCAATTCCTTGTCTGATACTGAATATGTAGATGTTCGAGGTCTTGAAATTGCATATGAGGTATGGAAAAAACTTGAAGAGATTTATAGCGGTGATGAACATGTTAAGATTGCTAAAAAGGAGAGTCTAAGAGGAAATTTTGATGACATGAGGATGACTAAAGGTGAGAATATCCAGAAGTATGGTCAAAGGATAAAAGAGATAGTGGGTGAAATTAAGAGTGCGGGAGGGAAAGTGGAAGATGCCACAGTGATCAGTAAGGTACTGAGAACCCTACTACTGGTCTATGCTATCCGAGTTGTAGCTATTCAAGAGTTGAAGTCCATTGACAAAACTAAGGTATATCTTGACTCCATCATTGGCAAGCTTACTTCTTTTGAATTAAACGGTTATGATAGTGTACAAAAATCTAGGTCTACATTTAGAGCTTCTATTTCTAACACATATGTGAGAAAAAGTAGAGATACTAGTCATGGTTATGAATCCAAATCCAGTAGAGATGTTGATGATGAAGATAGTTTAGTGGAGCTTGAAGCATTGTTGGCAAAACGGTTACCTAGAGGCACTAGTAAATATAGAGGTAAATTACCTTTAAAATGTTTTGCATGCAACAAGATTGGTTGCATTGTTGCTAACTGTCCTAATGGTAAAAATGAACACAAGAGAGATAAATTCAAGAAGTATAAGGGTAAAGGCAAGAGAGATTGTCTTATTGCTATTGATAGTGGTATCACTGATGAAGAATCTGATGGTGATGCTAGTGAAGATATTGTGTTTGTAGCTATTAAGGAAGATATATCAAACCAAAAGGCATTAGTATCCAGGATGGATAACTCTGATGATTGGATCATTGATAGTGGTTGTTCACATCATATGACCGATGATCGGAGCAAATTTCTTTCCTTAAAATAATTTGATGGCGGTGTTCTGATTTGGTAATGACTTACCTTGCATGGTTAAAGGTAAAGGTAAAGGAGTTATTTTCTTAATGAGAAGAGCGGTGTAGACGATGTCTACTGGATTGAAGGACTAAAGCACAATCTTTTGAGTGTGACACAACTCAATGACAAAGGATACCCACTGGAGTTTTAAAATGGTATGTGCAAAATCTTTGACAACAAAGGTGAATTGATTGCAACCGGGAAACAAACTAAAGGTAACCTATTTCACCTTAATTCTAAAGTTAGCAATTGTTTTATTGCAAAAATAGATGATAGGTGGCTTTGGCATAGGAGATTTTGTCATATAAACTTTGATAAGATTATTAAAGTGAGTAAGTCCAAGACAGTGAGAGGTTTGCCTCAGTTAGACAAACTGGTTAATGCTCTTTGCAAAGAATGTCCGTTAGGAAAGATGAATTCTTCAACTTTCAAAAGAAAATCCTTTTGAACAGAGCACTTGTTAGATTTGGTTCATACAAATCTTTGTGGACCAATAAGAACAAAAAGTATTCAAGGTGACAGATATTTTATGATCTTCACTAATGATTTCTCAAGGATGATGTGGGTCACATTCTTGAAAGATAAGAATGAAGCTTTTGTTAAGTTCAAGGCATTCAGGGCCTTAGCTGAGAAAGAGAGTGGTAAGAAGATAAAATATCTGAGGACAGATCAAGGCGGTGAATTTACTTTTGAGGAATTCACTAGGTATTGTGAAGAGAATGGTATCAAACGACAACTTTCTGCACCAAGGACACCACAACATAATGGTATCATAGAGAGAAACAACCGGTCAATTATTGAAGATGCTAAGATAATGTTGATACAAGGAGGTGTAGCGAAACCTTTTGGAGAGAAGTTGTCAGCACAGCTATCTACACTATGAACCGGGTTCTAGTAAAGAGAGGTAAGGAAAAGACTCCTTATGAATATTGGTATGGAAGATCACCTAATATTACTTATTTTAAGATATTTGGAAGCAAATGTTTTATTAAGAATGGTGATTAAATTAGCAAATTTGAGGCTAAAAGTGATGAAGGCATATTTTTTGGCTATTCCACCAAGAGTAAGGCCTACAAATGTTTTAACAACCGGACACAGAGAATTGTTGAGAGTGTTGATGTTTGAGTGGATGAATTTCTTGAAGTTTCAGAAGGAACCAGTTCAGAGAAAAAGGATGAAGATCCTTGCATTTTGATTTTGGAACCAGAAACTATGAAATTTGAAACCGGCAAGGCAAATTATGATGCACTTGTTCAACTAGAACAGATAAATTCAGAAGAAGATGATGACAACGAAGAAGTTGAACCTAAAGATAATGACCATGTTATTCCTAGATATGTGAGACTAAATCACAATCCTGAACAGATTATTGGAGATAAGGATGCTGGAGTACTAACCAGAAGAAGAATCAGAGAGAATTCTTGCATGATCTCGACTATTAAACCAAGAACTGCTAAGGAGGCATTTGGTGATGATCATTGGGTTAAAGCTATGGAGGAGGAATTGGATCAAATTGAGAAGAAAAACACTTGGACCCTAGTACCCTGACTGGTAAATAGAATGTTATAGGTACTAAATGGGTATACAGGAATAAGTTGAATGAAGATGGTGTTGTAGTTCGCAACAAGGCAAGATTGGTTTGCAAGGGTTATGCACAAGAAGAAGGAGAAGACTATGGAGAAACTTTTGCATTAGTAGCAAGACTGGAAGGTGTCAGAACTTTACTTGCATTTGTAGCCCATAAGAAATTCAAGGTATATCAGATGGATGTTAAGTCTGCATTTTTGAATGGGATATTGGAAGAAGAAGTATACATAGAACAACCAGATGGTTATGCTTTGACTGATGAGAAAGACATGGTATGCAGATTGCATAAGGCTTTATATGGATTAAAGAAGGCACCTAGAGCATGGTATGAAAGGCTTCATACACATCTAATGAAGATAGGCTTTCTGAGACCAGTGATGATATTAACATATATCTCAAGTCTAAAGGAGATGAAATACTAGTCAGTGAAGTATTTGTTGATGATATCATATTTGGAGGTAATGATGTCATGAGCAACAGTTTTGCAGATGAAATGAAAAATGAGTTTGAAATGTCTTTAGTAGGGGAAATAAAAATTTCCATAGGCTTGCAAATACAGCAAATGAAAAATGGTATTTTCATTACACAGTCTAAGTATGTGAAAGAGGTTTTGAAGACATTTGGCATGAGTGACTGTAAACCAGTTGGCACACCAATGGTTATAGGTTGTAAGTTGTATAAGGAAGATGAATCTAAGTCTGTTGATGAGAAGGAATACAAGTCAATGATTGGCAAATTGCACTATGTTGTTCACGGCAGACCAGACATAGCCCATGCGGTTGGCAAAGTTGCTAGATTCCAGAAGAATCCTAAGGAAGCACATCTGATAGCAACCAAGAGAATATTTAGATACCTCAAAGGTACTATTGACTATGGATTATGGTATCCATATGGAGGAAACTTTGATTTGAAGTTATACACAGATGTTGATTGGGTAGGAAATGTTGATGACCGGAAAAGAACAACCGGTGCCGGAGCATATTTTTTTGGAGGAAGGCTTGTTTCATGGAGTAGTAAAAAGTAGAGTTGTACTTCACAATCTAATGTTGAAGCTGAGTATGTTGCAGCTTATATGAATTGCACACATGCTATTTAGATGAGGCACATTTTGGAAGGTTTTAAGATGAATATTTCTGAACCTATAAAGAATTTATGTGATAATACAAGTGCCATAAATATTTCCAAGATTCCTATTTTGCACGCACGAACCAAGTACATTAAATTGAAGTATCATTTCTTGAGATAAAAAGTGCAGAGCAAAGATGTTATCTTAGAGCATGTTTCTACCAAGGAGCAGCTTGCAGATATTTTTACCAAACCTCTACCTAAGACTACATTTGAGTATCTTAGAAGTCAACTAGGGGTTGTACCCCTTCATGAGGTTAGTTGAGCATGATTTTGATTACAATTTACAAGGATTGGTGTAGTAGTGGATGTATTCCATAGGGGGAGCATCAAGTTGCAGTATGTTGTTGATGCACAGTGAAAATTTGATATTACATGTTTTACTTTCAATTTGGCATTGTTGTCAAAGGGGGAGAAGAATTATGTGATTATGGGAAGGAAACCCAGTGACAGGCTGAAGACAGAGAGAGAATGTGAATACTTGGTAATGTAAACCAAGATTCCTATTCACAATCACAACAACAATCAATGGTGTTGATATTTGTATTGCCATCAATTCCAAAGGAGGATATTGTTGGCATTTGCATGAAGACTGCATTAATGATATATTATGTTGTCATTGATGTCAATTATCTGGTAATGATATTGTTGATATTGTCTTGTAACCGGTAGGAAGAGCTTTGTGAAGGATATTGTAAACCAATATGTAAGTTTGTAAGGAGAACCGGTAACTGATGTAAAAGGTTAAACCATGTCTATGTAATGTAACCGGTAAACCCTACCAGTTGTGTTTGTTAAACCCTAACCGATTAAGGTTGTTGGATTGGTTATGTTGGTTTATGATATGATGTTGAGCGATAATGATGGTGACACGTATGGTCATTGTATGAAGACAAGTTCAAAATGTTTTGGCGCATTCGTTTGTCTAGGGAATGAGCAAAGTAAATTGCATCTAATGCAAAGTGTGTGATGAGTTACTGAGCTCAATGAAGCGGTAATCAAGGAGCAGCTAAGGTTTTCTTAATTGATGTGTAGAGATTGCTATGTAATCCAATGGTCATACTTGAACTGACTTGTTTGCAATCTCGATGAGAGAATTAGGTTTTTTTTGTGTTACCAACCTAATTGATTTGTATTTAAGGTCAATGAAGTTGTTTTGTTTAGAGTTGGCAAGAGTTGGCAGAAATCAGTTGAGTGTGTGGTTTCTGAACCAAATAATGAGTCTGCAGTTTGAGTAAAGGCAAATAGGAGCATGAAATGGATCTGATCAAGCAAATGTAGTGCTATTCAAACAAATCAAGCAAACTCTTGTTGTTTTCTAACAACTATAGTAGAATTGAAATCCCCTAATCGGGTAAGCTCTAACAAGCTTGGTTACTTATTAAATCCTCTAACAAGGTGATCCATTAGATTGGATTTTCAAATCCTCTACTAAGGTTACTCCTTACAGGGTATTGCTTCTAACAAGGCATTTGTAGTCAATCCCTTAACCGGGTGATTCCTAATAGGATCAATTCTTAACAGGACTTTTGTAAAAGATTTAACAAGATTGGCTCCTAACAGGGCAAACTTCAAAAGAGTTCCGATATTATCTTGTGAGTCCCATCTCACCATGGTTTTTACCTATTTGGGTTTCCACATCAAAAATACTTGTGCCATGTGGTGAATGTTTTTGTGGTTATGATCTTATGGTTGCTTTGATTAACTACTTAATTATTTTGATAAGGCATGATAACCGGAAGCATTGAGAAATGGAGTATGTTGACATATGATAAAGAATTTGGATGTTTATAAGTTTAATGTTGTTTATTGTTAAGTTGTTGTAACAGTCAACCAATTTTCTTATGAGTATTGATCTTGACAGTGGTATTTCATTTGATAAGTTTACTTTGTGTGATTGAGATTAAGATTGGGAAAGTTTGTATCAGTTTTTCTATTTACTGATTCACCCCCCCCCCCCCCCCGCTCTCAGTAATCTACTGGATACTTATTCTTTCATCATATCATCAAGGGACACGTCATAGCGCATCTAGAAGGGAGATAAGGTTGGCTAGACCTTATTGGGTGGTTTTAGCCAATGGTTTTGTAATATCGTTTGACAGTTTCTTGTATTGTATCTCCTATATATGAGGTGCGTGAGATAGAGGTTGTGTGTAAGAGTCTTATGGATATTGAGTTGCCTCTGAATCTCTGATTAGTGGTACTCCTCTGAAGAGCTTGCTCTGCAAGTATATTGTAATCTGTTTTTGATTGCAGAATAATATATTGGGCGGCTTTTGGAGTGTGGGGTATTTTCTTCCAAAAGGGTTTTCCCCACGTAAATAATTGTGTTATGGTTTGAATGTTATTATATCTATTTCTGTTTTATGTATCTGTTGTGATGATTTGTAAAAGTTTTTGCATTACCCTCCTCTCAAGGTTAGTGTAGGAAGTTATTCTGCTACTTAACTTCCTTACAGTAATGCTATCTTGCTTATGCACTTTCTAAATGTTGTATATGATATGATGATAATGAAATTATGATGATATATGAATGAAACCTAATGAATGAATGTGCTTGTAAAATGGTATATATAAAATGAACTAATGATATGATTATTTATGATGTGGTATTTACGATGTCATGTAATGTAAATATGTGAATATGATAATGCATGCAACCTAATGCAAATATGCTTATTATAATGAATGCAACCTAAATATGATTTATAATGATTGCAACTTATATGATGCTTTTAAAAAAAATCATTGTGTCAATACCTCTTTTTATTGCATGCCCCAATTCTTTCAAAATAAGTGTTAGTAGATTAGAGATAGAAATGATTGATGAGAAATGATTTTGAGATAGATATGAGAGATATTAGAGAATATGAATTGAAGTATGGAAACGATAGAACCATAAACTCTTGTGCCTTTATTTTTAGTGCAACGTATTCATCATTGAGCCTTTTTATGTTTCAATGGAGCTTGGTACACCAAGGTATAAGGAACCAAGGTGTAAAGATATCCCATTGCAGAAACAAACACATGACACACAAGGAGTGAACCCCTCCATTCAGGGTATAGCATGAACGGTCAAGGTATGTGTGATAGTCACAAGCATGGTTATCTTTGACTTTGTTTTTGCATAGGATACTTGTTGAATGAACATACCAACATAGACACCCAAAGTACCATTACCCCATAAATTCATTGGTTCACACCACAAACAACAAACAAAGAAAAAGATCATGGACCATTCTGGCTTCTCTAGTCACTTGTGGACATCCTTTAGTAGTGTAGGAATATGACTTGTCACCAATTGATACAGATAAAGACTAACTAGGACCAAAATTCCAGCAGCCATATTGATTTGTGCCTTTGTTTTGATTGTTCGATGTGATGGTTGATGTCTGATCTCAGAGATTTAATACCTCGTTTAAGACCGCTCTATCTGATTTTGAGTGTAACCTTCCCTGATTAAGACAAGATGATTATTGATTGATATGGTCGGTTTATATGATTGATAAGACAACTTTATTGGTTTGATTGCAAATTTTGGTAAGATAGTTTTATCCTTTGTTGACTTCATGCGAAGCGTTTACTGGATATCTACTCAAGTGTTTGATCTCTATGAGATATTTTATTGCAAGATTTTGTTGTTGGTTTTCGATTTTTAGTAATTTTTTTAAGGACTTTTTATGCTTTTAAGGAGTTTTTTTCAAGACGTGAATATTTTTTATGATTTCCAATTTTTACGGTTTTTCATTCTTTTTGGATTTTTTCAGGACTTTATCTGATTCTTAGACTTTTTTAGGACATTTTTTTAATGTTTTTTGGATTTTCTCATGACTTGCCCCTAGTTTGTCGACTCGGGTGATGCAATTGATGAACTATGTCTATTTTTTTATGATGATGATTGATGCAACATGAATGCTTAAATAATGCATAGCAGAATGATGAATGAAATGTAAACTTTTATTTGAACAAGGACACACTCATGTGACTTGGTAATTTGGTTACACATTGATAAATCTGGGGTTGCGAAACATTTCAGAGATAAGGACCCATTTCATTCTCAACAACCTTTAGATGACTCAACCTAACACACCAGGTGACTATGATTTGCAAATGGAGATGCGGAAAACTCCAACATTGACTCTTGAGACTTTGGTCTGCAATTGCCTATGTGTGTGCACTTGAATTTATTCCAACTCTTATGACTATTGGCGACCCTTAGAATCCTGCATGACTAGCTACTTGATTTATCCTAACTCCATTTAAGCATCTCGAATAGACCCTCATTTTTAGCATATATCTATAGCCCCAATGAGGTTATCACTATAATCTCTTGAATATTGATCCAATGCTAGTAGACATCTATAGTCCTAATGGAGTTACTCGTATGTTCCCCTAGCCAATCTCTTGATATTCAATGCATTGATTGATATTTATTTTATTTTACTTTTGCCTTGATTTTTTGATATATTGTTAGGCATATTTTATTTTGTCCTTGAATTGGCTTGTAAGTAATGAAACTTACATCGGTATGACAATTACAACGATGCTGAAGTAGGATTCTAGATTTTCCACTAGCCACATTATCCAAGTATCTATAATGACTTAGAGATACTTATTAATGTGTGAAGGATATAGAAATTGATAGATTTAGGTAATAATAAAAATAGTGAGATCTCTACCCAATCAAGACAAATCCTAACCGCAAGACAATGCTAAAGTTGAGTGATTTTGAGTTTTTGAAAATTCACAAGTGAATATCTAAGAAATGAGGTGGACCTTGACTTACTCAAATAGAAACAAGTGACCAATCCCCACAATCACCTTTATTTTATTGATGCAACTATATGCAAATGCCATGTAAGAAATTTAAATATGATGCAAGACAAAACAGACTCAAAATAAACTATATGCAGATGCAATGCAAGATGAAATGAAAGGAAATTTAAACTATCCTGCCATTAGACAGTACTTTTTGAGGTGCATGTTGTTGATAGGTCCAGAGAGTGAATCACCCTCAATTGCTGCCAAATGATATGCCCCATTTCCAATTACTTTGGTTATCACATAAGGGCCCAGCCAATTAGGTTCAAACTTGTTTGGTCATTCTCGTTCTACAAAATTTCTCTAATTTTCCTTCAAGAATAGGTCCCCAACTTCAAAGAACCTTATTCTTACTCGTTTATTATAACTTCTTCACAACCTATTTTGATATCCTTGCAAGTGGTTTAGTGCACTTTGTCATTTTTCATCTAACATTTCTAGCTCTTATAGCCTAGCCACTCTGTAATCCTCATCTGATATGATGTCTCAAGGAAACCCTTAATAATGGCATTTCTACCTCAATAGGAAAAATCACTTTTGATCTGTAGACCAAAGAGTATGTGGTAGCACCTGGAGCTGTGCGAACACCCATTCTATAAGCCCAAAGTGTAGGATTCAACTAGAGGTGTCAATATCATCTAGCTTCATTGACAACTTTCTTGAGAATTTTGAGAATGGTCTTATTTGTTGCCTCTACATGGTCATTACTCTGAGGATAGTATGACGTTGAAAAGAAATGTTGAGTGTGGAATTGATCACATAATTCTTGTACTTCCTAGTTCTTAAAAGGGCATCCATTGTCTATCACTATACACATTGGGACTCCATACTGACAGATAATGTAATTGAGTATAAACTTCGCTATTTGCTTGTCGGTTGTGTAAGTTAGAGGGATTGCCTCTACCCACTTGGTAAAATACTTTGCTGCTGTCAAAATAAACTTGTGCCCCTTGGAAGAAGTAGGGTTATTTTTCCCTACTAGATCAAGTCTTCGTTGTGAAAATGGCCATGGTGATGTGATCGGTTGGAGATCTTGAGTACGTGCATAGATTAGATATCCATGTATTTGGCATTGTCTACATTTTTGGACATATTTGTAGGCATCTTTCTCCATGGTTGGCCAATAGTAACCTGTGTGTAAGAGTTTCTTTGCCAGTGCATGGCCATTAGAATGTGCACCACAAATTCCATCATGCACTTTATTTAAGGCTAATTATGATTTTTCAGAATCCAAACATTGAAGAAGTGTCTTCTAGACTCTTTTTATACATAGTATCTGCTATGAGGATATGTCTAGATTCTTGGCGTATGAGGGTTTTGCATTGATTGTGCGAGAGATCAGGAGATATCTATCGCTTATAAAGATATGCATATATGTCATTATCCCACGATATATTGGGACTGACTATCATGCATACATATTCTAAAGGGGGGATCTCATATGCTAGTACCATTAACTGCTCAACCATGAACTCAAATTGTGTTACATTGCTTGGCATGTCAAGGAGAGATCCTATAGTTGCCATTGCATCCGTTGCTCTATTTTGTAGTCTATTGATTTGCTTGAAGATAATTTGACTAAAATGTTGCTTGAAGTCAACCACCATCCTTGTATAAGGTATTAGATTGTCATTTTTGGTGGTATAGTCATCATTAACTTGGTTGATTGTGATCTATGAATCTCCATAGATGTGCAAGTCTGTTATTTTCTATTATACAACAATGCAAAGTCCTATAACTGGGGCCTCATATTCAGCCATGTTGTTGGTACATGAAAAAATTATCCTATATGATTTTGGAATTTAATCACCTTAGGGAGTGACAAAGAGAATTTTAGCTCCTTCTCCATGATTGGTATAAGATCCATCAAAATATAGCTTCCACCTTATGGAAGATGCCAATGTAAATACTGCCTCATCAGGGAAATCTGTGAGTAAGGGTTGATTGTATTGTATAGGTGCTTCTGCCAATTGGTCTGCTATTATCTGGCCCTTGATGGATTTTCAATCAACATACTCATTTTCAAATTCACTTAGGATCATGACCCATTCGGCCAGTCAGCCTATTAGGGCAACCATGTTGAGGAGATATATTTGAGTGGGTTATATTTTTCTATAAGTTGTACCTTGTGGCTAAGCATGTAATGTCTAAGTTTTGTGATGTAAAAATTACTGCCAGGCATGCTCTCTCTATGGAGATATTTGAGATCGTATCCTACCAATGCTCTGTTGATATAATAGATATCCCTTTCTTTGCCCTAGTCATCATGTTGTGCCAAGAGTGCACCTAAAGATGAGTTAGTTGCTGATATGTACAATAGAAATGACTTGCTTGGTGTTGGAGGTACTAGGACTGGTGTTGACAATAGATAATTTTTTAGTGCTTGAAATGCTTCCTGGCATTGGTCTATCCATTTCAAAGTTACAACTTTCATGAGAAGGTGTTGAAATGGTTGACACTTATCTGCCAATTGTGTTATGAAGCGCCTGATGGATTGTAGCCTTCCTTATAGAGACCTCAACTATTTTAGAGTTGATGGTGGAGGCATTTCTATAATAGCTTTTACCTTAGTGGGATCTACTTCAATGTCCCTATTTGAGACTATGAAACCTAGGAGTTTTCTAGTTGTTACTCCAAATACTCGCTTTTTTGGGTTTAGTCGGACATTGTATTTCTCAAGCCTATTGAAGATCCTAGAAAGGACATCAAGATGGTTATCTCTGGTTGTCTATTTTGCCAATAAATCATCAACAAAGTCCTCCATGATATCGTGTATCATGTCATTGAACAAATTTTTCATCTCTTTGGTAAGAGGCACTAGAGTTCTTAAGCCCAAATGGCATCATGTTCTAGCAGTATGTTCCCCGTGGACAGTGAATGTTGTCTTATGTTGATCATCTGGTGCAATGTTTATTTGATTATACCCAAAGAAACCATCCATCAGTGATAACATTTCATTCCCAGTAGTCAAATCCACAATCATGTCAATGTTTGGGAGTGGAAAGTCATCTTTTGGGCATGCTTTATTTACATCTCTGAAGTTGTGTAGATCCGGATGCTCCCAATGGGTTTAGTTACAGGTACAAAATTAGATATCCATTCTGCATAGTCTATTGACCTAATGAAACCCACATCTAGCAGCTTTTGTAATTCTACTTTCACTAGCAAAGCAATCTGCAGATGCATTTTTTGAAGCTTTTGCTTATATGGTTTTGCTCTTGGCAGTAATGGCAAGTGATGCAAAACAAACTCTGGATCAAACCTTGGCATATCAATATATGACCAGGCAAAATTTATCAGTTTTTTCTTGAAAAAATGGATAAAGTTCTCTTTTTTCTCTAGGTTTAAAGATTCTACTAAGTGGATTTTATGTATAGTTTCAGCATCACCAATATTGACCTTGTATGTTCTCTCTACTAGAAGTTTTGAGCTTTCATGATTAATAGAAAGATCTTCTAGTCTATTCTTGTTTGTATTCTGATCTTCTTCTAAGTTTTCTAGATCAGAGGAGGAGCTTGCCTCTCCGAAATATGTCATTCTATCTAAGTCAATTGCAAAGCCTGGCTTGTGATCTCCATAAGGAATTCCCTCATGTGCTCCAAGGAAATCTTCTATGGCTTCATCATTCTTGAACCAATCCAAGTGTGGTTGTTCTTGTTGCCCCTAGTATATAAAATGTAGGTACATGAGACAAAGGTCATTGCCCTCGTCAGAATGAGATGCTACTAATATCATGCATGCTCGAGTGTCATAATAGCTCTTCCAAAAGTTTGGATCTATTTCCTTGTCCTCATAAGTTATGTCATCATCCACAGGTGGTTTGTGATCATAAAATGTATCTCCTGCATCTATGTTGTCACTTTAAAGGGATAACCATTCATATTCATGGGAGTTTGTTTTCATTTCAATATATGTCTCTATTTATGACTCAAATTCATATATTTATTCAATTTCTTCAATTAGATAAAGAGGAATCCTAGCAATGTTTATGACCAATGGAATGTTTTCATAACTCTTTGACCCTTGTTCCATGATTGAGGTTATGCCAATTTCCTGAATCAAAGGTTTTGGTCTCTTGATGTCTACTTCATTAGCAAGTTCTATACCAGTCTCCATTGATATATTGGGTCTCTCTTCTGTCATCGATAGAGAAGCCATTTCTTAAGTAAGGGATTTAGTTTACATGATAATTGATTCATTAGGGGGATCTATCTCGGTTTCTATTGATGCATTTGGATGAGATGATGACACATACACCCTTATTGATAAGTTATTTTCATTTTGAGTATTTTGGATCAATGATTATGCCGGCAAAATATTGTGTTGCTGGAGTAGACATATTCAATATAACTAAGGTATGTTCTCTAGCCCTTAATCTTTGTGCTATATTCCCATATCCCAAACCTTGATTTCTTGGGTTATTTGAAGGTAAAATTGGTTTCATGATCCCTTGGCCTTGTGCCCCTAGGCCTGTTGTTCCATTGTAACCATGCCTTTGCAACATCTTAAAATGTTTTCCATATTGAGCAAATGAATCTTGATTGATGAATTGAATTCCTCATCTTTGTAGAGCCATTTGCTTAATATTCATCTAGAGATTCTTCATTTAGGTCTCCCCATCTAATAAAGGAATAAGAGGAGGAATATTGTGCCACTCCCTTTACTTTGTTCTGATTAGCAACATTGGGTAATGATCTCCCGAAATATCTTGGGAAGAGATAAATTTTGCCCAACAGATAGTGTGCTTGAATAGGAATATTTACCACATCCATCTTCTTTGATTTGTAGTGGTGGTGCAGTAGGGACATAGGATGAGGACGCTTGTATATCTGTAATTGTCAAGAATTCCAATTGTGAGGTGAGAGGATTTGGTTGATTGATAAGGACCTACTTATCCATGCTTTCTCTAAGGTAGTTGTAGTGCTGAAATGGGTTTGGATCTCCTTGTGTTGTGATCTCAATACCATTATATGGAAACTTAACACTTTGATGAAAAGTTGATGGCACAACCTGAATTATATGTATCCATGGGCTACCCAATAACATGTTGTATCCTATCTCTCTATCCAACACTTGGAATGTGACATCTGTAATGATAGGTTCTACTTGTACT
This sequence comes from Cryptomeria japonica, assembly GCF_030272615.1. NCBI lineage: Eukaryota > Viridiplantae > Streptophyta > Pinopsida > Cupressales > Cupressaceae > Cryptomeria > Cryptomeria japonica. Next base: position 717,162,169 of record NC_081411.1, on the reverse strand, counting down.
AGTAGAGTGACTAAACCTTTTGACGGGCATTCTTCATCATCATAGGCTTTAATGTTTATCCTTTTGGTTGGATCGATGTGAAGATGTGAATAACCCAATGTTTTAATTAGATTTAGAGTGCATATGTCCAGACTAGCTTTGCCATCTATCAACACTCTCCTAACCTTTCTCTTATGAAAAATAAACCTCTAGATGTAGTGGGTCATTATGTGACAGTCTGTCTGTTGGGACATCTTTCTTTGTAAAGGAAATATGAGGAGCAGTAGCTATATTTCCAACCATGGATTGGAATTTTTTTTCATCTATATCTCTTGCAACAACAGATTCCTGAAGAGATTTATCTAGGATTGCTTTATGATTTGGATAAATGCAGACCAACTTAAAGAGTGATATTTGTGCAGAAGTTTTCTTCAATTGGTCCACAACATTGTAAGTCCCCATTAGCGGATGAGGATTAGAAGGAACTCCTTGCAGTGTGACTTTTGATTGGTGGGTGATGATTGCACAATCTCAACTTCTTGTGTTTACAGTACAATTGTGGTCATTGTTTCTTCGCTTGTGTTGATAGTGTTGATAGCATAATCATAAGCTACCTTAGTGTAGTTTTCTTGGTTGTCCTGTGAGCTTAAGCTTGAAGATTTTCCTTTGTCACGCTTGACAAATGCATCTTTAAAAATGGTATAATTTGTATTGGCATAACTTTTATTATTAGCCACAGTGATATCTCCCTGATCTATGAGGTCCTAGATCAAGTTCTTGAGTTTGTAGCAACTTGATGTTTTATGACCTTTGGTGTGATGATAATCACAAAAATCATTGTTGTTCCACCATGTTGGTTTGAAAGGACCTGGTTCATAGGGTCGGACCTCAGGTAGAGTTATGACATTTGTTTGTATCATTTTCTTGAGTGCTAACTCAATTGGTTCTCCAAGTGGTGTATAATTTCTTCTAGGTACATTAGTCCTTGGAGGTCTGGAATTACTAGATTGTATTGCATTTGCATTTTTTTACACTACATTGTTGTCCTGAGAATGATTTTTTGTTTGTCGCAAAAGAGTTAGCAGGTCCCTGTAGTGAAACTACAGATTGAGCTCTGTTCACAACACGAGAATCTACAACCCCATCACTTGTCACATTTTTGCTTTTCGACTAGAATTTTGACTTCTCATTGTTTGTATTACTAGTCGTATCACTTTCCTTATTGTTCTTCAAAATCCCTTGTTCAACAAGACCCTTCTCACACTTCAAGCCTTTCTCTATGATCTGTTTGAATATATTGAGACATTGCATTTGTAGTTGGCATTTGACTTGAGGAATTAATTTTTTTGTGAAAATGTCCACTTGCTCAACTTCAGGAATGTGACACAGACATCTACGAGCAATGGATCTACACCTTTTTAAGAATGAAACAAAATTATTGTCATCTCTTTGCCTGGTGGCACATAAATCTATTAGAGTCATGAGTTTGTCTATGTTGTGGGTGAAATTCATGATAAATTGCTCAGCTAATTCACCCCATGATCGTATCTTTGGTGGTAAATGAGAAAACCACTCCAAGGCCTGACTGCCAAGACTCTTAGGGAATAGGCACATTAAATATGTATCTTCATTAGCCACCTCGATGCAAGCTATAACGAATTCCCTAATGTGATCTATTTTGGTGTTTCAAAATGTGGGGGAAAAGGTGGCATGTATATTGTTCGATCAAATGGATATGGACGAAGATCTTCCATGGTATAAATTTTCATCTTAGTCTTTGATTGCATATTGATCATTTATCTTTGAAGAATTTGAACTTGTTGGAGAAAAAAAATTGTTTGAGCCATTGGCACATTTGGGGTGTATATGTTTCCCACAAAAGGATTAGTGTTGGTATACATTGAAGCTTGTTGGAACGTCAATTGATTTCGAATTTGTGAGCTAAGAATTCCTTGAGGTGCAGTAAAATAGGTGAACTACGTGTTGACATTTGGTTGACTTGTACCGATTGGATTATTGGGTCCTTGATTCAGATTTTGGTTGTTCTAAGTTGATCCCACAAAGACCAACACCACTAGTTGAGATGTACTATTTAGGATCGATTTTTGGGAGGTACTTGTCTGACTTTGCATTGCGATGGTTGAAGTGGTTTGTGTAGTGACATTGTCATGTGTTTGGGATGTGATGTTCACGTTTCAGGATACTATGCCTAATTGAGAACCTTGGTTTGAAGCTATAGTAGTTTGGGTTGATGATGCTTGTGTGCTCTGAGTTGTTCCTTGAAAAGAGCTTGAGGACATAGCTTGGTTTTTAGATGAATTTGTTACCTGGTTCACATTTTGGTTTAAAGTTACTCCCATTGGTAAAATTGTTGTCATATTAAATTTTGGGGGTAACTTGGTGCCATTTTTCAATACCAGAGAGAGATATCTATCTTGATCATGATTAAGGAGAGAATTGAGGACAATAAGGACTTGCGGGTCTTGTTGCGCAACCTCAAGCTCTTTCGTTGCTAGGTTATGTTGGATTTCCTCTATCGAGGGCATGTTGTTCAAGTTTGTTGACAAGGTTGCCCTCCTCGAGGTTGTTCATGTGAATAGTTTGGCCAATTTATTGTTTTGAATGGGTTAAACAAAGGTTCATTGTGTGGATCCATCTTGTTCTTTGCCTTTTGCAATCTAGTGACGGGCATGAAGGACTCCTTGGATGATCTAAAAATGTAGGATTTTAGGATGGGTTATGACACTAAGGATCTAAATGCAAGACTTGAGACCTAGGGTGAAATATGTATGCAAGTGAGACTGGACTAAGTATGCACCTAATTTGACATCTTATTGAGGATTAGGATGAGGTTGTCGTTGTTATTGTAGCCTGAGCCTCTCGAGTCTTTGTTGAATGATTTCTATTTTAGCTTCAACTTCGATGCAATGAACTTTTCATATTCTGTCCTCTATGACAAATGTGACTCCTATATACTGGGGGGGTGTTTCTTCTTAGCCTCCAAGCAAGGTTATTAAGATTGTCAATTATTTCCTCCTGATTGTCATTTGGTCCTAGATCAAGTTGCAAAAATGGGAAGAAACCGTCACCCAGTAACACCATTTCGACGCATGCTATGAGACTCTTCTAAATGGGGGAATGATTCCTAGGATGTAAATGCAACACTAAGGGTGAAATTGAATGACCAAATTGGTGACACTACTCAAAAGTAATGAGGATTATTTTTTACCCAAGTTGAGTTTTGATAGACGACACCCTATATAGTTAGACTAATGAGTACAGGCACCTAGATTGATTGATGGTTGATATGAGGGTCTCTTGAACTCAATGACTTCTTAAGAAAATGGTTGGACTTGATCCTAAGACAATGCAAGTTTAAAATGAGGACTATGCAACCTATGGAGTCTGGATGCAATTTTAATGAGAATGCAGGTTTAAAATGAGGACTATACAACCTATGGAACTTAAGGACTTTGGATAGATTTTTTATCGTAAATACGTGAATGAGATAGTGTGAAGCTTGAGTTTTGATCAACGTTTTGGTTATAAGAACCCTGTTTGCAGCTTTGGATGTTTTTGGTTAAATGATGAATTTTAAGCACTCAAAAAATTGCAAAGACAGTATGGCCAATGAATTTGTTTTTGATAAACTCTAAAAATTAGAGTTACACATGAAAGGGTAGCCCGAAATTGGACTGACTCTTATAGAACGATTTGAAGACATTTTAAAGATAATTACAAGCCTAATCTAGACAATGAAAACCATCAATGGGGCCTCTACAATAGAATACCACAAGTAAGATAAACAAATAGAGATTTGGGTAGCGCTAGTTCCCCCACCACGACACTTACTTCTTAGGCATACTAGATTCTCTTACCCCGAAGATCCGAAGATCTTATAACCAAGGCATCCTTGTCTCATCTTGAAGGGTACATGAGAGGTATCTATGGGGTATGATCCACACTCCCTGAACCATCAGATGAAAGGATTTTTGACTTTCTAAACAAAGTTCTTAGTAAGGACATCAATTTGGGTGGTCATACATGTAATGTTTCACTCAAATTAATGAGGCCTCCCAACCCTTGTGGGTTTTACATACCACTAAGGGTAATTGAGATAGACATCAGTATGACATGTCAATGCTCGTTACTTGTAATTTTAATCACAAGAACATTTATTTATAGTGGCTTAGAAGGGCTTGGCCTCAGCCTCATTACCAATTTAGGTCGTTCCCTCCTAGAGAGCCAACGGAACTCTCAAAAGGTAGGCCCTCTAACAAGAGAAAATTGAGCATCACTCACACTTTTCTCTTGCACCCAGGTCCATGAAAGCCAAGGGAGAGGATATTGTGTGTTAGTAGTAGGTCCACTCACAAGCACAAGCATGCCAAACACAGAGGAGAATGATTATTTTTAAGCACCAATTGAAAAGTGTGAGTTTCCATATTTTGTAAACACACCAAGTTGTTCTTTTTAATGCCTTGAATTAGAATGTGAATTGCACCCAAATTGTCCTTTTTATTGCACCAAATCCAAATGTGAATTGCACTCAGATGTCTTTTTTATTGCACCAAATCAAAATATGAATTGCCCTCAAATGTCCTTTTTTATTGCACCAAATCAAAATGTGAATTTGCTAAAAAGGAAAACAAACACATCCTGCAAGAGCACGAGTTAGTAGTTTGATTTAAGTCTTTGGTTGATTGAAACATCTTTGTTATCCTTGCCACATGCTATAGACAGACCATCAATAGCATACAAAAATAATAAGAACAAAGATAAAAAACACAGAAATAGAAGGAATCAAATTCACCAGTTTAATGTGACACATAAACCGAACGAATGTGTAATACTAGGTGAACGCATTTGACATACTAACTGAAATATTGCAAAATATTGATAAAACGAATGCGACAACCTAACTGAACGCATGCGAAACTCATTTCCTGTGTAAAACTGCCAAGTAGATCCTGCAAAACATAGGGTTAAAAATTCACAAATTACTATCAAATTGCTAATTTGGTCCCCTCTATCATTCTGTATTTCTAAATATAGGCTTGGACATGTTTTTTATTTCGAAAGTAGGCGATCTACAACTCTAGTTCGATGAGTTTATTTTCTGTATGCAAGGTATCCTGATAACATCTTTGTAAGTGTATGCATTTTGCTTGTTGTCTAGAACTTTAAATTCTGACTCTTACCCTACGAGCCATTTGTTAAAGACATTGCAAAACCTAGGGTAACAATTTAAAGATAATTATTGAAATGTCATTCAACTGAAACCCGAAATGTAGGTGATAATAATAAACAATTGAAATTTGCAAATTACTTTCACCTTTTCTTTACCTTTGACGCCTGTGAAACTCTCATTGTACAAATATGAAATATGAACACAGTGGATGTGAAATACTGTGTCAATGTATGTGAAATTCTGTCAAAATGTATGCAAAATTTGGTACTGTCATCCTACAAAAGCATCGAAAACAAAAGAAAGGTTAGTTGTTGTAGATTCTCATCAGGTTCATCAAATGTTTTACAAGAAAATTAAGCATAATTAACTAGAATAAATGAGTAAACCACTAATACTCAAATCTAATTAGCTAATCCATGAATAACAATGAAATATTAAAAGGAAATCAATGAAGCATAAGATAATCTAATCTAAAACTCTTTTAGATGATTTCATCCATGGCTTCCATTGCTCTTCTACATTATCATGTTGTGTGGCTCTTATTGTTGCACTAAGATTCCTGCATATGATTGACACAATAATTTTGAAGATAGTGGTCATTGAATTTGGAGAATTGAGCCAAAATTTATAGATTTGGGGAGGAGATTGATTGAGAGGTGGAACTAAAGTGAGCTAAAAAGTTGATTGATAGTTGAACTGAATTGACTGAGAAATAAACTCATTTGATTGATGAGTCAACTAAATAGATTGATTAGATGACTAGATATATTGATTAGTTAATTGTGTTGACTAGTGAATTAACTAATGTGATTGATATGTTCCAAAAAGTTGATTCGGAGTTAGAAAAGGTGATTCACGAGTTAACTAAGTTAACTGGTGAGATAACTGATTTGATTGCCTAGTTAAGATTTTAGCATGTGTTGTAGGATTTTTATTTGAAATTCAATTTTCATTTGCATTTAAGTTGAATTTAGATTTTCAAAATCATGAAATTAAAATGCACATTTGATTGAATTTAGACAAAATTAGAATTTGGGGAATTGAATTTTGAATTTTGAAAAGCATGAATTAGTTAATTAAATGATTTAATGAATTTTTTTAACTATTAGAAATTGAATTTAATTAAATAATTGAGATAATTAAATCAAAGATGTTGATTCAAAATTAATTAAATAATAAATATTTAATTAATATAAGAAAGGAGATTAATTGAATGAATGATGAAGATAGAAATTGAATAGTTAGTAATGTGGATTTGATGATTAAATTAGTTCAGAAGAACAATATTTAGCTTAATTAAACAATTAAAGATTTATTTAATTAAAAAGAGCGAAAATGCGAAAAGCAAATTCATTTCTGCAAAACCTTCAAAACATCCTCAAAAGCAGGGGAGGAATAATGGTGAATGGCAAAGTGGAATTAATTTACAGAAGGTCCATAGAAATATTGTGGGCACCTCAAATAGATTTGCAGCTCTAAATGCCTCTCGATCATGTGCCATAGGAGCAAATTTGATTAATATACAGCTTAATGATATATGCAAAAGGGTTGTTGGGGTTCCAAGGGGTCCCCCATCCGGCCAGAGAAACACAGGTGAATTGGCATCTTTCTCAATTATGTTAGCCAAGCCAGTTTGGAGTAGGACACAACGAAACCCTAGGGCACCATTAAAAAAATAGGAAAATCCTTTAACACAGAAGAGAGAGGAATTTCTTACCATCTCGAAGGCTTCTCGGGATAAATGTTACCCTAACAATGGCAATGTTTCATATTTACCACACATCCGTGCGGAGAGATTCTCTCGAGCCCAAAATGATGTTGCTTCAGGGGCTAACAGAATAAAATTAGGGTTAAGAATACCCACCACGACAAGCTCAAAGTCAATGGTCCAAACTCGGTGCAAGGAAGGATATAACCCTAAACAAAGCTCAAACAACACTCAAAAGCCGCCATGCAATAGAGTGGATAACATAGTGATAATAAGCAATGAACACACAGATGAATTGTGGGATTGCTACAATGAACTTGGTCTCTTTGGCAAATGGTTTGGATTTGGAGCATTGACCTCTGATGTCCTCCATTGGTTGAAGACCGCCACGAAAAAACCAGATAAGTATTACTTGTTTGGAAGATGATTTTATGTTTATTCAATGCAATTCATGTGAACTTAAAAATCATTTACTTAGGAATAATCATAGATTCTTTAAAGGTTATTGTTTCAAATTTTTTAATTGGAAACCTAATTTCTCGCCCAAAGATTTTGAAAAGCTTAGGGTGCCTAAATGGATTCAGCTCCCTAAAATACCGGTAGAATTGATCCACAATCATACCCTAAAAAAATTAGGGGATTTTTTAGGAGGATTTGAGGGTATGGAGGAAAATTACATGGTTTCCTCTGACATAAAAATATTAGCCAACGTTGAGATAGACAAACAGAAATTAGAACCCATCAAAATCATTACAAACCACTCGATATACTAGATTCAACCAGAGATCTTTACGGGTGATATCACAGCCAAGGAAGTTATCTTCCCTATTCAGAATATTGAGAGAAAAAGTATTAAGACAAAAAAAGATCCTAGAACTGATAAGGGTATAAACATAAAATTCAACCCAAAAGGAGGATTTGTGCTCTGTAAACAAAACCCTAGGGCTAAGGAACTAGTAGACAATCAAAAAATGGTAGAATATGAAAAAGATAAAATAGAGATAGAAAACAGCGATAGCATCCCTAAAGAACCAGTGATTGAACAAAGAGGGAAAGATATAGAGAACAAAGAAAGCTCTAAGCAAGAAGCAATGCCATTAATAAACAATGATTCAAAGGAACAGAGCAAAGATAATGGAAAAGAATACAGCTCCCTAATGAATGGAGTAAATGTTGATAACCAGGAGGAAACAATAGGACATATCAAGAATAAGGATGATAACAATGAGGAATCAGAAAACCTTCCCACACCACACACAATAGAGAAGGCAAGATGCTCTAAAAAAAGAAAAAGAACAAGAACAAAAAAGGGAAAAAAATAAAAAAGGAAAAGGTAAAAAGAAAAAGAACTCCAGTAATAACAACAATGAAAAGGACATAGAAAGGGAGGAAAGGATTGAAAGAGAAAACACATGTATCCTTAAGTATGTTGGCAATGAAGTTACAAATGACCTCATTGAGCTATTCATAAATGAAATAACGAATGAGGAAGAACTGGCATTACAAAAAGTATTGTTAACAAGAAAATTATTCAAACTTAATGTAACCAAGGAAGAATTACAATACCATAAATAAGATGTAGTAATGGATAAGATGGACAACCTGGGGATAGCTAAAACCATAGAAACCTGCTCACCCCCGGATTATGCTACTAAACTAAAAAAGAGAGGGAGAAAATCAATTGCGGAATTACTAATCAAAGCAGGATGTGTTGCTGGCTAGATTAAAATCACAAACCTTTTTGAGCCAAGGAAGGGGAAGGACCTTCCCATGGAGTTATGAAACTCCTTACTTGGAATGTTAGGGGGATGAATGCCGCTAACAAGCAATGTATCTTTAAATGTTGCATAGCTAAATTCAATCCAGAAATATTCTTAATACAGGAAACTAAATTAAGTAACAATGAGATGACAAACTTCAACAAAAAATTAGGTATCAGAGAAATAGAAGGTCAAACTGCTTGTGGAGCCTCGAGTGGATTGGCCATCATATGGGATCCTAGGCTAATATCCTTTAAACTAAATAGCAAGAGCCCAAATTGGATGTGTGGTTGGGCTATAAGCATTAAAAGCAACTTAAAATTTATTATAATTAATGTCTATGGACCTATCCAAACACAAGCAAAAAGACAAGTGTGGAACGAAATTGAGGAATTCCTTTCAATTGACATGGATCAAACATACATAATAGGTGGGGATTTCAATGCCATCTTAGATCCCAAGGAAAAATGGGGGGGTAATAAAAAAATTCCCAAACAATTCAAGACTTCAAAGAATGGACACATAAGTGTAACTTGATGGAATTCAAGACAAAAAAATGAAGCCTTTACTTGGAATAATAGAAGACAAGGATTCTGCAACATTGCAGAAAAACTGGATAGATTCTTCCTATGTGGGAATCTCACACAGTCTTATGAGTCCTCAGTTCTCCCTTTCTTAAGATCGGACCATTTTCCGGTCCAATTGACCATATTAGAGGAACTAAAGCCAACCAAAACCCCCTTTCGCTTTGAAATAATGTGGCTAAGGGATGAAAATTTAATACAACTAATAGAAAAATGGCGGAAAGAAATAGAAGTTATAGGCTCCAAAACTTTCAAAGTAGTCACCAAATTAAAAACTCTAAAGAAGCAATTACCAATATGGAACAAAATGCACTTTGGAAACATCTTCACAAAAAAAAAAGGGAAATTGAGATAGAAATGGAAAAAACTAATGAAGAGTTAATTAAGCATGGGATGGATAACATGCTTTATCAAAAGGAAAAAAACAATTTGGCCCATTACGAAGAAATCCTTGCAAGAGAAGAAGAAATATATTGGAAACAAAAATCCAGGGAACACTGGTTGGAAGTTGGGGATAGAAATACAAGCTTCTTCCACAACAGCACAAAACAACGAAGAGCTATAAATAGAATCAATAGAATGAAATTAAATTCAGGAGACTTCAGTGAGGACCCTGATAGTATAGCAAGGGAAGCAGTAGGGTATTTTGAAAATATCCTTAATAATAAAGAGGGTTCTAGGTGGACAAAAGAGAGTGAATTCTTAAAATGCATTCCCAAATTAATCTCTAAGGAACACAACCTGATGCTTAATAAAAAACTATCTACGGAAGAAGTAGAAACAACTTTATTCCAAATGGGACCGGATAAGGCTCCTGGCCCTGATGGTTTCCTAGCACACTTTTTCCAAAAATGCTAGAACTTCATGGGGAAGAAATTACAAAAGCACTAGATGGGATGAGAAATTTAGGAAAGATTCTAAGAGAACTAAATAACACATTCATAGCTTTGATTCCAAAAAAAGAAATAGTGGACTATTTTGAGGATTTCCAACCAATAGCATTATGCAATACCCTTTATAAATTACTCACAAAAACAATTGCAAATAGACTTTACAAACTCCTCCCCATAATCATTAGTGTGGAACAGACTGGCTTTGTGCTAGGTAGATCTATTTATGATGGCATAATCATTGCTCAAGAAGCAATCCATTCAGTACAAAATAATAAGGAATTGAGCATGATGATAAAATTAGATATTAAAAAGGCATATGACAAAGTAGACTGGCACTTTCTATGCAAATGTCTTGAATCATTCGGGTTCAATAAGCAATGGATCAATCTGATATATGAATGTATAGCAACACCTAGAGTATCAATCTTAGTCAATGGGCCTCATACAGTTTTTTTGAAATTTCAAGAGGACTCAGACAAGGGGACCCTCTTTCCCCCTTTCTTTTTATCATCATGGTAGAATCATTGGGAAGGATGTTCAATATGGAAAGAGAAACACAATGGTTGAAGGGTATTAAAATTACATCAGACATGGAACCAATTACCCATCAACAATTTGTTGATGACACCATGCTGTTTGGACAGAGCAATACAATAGAAGCAAAAACACTTAAAAAAATCTTAAACAACTATACTATGATTTCTGGACAAGAAATCAACACTTCAAAATCCAACATTATCTTTTTCAACACAAATAAAGAACTCCAAAGGAAAATCATAAACATTCTTAAATACAATATATGGGAATTACCATGTAAATACCTAGGAATTCCCTTAGACAAAGGGAATAGATCATCCAAATTATGGGATCGGGTGGTCTCCAAAATTACAAACAGGATCTCCTCTTGGAAAGGGAAATGGTTATCCTTTGTTGGAAAGGCCACCATGATTAAGTCGATTCTCTCAGCGATGCCAATATACCAACTCTCATGCATGGATCTACCCTCAACCAAAAGAAAGGAAATTACAAAACATATCAGGACATTCTTCTGGCAAGGTTCTAAAGATAAATTCAGACTCTCATTGGTAGCATGGGAAAAGATATGCATGCCCAGAAACCTTGGGGATTTAGGTATCAAAGACCTAAAAATTCAAAGCAGGGCTCTTGGAGCAAAGCTAGTATGGAGAATGTATAATAACCCTAACCTCAAATGGGCAAGGATCCTTTATAAAAAATACCTTCATAACCCAGATCCCACAAGCATCTTTAGGACAGCCCATCCACATAAAAGATCCAGATTTTGGAACTTTATGATTGGTTGTAGAGATATCATAATGGACAAGCTAACATGGAATTTAGGAAATGGGGAGGATGCCCTATTCTGGAGAGACTCCTGGGGGGCTCAAACTGCCATCAACAGACTTCATAACTTTAACAAAATTATACCCATCCTTGAAGAGCACTAGGGAGATAAAGTGAGAGACTATGTGGAAGAATACAACATTGAAGGCCTCAAACAATGGAGATGGAAATCACTAAATAATTTAGACCTTCTGAACCAGGAGAGATCCCTCTTAGCACAGATCCTAGCCTCAAGAAACCCTGCATTAAATTCTAAAAAAGATAAACTGATGTGGGCAGGATCCAAGAAGGGCAAGTATGAAACTAAGGAGGGATATAAACACTTGTTAATCAATAAGAATAACCCAAGCACTAACCTGCCCCTAACACTTTGTTGGGATAAAAGGTGCCTACCGAAGGCAGGCTTGTTTGCATGGTTAGCAATACAAAACCAACTCCTCACCAATGAAACCTTCAGGAAACTAGGATTTGAGGGCCCCAGCAGATGCCCATTATGTGAAAAGGAGGAAGAAAATACTAATCATATACTATTAACCTGTGAATATGCACACAATTGTTGGGGTTGGTTGAAAAAATAACTGAACTGGTATACCCCTATTCCTAGTACTCTCTCTGACTTATTCCATGCATGGCCCATTCAGAACATAGGATGTATGTATGAAAATCTATGGGTCATAGCCCCCTCCCTTGTGATCTGGGAAATCTAGAAGGAGAGAAACATGAGGATTTTCAAAGATAGCAAAATGCACTGGGCCCAACTAACCAATAAAATCGAAGCTACCATAGTAGAAATGGTAAACAACTAGACCTCTAACAGTCAGAGGGATGTCAATATGTCCTATTGGGATGAGAAAATGAGACTAAGGTGGAAGGGTCTAAATATTCCACCTTTCATAGGGAAAGGTCCACCATCCAACAACACAAAATGTGCAGAATGTAAGTGGCTACCCCCTAAAGCTGGATGGATTAAGCTTAACTTTGATGGGGCATCTAGGGGCAACCCAGGTGATGCTGGACTTGGTTGTTGCCTTCACAATTCAAAAGGAGTTGAATTGGCTCACATGGCCATTCCCATGGGCAAAATCACAAACAATGAAACAGAGTTGAATGCATTAGTTGCAGGTATAAATCTATGCAAAATACTGAATGTAAAGAGGATTAACATTGAAGGGGACTCAACAATAATCATTAATACCCTTAGAAAAGGGGCAATGCCTGATTGGAAGCTAAATGCTTCCCTAACTAAGATACTAATAGACATCAAAACATTTGACAGGGTCATCTATAACCACATCTACAGAGAGGGAAACAAAAGGGCCAACTACTAGCTAACATGGGGGCAGATGGTAAAACAATGATCCATGTGGCCCCTGGCATCTATCCTTAACAAAATTTTACAACGACACACAACCTATAAAAATAACAACATTTACACAAATTTATCCACAAATTGACCAAATACATCATCCCATTATATACATAGAGATTGCCTAAGTCTAATATTAGGGGTAGGGGATGAGGATTATATATCTAACACAACCTTTTACACTTGTTGCTTAGATCATTCTATATATATAAACCATTTATAATCACTCATATAAATACATATATATATACATAATATTTTGTATATATATATATATATATATATATATATATATATATATATATATATATATATATATATATATATATACTGATTAGATGAGTTTATTGATTTACCACTGGCATTAAACTCTATTATAAAATATGCAGTACACCAATCTTCATGTTAAATTTAATTTATTGTCTATCATATATATATAAATATACATTATATATTGGATATATATGAATATATATTACATAATATATATATGTGTGTGTGTGTGTGTGTGTGTGTGTGTGTGTATATTGTATATATATGTGTATATATAGATTGTATATATATGTGTGTGTGTGTGTATAGATTGTATATATATGTGTATATATAGATTGTATATATATATATATATATATATATATATATATATATATATATATATATATATATATATATATATATATATATATATATATATATATGTCATCTCATATATTTATACATATTTATACTCACTCTGTTTATTATTTATACATCACTTATCACATGATAAAATATTTATTCTTTACATTTAAGGACTTGGTTTTGGATAATCATTAGCTCCTTATGATGGGTATACTCAAATTCAAATATTTACAATCGTATGAAAAATCAAGACTCTTAATAAAAGTGCCCGATCATCAATACACATTTGATGTCAGAGAGATCTGAGCCATTATGGCAGGTTAGAGTCCCAACAAATAGGGCATTAGCTGGTTGTCTTAGTCGGAAACTCGAAAGATCATTAGCCAAAATATGAGTGTGGTAACTCAAAATGATATCTTCACAGGCGGATCTTCATCTGAAGATTTAACAATTATACTAAATTAAATAGAGATGTCCGAAGGGGATGAAAGTACGCAAGATTTAAGAGAGGATGTGACATTTCAGTCATTAACATAATTACCCAGTGCGACTATTAAGCCAAGCCTTCATGGTAAAATTAAGAAGCTTTAAGACCAATTTAGACCTGTATAGTTCTATGTCATTGATACCTCCTGGACCTAAGTTAAACCAGAAATGGATACCCCTATCAAACTGAGCCACTCAAAGAGGCAAATAGCCTTCAATGGGGTTATCACCAGGGATTGCCTCAAATGCATTATTCGCTTTCCTCATGCCTTAGTACTAGATGCGGTAGAGAACATCCTCGGCCCGGACTATCTCACAAACACTGACCGAACTAGGGCAAACTCTTATGTGGCAGCCATGTTCTTGGCTATTACGGTGATCTCCACCAAGAACAGAGATGACATAGGCGCTCTATGCAAGGAGGTCTTCATAGCCTCGATCTTGGGCGATATGGAGAGGGCTCTTATCAATATTGACAATGACTGGACCATATCGAGGCCAAGAGACTATGATGTTTTTATAAGAAACAACAAGTCGGTGCCTAGATACCCCATTATCACTATGGATGAGGAAGCATTTACCAGGGAGAGGACTGTTGCAGTAAATAGGAATGTTAATTTCCTTTTTCACTTATTTCATGTGAGGAACCCACCAAAGACTACTTGGTTCGAGGACTTCTTAAAGGAAGAGGGCTTGGAACTGGATGAGGGGGAAGAGGTGACCCCTTCCCCTTCAAGCTCGGAATAAGGAGGCTACGATTCCTGGACAGAAGATGTGACATTTTTGTTCCTTCCTTGTCACCATATATTCAGCTTAGTTTGGTACTCTAGCTTATTACTATATTAAGAAGAACAATGTTAGCTTATGATCAATACAGACTTTGAAAGAGATAATAATCTCACCATATTTTAAGGATAAACATAGCTGGTTTAAATGCAATTAAATAGTATGAATTAACTGTTAATTTTATGGTTTTACTCATATCCACTTCATGAGAGTAGCTTGGACCTTTCATTTTAGTTACTATTGTTGCTCCTGTTCATATTTTCCTACATTATTGAGGATTGGTTGATATATTCTGACACTATTTTGATATTCATATATATGAATATATACTCATATATATGATTATAAGCAATAGGATATACTCATATATAGGTATATACTCATATAGGTGGATACATAATTAGGGAGGGATCTGTTAACAAAATCTGCAATAAAGGCCTTCAACATCTATATGGGTAGACTTATATGAACTAAGAGCATCAATTGCAACTTCTATTAGTCATGCAAGTTGTCAAAATATACTTGTATGTCACTTGTTGTTGTGCTATCTATACATAAAAGATTATCTGACATTCTACAGACTACGGGTAATAAGTGGCATGCATGCAGAATATTCTGGGTGAGAATTAAAGATAAATTCTGCCATGGCACTTATCCATTTCTATTACCCTCTCAGTATAAATTTTACATGGCTGAGTAATTTTGCTGGACATGGATACAGGCATGACAGAATCCCCTTTATCCCCTTTTGTTATTGTATCCTGGATATCATCCATTATCAGGGATAACATCCTAATACAAAAACAAAAGGAAGTAAATAGGTGATTCATAACTATGGATGAGCATTGTTCAAAAAGGGAAGTATCTAATAACTTTATTTATGATTATATCATATCTACTACTTTTTACTTGTAGATAAATGAGGTTAAGGATTTAGAAACACTAAAGAAGGAAATCGAAACACTCTGTTTATATTTTTTTGTTTACATTTCTCTGTTTAAATCTTGGAATGACAGTTCCAATCAGATAAATGGCTAAGGAATAATCCTAGACTGGAATATAAAATATAGTATTTGAAATAGGAAATTAAATTTTACTAACAATCTTGGCAAGTGGTATGAAAACTAACCATGCAGGGGGAGCAAGGCCATCTTTAACAAAAGAAAGGAAGACAACTGTGCTAAAAAGGCCTATAAACAACATTTAATCAAAGCTCAAACTCAAGACAGGGCACAAGGAGAACAATGATAATTGTAATATGTTAAAAGGGGCTTGTAAGGGAAAGAAAATTTCTTCCCACCTGATCAACCTTAGCCCGGGGTGCTATTGTAATTTTCAAGAATCTGTTCTTATATGTAACATTTGTCAAATTTTCGGGACTCTGGTCCCGGGCAAGGCTAGAGGTTTTCTTGCCTCCACTCTTTCCTACCGGCGCCCGCACGAGTGGAGTGATGTAAACTTTAATAATGATTAATAAAATTTTCGGCTTCAGCCTTTTACCGATAAAAAAAAAAAGATTTATTTAATTAATTAGGATGAATAATTAGTGTGTTATCGATGAGACATTTTTAGGTTTCTACACATGTAACCATGGCTAAAACCAAAGCATAAGGAATATTGGAAAATATCGAATATCCGATAATATCAATCATATATTATATAATATATTATAAAATTAATATATATATATATATATATATATATATATATATCTGAAACTTGTGGGTATTTTAAACCCAAACTGTGCATGCCATGGGTCATTTTCACCCATGAGTTTGGAGTTCTTAGCAATCCAATATCCGAAAATATCTGATATCTTATTGCCACAACAAATTTTCATCGATTCCAAGCATCAGGTATGAATTATTTTTTCGAATTCCTTTCATTTTTATCATTCATTTGCATTTTTTATTTTTTTCCCATTTTTTTGTTATAAATTAGGTTTTTTATTTGAAATACAATCAATTTAAAAATATATTAATTAAATATAAATTTTCAACTTTAATTAGGTAATATGGCTAAGAACAATGAAAATCCACAATTGCCAAAACCACCAAACCCCCCTCAATTCATGATTTAATTAGGCAAATTTTGGATAGTTTGAGGGGCATTGATGAGGTGTATAGTATGATCCCTCACTTATCCCTAATGATAGCCACGTAAAAGTCAATAATCTCTAATGTAGAAACCATCACCTCTGAGCATAATGTTGTTCTTTTGTGGCAAGATTCCATGAGGGAATGATATGCAACTGGGTTGTCCTATAATGAGGTGAAGAACCTTGAAATATCAAAATCTTAAATAACCACCCTATTTTCTAATCCTCGCACTGAACAGCCTATTGATGTTAAAAATAAAAAATTCCATAAAATGGTGTGTGAATGATGATATGCAAAATATATTCTAGGATCATTGGTGGATAGTTTCTGATAGACCACTCAACAAAAATCTCGATTTGCCTTTTTATTTTATTAAGAAATTATATGCCAAGTTTGTGTTAGGTAAGCATGTCAACTACTTTGACATGAGACATTTCCAGGGCATGGGCGAAGGTATGCCCCAGGATAAACCTGGGGTAGTTCGAGTAGTACAGGGCCCATATGTTCCCCCTCCTCGCAATTGTTCGCGCACCTCTAGTACAACCTCCAAATATTATTGCAGAGTCAACATCACAAACTATATGAGATATTCACTCGTTGAGTGGTCTTTTGGTTTCTTAGGCTGCGACACTAGCTCAGCCGCATGACCTTGATGCTAGCAGTGGATCAGGTGACGCTCACACATCCTCCTTGCATCCACATATTTGTGTGTCACATACTTGCACTATGTGAAATCACATATGCTTAGGTCCTCTTGGACAACCTATTGATCATCCCATTGACACATCTGATTACGAGGTCCATGATATGGTCGGTGCACCAGATGAGATGATAGGGACTAGAGAACACCCTAGGGAGTCCTGGCATGCTAATGATGAGGAAGATCATGGATTGTACATTGACAATATAGTGGTAATACTTAACTTGTAATTTCATAGTGCCTTTTTTTTTAAATGAATATTTATAAGAGATAGTATTAAGTACTAATGTTTATATACATGATCTATTTAACAATTGATGTCTAAGGAGGACATGACACGGGTCCAGGACACCAAACCATTTCAATTGGCCTTCACAACTACACGGTATATATATTGAATGTTTCAGACAACTAAGAGGGGGGTGAATAAATTGTTAATTAAAATTTATTTAACTTTTCACATAAACAAATCTGAAAAAAAATAGATTTCATATTGCATAACCATTAATAGATGATAACATGAAAAGAGCATAAACAAGAGACACTAGATATGATGTGGAAAACCCAAGAAGGCAAAAACCATGGAGAATGTTAGTTGTCATATTAAAAGCACCTGTTAGGGTGACATCGGTTAAGGTGATTTTTACAAGATGGCTCACTGCCCGATTGAAACTGCTTGAAAAAGGAGGTCTCACTGCTTAGAGGAAGAAATAAAGAATCCACCACAAAGGCACAACTTCCACTCTACTGTAATGTTGGAAAAAACCTTAGTCTCACTGCCACCAATACCAAACAACATCAACAAATAACCACATTGATCAACCACTTCACATCACCAAAGATAGATCTTCCTTCTACAAAACCTTCTTCAATGATTTTTCATTACAAGTGATCTTTATATATACCAATCTCCAGAATATATTTTTCAAGTCAACCAAGGAGATAATAAAACATAATTCAAAAATAGGTCTTCACTAAGCATTCCCATGGTGGATAGGAATGGAAGGTGGACCACACCACAATGCAACAACACGTTATCCAAATGTCTCAATCACCGGACCAAGAAGATAGAGCATCTAGGGTTAACTAGAACAAGAAAGAACACTTGTGGAGCACACAAATATGCATCGAATTAGAATAATGAAGATATGTGCACTAGAAGCATAAATCCATAAATGCAACAAAAGAACTAAAGATGTGGACCAATGCGGAGCTCTGCAAACTCTGATAGACAAACATCATTATCATAACATAGAATTCCAAAGAACACCTTCCAGACCACCAAACCACGAAAGAAGAATCTCAAAACAATATCCAACAATGTGCCAACATATCATGAATATGTCTGCAATAAGTCTTAACATCCAAAGAAAAAACCAAGCACAAAAATAAAATCAGTACATTGACATCAATGACAACCATACTGAAACATCAATCAACTTCACATTTGCAACAATCTCCCCCTTTGTCATTGATGGAAACATTCATCAACAATAAACAATTTCTCTAACAACATGTTCAAAATAGTTCTAAAAAACACTTCTCCCCTTTATAAAGAAAAACTATATACTTCCAAACTTCTCTAAACTTCTCAAGCATAGATTCCTCAAACATCCCCCCCTTTGACATCAACGACAAAGGTAGATAGCAAAATAGCTTAGAAACCACTCTGCTCCCCCTAAGAGGAAGCCCCAAGCATTAGCCCATACCAAAATATGCATGAATTATCTTGGACAAATGCACTGCCGAATGCACTTAGTTCAAACTAGGAGAGGGAATAACCCCTAACAACTATTGAAGATAATCAAAAGTATCTTTGCACAACACCTTTGTAAAGATATCCACAACTTTCTCTTTGGTAGGTACATATTCAAGTTTTACTTCAGTGTCCAATACTTTTTCTCTCAAGAAATGACATCAAATAGAAATATGCTTTATTCTAGAATGCAAAACCAGGTTCTTAGAAATATTGATTGCACATGTATTATCACACATGATTGAGATAGGTTCATCGAACAATACTCCAATATCCTTCAATGTCTATTTAATCCAAAGTACCTAAGTGCACCATGAAGTAGTTGCATTGTACTTAACTTCTATAGTTGATAAAGATATAGGAAAAATGCTCCACCACTTGTACTCTTTCTTTCATCAATACTTCCTACCCAATCTACATCATTATAATATTTCAGAGTAAATTCTAATCCTTTAGGATACCACAGTCCAAAATATTTTGTTCCTTTCAAGTATTTGAATATCCTTTTTACTGCAACAACATGTGACTCTTTTTGGTTCTTGTTGAAATCTGGTTGCAAGACAAACAACTGATATATGGTCTTGTTGTAGTCAAATATAACAATCATCTTATCATTGATCTATACTTGCTTGCATCAGTCTTATGTGATTTATCATCATTAGTCAACTTGCATCTAGTAGTCATGGGAGTACATACCAGTTTGGAATTCTCCAATCCAAACTTCTTCAACAATTCTCTAACATATTTTGAGTGAGAAATGAAAATGCCTTCACTGTTCTGATTTACTTGCAATCCAAGAAATAAATTCAACTCACCAAGCATAGACATTTTAAATTCCTTCTACATTTGACTATCAAATTCCTTGTACATATCATCATTGCCACAAAAAATTATGTCATCCACACATACAACAACAATTAAGATCTTATTTAATTCAATTTTGAAGGAGAGATTTTTTTCAACAAACCCTTTTTGAAATCCTTGATTCAGTAGACACTTATCTAACCTTCCATACTAGGCTCTAGGTGCTTGCTTCAATCCATACAACGCCTTCTTCAGTTTGCAAACAACATCTAGATCATTTGATAACTTGAATCATTTCGGTTGTTCAATGTAGACTTATTTTTTTAATTCTCCTTTCAGAAATGTTGACCACACCCATTTGATAGACTTTGAAATTCTTACATGCTGCAAAAGACAAAAACATCCTAATAGCCTCCATTCTAGCAATAGGAACATAAGTTTCTTCAAAATCAATTCCATTAACCTGTGTGTAACCTTTTCATATCAGCCTTGCTCTATTTTTAATAACCTGACAATCTTCATCCAACATATTCTAGAATACCCACTTTGTTCCAATAATGTCCTTATCTATTGGTCTAAGTACAAATTTCCAAGTCTGATTTTTCCCAATTTGATCTAACTCTCCCTTCATAGCTTTCATCCAATTCTAATCTTTGTAGGCTTCTTCAATTGTCTTAGGTTTGGTCTTAGAAAGTAAACACAAAAGAACTTGTTCTTCAATAGCTTTGTTTCTTGTAATGACTCCTCTGTTTTTATCTCCTATGATTTGATTCTCAAAATGATTTTTCTGCACATACCTTAAGTTTTTGATATAGTTGCCGGAGCAACCTAAGTTTCTTTCTACTTCTCTCCATAATTTTTTCTCTTCTCCTTCATTAGATTTGTACCTTGCTTGAATAACAACTTCTTTTGAAATGTTCTCATCAACCTTCACATTTACACTTTCAAAATTTTTGTTCAATCTCTTTTTGTAACATTTGTAAGCTTTGCTCTTTGTAGAATAACCAATAAATATACCTTCATCTTCTCTGCTATCAAACTTTCCAAGGTTTCCTTCATCTCTCTAGATATAGAAAGTGCTTCCAAAAACTTTGAAGTACTTCATAGATGGGATTCTTCCATACCATAGTTCATATGATGTCTTTCCAAACTTCTATTTGAATGAAACTCTGCTAAGGGTATACACAATAGTGTGTATAGCTTCTCTCCAGTAAACTTATGGTAGTTTTGCTTCCTTGATCATAGTTCTTGCCACCTCTTGAATAGTCATGTTCATCCTTTCAACTACACCATTCTTTTGAGGTGTCCTAGGAGCTGATAATTGCCTTCTAATTCTATATTTCTCATAGAAAGTATCAAATTCATCAGAAAAAAATTTCTCCTCCTCTATCAGATCTCAGAAACTTAATTCTTCTATCTGCTTCATTCTCAACTCTATCTTTAAATAACTTGGAATTTTCTAATGCTTCTAATTTTTCTCTTAGAAATGCAACCCGCCATTATAGAATGATCATCAATTAAGAGCATGAAGTACCTCTCACCTTGTAAACTCCTTGTTCTGGTCAGACCGCATAGGTTTGTGTGTATCAGATCCAACAATTCAATAGATAGTTGTTCCTTTCCTCTGAATGTACCTTTTGTCTATTTTCCCACTTGACATTCTTTGTAAATGCCATTATCTGGTTTAGCCAATCTTGGTAAATCTCTCACAACTTTTATCATACTAATCTTCACCAAATTGTCAAATTTATATGACACATCCTCCAGTGCCAAAGCCAACTCTCATTGATCTATGATAATAAACAATTTCTTGTAGCACCTTCCAATTGATACATGTTTCCACTAGTCTTCTTCCCCACAAAAATAACAGTTCTGGATCTCACAGTCACCATCCTGAAAGACAACATTGTAACCATTTTCGCACATATGTCCAACACTCAAAATATTATGATGCAACACTTTTACATAGTAAACATTGTTAGTGTTATGCTTTCCATCAAAGGTAATAGAACCAATTCCAACAATTTGAACAATCTGATCATCTTTAAATCTAACAGAACCACCATCATATTTCTCAATCTTTACAAACTTACTTTGTCACTAGCCATATGATTTGAACATCCACTATCAATCAACCATTCATTTCTATCTCTCTTCTAACATGCAACATTATAGCAATAGTCTCAAAAATATTAGAGTTATTAGATTTAGGTTCATCTTTCCCTACCATGAACAAACAATCACCATTTTCATAATCAGACTCATCATCTAAAATACCAACATCATCTCTAACATAGTAGGATTTCTTATTGAACTTTCCTTTATTATCCTTAAACTTTTGCTTTGATCTTCTTTCCAAATATCTAGATGCATAATGACCAATCTTTTCACATTTAAAATATTTAAGGGGTAACATACCTTTACACTTGCCAGTTCCTCTTTTCAGATTTCTCACAAACACTCTCATCATCTGAATCTTCATCTGCATCTTTTGATGCTTTAAATGTCATTTATGAATTTTCTTTGTCTCTATCATACTTCCTCATCTCAAATGTAGTCAAGGTGCTAAACAATTGTTCTTTGGTGAATTTTGTTGGATCATAGGTTTCTTCAATAATTGATATCTTGTCACTATAAATCTCTCGTAAGGTTTTCATGATCTTCTAGATCACATCATTCTCATCTAGAACACCACCAAGATCTTTGATCTCATTCACAACATTGTCAACCTTTTGAAAATAGCTTGCAACTCCTTCACCTTCTTCCATTCTCAAATTATCACAAGTGCATTTAGTAGTCTGCATCTTAGATAGCTTGCCTCTTTCATTTCCCTCATAAATACGTTTTAACCTTTCCCAAACTTCATAAGCAGTGTCTAAAGAAACAATAGTTTTAGATAAAGCACTAAAGGTAGCATACCTTGCTCGCTCATTTTCTTCATAAGCTTCAATCTCATCTAGTTTAGTAGGTCCATTTGTCAATGTTGAATACTTAGTATCCATAGCCTTGTAGGTCTTGTAACTAAGAGAAATCAAATATCCTCACATCTTTACTTTCCAGAAACTATAGTCTTATCCTTCAAAGGTAGGGATAGTCATTTATGTGCCATAAGATCTCCTCGAGCGGTTAGTCTCACTTTCTAGGAACCAAAGATTTGATACCAATTTGTTGAATTTATCGAACAACTGAGAGGGGGGGTGAATCAGTTGTCAATTAAAATTTATTTTTCACAGAAACAGATCCGACAAACATAAATTTCAAATTGCATATCCATGAATAGATGATAACATGAAAAGAGCATACACAAGAGACACCAACTATGACATGGAAAACCCAAGAAGGGAAAAACCATGAAGAATGTTAGTTCTCAAATTAAAAACACCTGTTAGGGTGACATCGGTTAAGGTAATTTTTAAAAGATGGATCACTGCCAAAATTGCCTAGCTAAAATTGCCAAAAAAAGGGAGGGCTCACTGCCTAGAGGACGAAAGAAAGAATTCACCACAAAGGCACAATTGCCACTCTGCTACAATGCCAAAAGAAACCTTAGGCTCATTGCCACTAGTACCAAAAAACAACAACAAACAACCACACTAATCAACCATTTCGCATCACCAAAGATAGACCTTCCTTTTATAATCAACTTCCTTCTACAAAACCTTCTTCACTGATTTTTTATTACAAGCGATCTTTATATATATTGATCTTGAGAATAGATTTTTCAAGTTGACCAAGGAGATAATAAAACATAATTCAAAAATAGGTCTTCACTAAGCATTCTTGCAGTGGAGAGGAATCGAAAGTGGACCACACCATAATGCAATAACATGTTATCCAAATGCCGCAATCGCCAGACCAAGAAGATAGAGCATCCAAGGTTAAAAAGACCAAGTAAGAACACTTTCGGAGCACAAAAACATGTGCTGAATCAAAATAATGAAGATACATGCACACTAGAAGCATAAATCCAGAAATACAACAAAAGAACTGAAGATGTAGAGCAATGTGGAGCTCTATAAACTCTAATAGACAAGCATCATTATCACAACATAGACTTTCGAAGAGCACCTTCCAGATCACCAAACCATGAAAGAAGAATCTCAAAATAATATCAGACAATGTGACAACATATCATGAATATATCTACAATAAGTCTGAACATCTGAAGCAAAAACCAAGCACAAAAACAAAATCAGTATGTTGACATCACTGACAACCATACTGAAACATCAATCAACTTCACATTTGCAACAATATATCTTTGCACTTAATCATTTACATTTTTTATTGTATACATGTTTATCATTTAAATTATCATTGATTAAATTATATATTAACTTGCATGTTTATCTTATTTTACTCTTATAGAATACACCTAGTGCAAGTGAGATGCAACACTACCAAGGCTCTAGAAGTGCAATGACAGACAAGGGAAAGGTAATTGCACACGAATTTGATTGAATTAAGAGTTTAAAGAACTTATAGTGATTATACATGTCTACATAGATTGATATTTTTGAACATACTTACCGTTGTTATGTATAGGGAATTGTTGGTTTCACATCCTTTTTGACTGCTTCTACAATACCTGAAGAAGCGACATAAGAGATGCCTCAGGTATGCGTTTATTTTATTTTGTGTTTAGTAAATATGTTCCTATTACCGACAATTATATTCTAACTCATTTTTATGTTTGCGAACATATTTAGGTTGTCTTAGAAGATGTCAGTGACATCCCTTCTTTGCCACAAACATATACTAGGACTTCGAACCATTCCAAGAGAAGAGGTAAACTTGAGGTAATCAAGAATTCAATTTTAGAGTTCAATTATAGTTCAATGTATATTGATTTTTATGTTAATTTTTCGAATGCAAATTATATAATATAACTAATCTCAATTGTGATTTGAATTTTTCTTGTGCAGGAACCTTCAAAGCCAAAGAGTGCTTTGAAGAGGATCAAATTTGATGATCCATCAGTAGATTAGGATGTGATAGAGAGATTTTTGGATTTATACATGGCTATTTGGCATGTATATTTTGTATAAATTTCAAGATGGCATATGCCACATTTTGTAAAACTTTGTTTGAATTTGCATTATGCTATTTTTGTATATGGACATACATACACAATTATTTGACAATTTGATATATAGAAGTTAAGAATAGATATAATTTGTTCCTCATGTGCATGTATTTATTCCTTGAAACTTTAATCTTGAATGTAATGATGAACAATAGTATGTTTTATTATATAATCTTGAGATTCGATATAATTTGTTCCATCTAGATCTTAAGTGTTAAATTTGGTTGTCTTGGACAACTTCATCAAATTTAATGACCACATTGGTATTGTTATTAATCATAACATGGATGATTAGTAATGACAAATGACAAGTAAACAAAATTGGATTTGATTTCATGTTCTACAACCTATGCAGTTTGACATATTTGAGCCAAAAAATTTCATTGTTTATGTGGATGTAATAAGTATGGTTAATTACGCTTAGTAATACTAGAGGAGAAGTCATTACAAAATTTTAAAAGTCATTATGGGCGTGAACCATTAGTGCCAACATATCCTTTTAGATTATTTTACCCTAGGGATATCCCTATTTTGCCTCCCAACTCGCCCGAACGCTTAGTGCCATACCCTAGTAGTGTTGCCCCTTAAGTGCCCTAAGTGCAAAAAAATGTCAAAATTTAATAGGCTATTTATCGGAATCCATGGCACTTAAAAATGATATGTTTCAACCTATAGGGTCATGTGAGACCCCTCTACAATAACATATCTCAAATTTTCAAGATTCAAAGCGATTTTCTTAGGACAACTATTTTTCTGTTGACGCAAAAATTGTCAAAGGCATTCAATGAAAAGTTGCAAAGGAGCC
Source organism: Cryptomeria japonica (assembly GCF_030272615.1). Classification (NCBI taxonomy): domain Eukaryota; kingdom Viridiplantae; phylum Streptophyta; class Pinopsida; order Cupressales; family Cupressaceae; genus Cryptomeria; species Cryptomeria japonica. Next base: position 717,136,183 of record NC_081411.1, on the reverse strand, counting down.
TAATTCTCATTTTTTTCATCGTGGGCACTAACCATTGGTGCCAATATGTCTGGTTAGGTAATTTTATCCTAGGGATACTCCTATTTTTCCTCCCAACTCGCCCAAATGCTTAGTGCCATACCCTAGGAGCGTTGTCCCTTAAGTGCCCTAAGTGCAAATACTGTCAAACTTTGATAGGTCGAAATCCATGGAACTTGCAAATTTTTTGTATAAACCTATAGGGTCATGTGAAACCCCTCTATAATAACCTGTCTTGGATTTTTCAAGATTCAGAGCGGTTTTCCAAGGGCAATAATTTTTTTGTTGATGCAAAAATTGTCAAAGAAATTCAATGAAAAGTTGCAATGGAGTCTAATTCTCATTATTTTCCTTGTGGGTGCAAATCGTCGATGCCAACATATCTATTTAGGCGGTCTTACCCTAGGGATACTCCTTATTTGCCTCCCAACTCGCTCGAACGCTCACTACCATACCCTAGCAGTGTTGTCCATTAAGTGCCCTAAGTGCAAAAAAGTATCAAAATTTGATAGGTTGTTTCTCAAAATTCATGAAAATTAAAAATGATTCGTCTAAACCTAAAAGGTCATGTGAGGCCCCTCTACAATAACTTGTCTCAAATTTCCAAGATTCAAAGCGATTTTCTTAGGGCAATAATTTTTCTATTGACACAAAATTCATCAAAGGCATTCAATGAAAAGTTGCAATGAAGCCTAGTTCTCATTATGTTTGTCATGGGCCTGAGCCGTCGATGCCAAAATATTTGGTTAGACGATTTTACCCTAGGGATACTCCTGATTTGCCTCCAAACTTGCCCGAACACTCAATGCCATAACCTAGCACCATTGTCCCTTAAGTGCAAAAAATTGTCAAACTTTGACAGAATATTTCTCGAAATCAATGGCACTTGTGAATGATTCATCTTAACCTACAGGTTCATGTGAGGCCCCTCTACAATAACCTATCTCAAATTTTTAAGATTTAGAGTGGTTTTCCTAGGGCAACGATTTTTTTGTTGACGCAAAAATCTTTAGACATTAAATGAAAATTTGCAAAAAAGCCTAATTCTCATTTTATTTGTCATGGGCACAAACCATTGATGCCAACACATCTAGTTAGGTAGTTTTATCCTTGGGGTGATCCTATTTTGACTCCCAACTCGCTCGAACGCTTAGTGTCATACCCTAGCAATGTTGTCCCTTAAGTGCTCCAAGTGAAAAAATTATCAAACTTTGATAGGCTATTTCTCAAAATTCGTGGAACTTGTGAATGATTTATTTGAACCTACAGGGTCACGTGAGGCCCCTCTACAATAATCTATCCCAGATTTTCAAGATTCAGAGTGGTTTTCCTAGGGCAACAATTTTTCGTTGACACAAAAATCGTCAAAGGCATTCAATGAAAAGTTGCAACAAAGTTGTGATACTCTAGAGTTAGAGTGCCAAAATTGTTGAATTCCCTCCTTTACATTATCGATCTTCTTCTTATCAACATGTGGAAGCCTCCCACCAAAATCCCATGTATCATTTTGAAGAGGATTGTCGAGTCTTTCTCTTCTTGCAAATGCTCTATCCAAAGTTTTATGATTTATGTTGAAATCAACACAAGTTTATCTCATAAAGCGGGCCTTTCTCAAATGATGACTTATTAAGTAGGTTGTAATCACTCTCCAAATAGCTCTCTTATCTTTTTCCTTGCTATTCTTTCTAATAGAATTGAGAGCATTAAAAATATTTTTGACAATAATAGAATTTTTCTTTGTCTTCTTGTTCACACGAATTTTAAATTTCGCTAGAAAAGGTCTCATCTTTTGCATCTTTAGAAATTGTACAAAAATTTGGCATTGCTTGGTCAACGTCTTATTATAAAATATTGGTTGAAAATTTGCGTAGTCCACATTGAATGGTTTATGTTGACATCTTGCCTTCAAGATTGTCTATAATGTTCTCATCAATTTCAAGTAACCATTTTGGGGTTCTTGAAGGTCTTAATTTTGGAAATTTTCTTTCTTCCACACAATGGGTCTTCATTTCTCATGTAATTTGGTGATACATTTTGAGTATCACTTCCCACATTTTCATTTCTAGATTCAATATCATGTTGAACATTTTGAATATCAATTTCAACATTTTCATTCTGAATTTGAATATTATGTTTAACATTTTCAATATCAATCTCTACATTTTCATTTTTATTTTCAATATCATGCTCAATATTTTCATATTCAATTTCCTCTTCACTTGAAATAACACTTATGGATGGAGCAAAGGCCTCAAATTCACCAATATTTGGCATACCTTGTCTTCTCTTCCTATAATTTTATCTATCTCTTTGTTTGTATGCTTTAATTTGGTCTTGTAAAAGTCTGATACCTTGTTTCGGAGAGAGAGAGAGAAAGTCTGAGACCTTGTTTCGGAGAGAGAGAGAGAGAGAGAGAGAGAGAGAGAGAGAGAGAGAGAGAGGGGGGGGGGGTTAGCAAGGGATAGGAGAGAGAGAGAGAGAGAGAGAGAGAGAGAGAGAGAGAGAGAGAGAGAGAGAGAGAGAGAGAGAGAGAGAGAGAGAGAGAGAGAGAGAATTTGGGGGGGGGTGTTAGCGATAGTAGGAGAGATAGACTTGTAGCTAGAGGGAAAGACTGTCCAAATGAGAGATTATCAAGGGATCCAGGGAAACATAATTTATTTAGTATAAAATGTTATATTGGGAAATATATATAAGTTTTTTAATATATATATATATATATATTAATATCATTAGTTATATTATATTTTCTGTATTAGTAACATATATAAATATTTATATAATATATTTAAACATTTATATATTAAATAAAATATATAAAATAATATTTTAAATATCATATATAATAGTAATATAATATAATATATATTATACATAATTGTGTAAGAGATTATAATATATTATATATTATATATTATATTTATAGAAATAAACTGAAAATTTTGATATCCGATAATATCAAATATCCGTTACTTGCGAATATATCCAATATTCGTTAATGTTGACAAAAATATGTTGCATTGGGGTTTGCTTCAGGTTTTCTTTGGGTTTGATTTGGGATTTGGCTTGGACATGCCAAACCTGGAAAGTCAACACAAAAAATGTGTTTAGGAGTTTTCCTTACTTTTCCAAACTTTGCCTTGGTGGTTGACGACTTTTTTTTACTCGAAATTGATGAAACAAAAAGGGTTTTTTAAAGAGATTCTCAGCTTTCCACCAATGTAAATTATGCCTTATATTGAATTTAATAAATTATTATTATTCATTTTCTATTTGAATTGCGACTAAGTCTTGATTGATAGGTTGATTGAAAAACATCTATAACTTTCAAACGGTATCACATTTTTTGAATATGAAACATACTATAGGAAATTTTAAAAAATGAATTTCATAAAATTTTGACCAAGTTATGGTGGTCAGACATACGAGTTTTTATATTTTTAAAAATTTGTAGTTAAAAAATCATAATTAATTATTTACTTCAAAAAAATTACAAAAAAAGTATGCGTCACATCTAGACACGAGTCTTCTACTTATATCTAGAATCTTATAAAAAAATGGTATGATTTGATTGTGGTTAGGGTGGTCAGACAAACATCGGCTTCTTATCTATTTCCTTAAATTTTAATACTACTGCATTGAAATTTAATACTATTCTTACATATTTTTTATTTAATGTTGATAAATTATGTTTCCCAATTTCCCAAGTTATATCTCTCTTTATCTCTCCTTTATATTTCTCTCTCTCCCTCTTTCTATTCGTATCTCTCCATATCTCTACCTCTTTCCTTGTCATTCCCTCTTTGTATCTCTCTTATTCACTCCATCTCTCTTTATCTCTCCATCCCTCTAACTCCTCTCTCTATCTCTTTCTATCCATATCTTTCTCGACCTCAATCTTCATTTCTATCTCTCTTTCCTTGTCCCTTGCTATCTCTCTATATCGTCGTCTATCTATATATTTATTTTTTCTCTCCCTCTCTCTCTACCCCTCTCCCTCTCTATATATTGAGACATCTCTCCCTCTTCCCCCTCCCTCCTCTACCTATCTCTCTATTTCTCCACTCTCTTCTCTCTCCCTCTACCTATCTCTATCTTTTTCTCCCCCTCTCTATCTCCCTCCCTCTCTCCCTCTCTCCCCATCTCTCTCTTCTTCCCTCCCTATCCCTCTATATGTCTCTTTATCTCTACTACCTCTCTCTCCCTTTCATTTCCCATATATCTCTATCGCTTTCCCTTCCCATATATCTCTACCTCCCCATATTTTTGTCTCCCCCTCTCTCTCCTCTCTCCATATTTATTTATCTATTTGTCTCCATGTCTCTCTATACCTCTCTTCCTCTTTCTATATCGCCTTATATTGCTATCTCTTTATCACTCTATCTCACCATCCATATCTCTATCTTTATATGGTGAAAAATGATGATGATAAACTATTGCAAAACCACAAAAGAATCCAACCACAATAAACCCTAGTTCTACAATAAAGCATTCACCATACACCAATGAAGAGACCTAAGAACATGCAAATCAACAAATAAGAAAATAATACCAGTTACATGCCAAGTAGAATTTTATCTCCACTGTCTCCTATCTCTATTGATCTTGTTTGATATATTTGCTCTTAGATTTTGTATGTGCACAAGAGCTCAACAAATAATGGATTGTGGTTGTGAAGTCGCTTGATTGCAAGAAGACTAGATTGCATGAATGATTTATTAGCTAGATTGATTAGGGTCATGAAAGGAAGAGAATATCCTCTTATATAAAAGACACCTTAAAAAATGGAGGGATAAGATTAAGAGATGAAAGCATGAATGGTCAGCTAGGATTAAAGAGTAGGTAGGGAAAATAATAAAATATGAAGGGGGTAATTAAAGGAAAATTAAGAGATGAATGACAAGTGCCATGGAGGGAAAAAGATAATGAGTTAATTAAATAAATAAAGATCTATTTAATTAATAGAAGAAGTGGGACCAATTAAATAAAATAAAAAATTTATTTAGTTTAAGGAATAAATAATAAATAAAAATATTTATTTAAATGAGGAAAGGCTAGAAGAGGATAAATGAATTAATTAAATAAATAAAAATATATTTAATTAATATAAAGCTTAGGATAAGATAATTAAATAAATAAAAATATTTATTTAATTAAGATTGGACAGTTTTAGGTTTCTACACTATCTATCACCCCTTGTATCTCTTCATCTCCATCTCTCTCTATCTTTATCTCTCCCTCTACCTCTTTCTATCTATCAATCTATTTCTCCATTTCTTCCTTTCTCTCACTATCCTCATCTCTCTCTCTCTCTCTCTCTCTCTCTCTCTCTCGACCTTTATATCTATATATCTTTGCCTCTTTATCTCTATCCCTTAATATTTCTTCTTTCATCTCTTTGTTGGTATTTTGATGATGTTTAGTTGTGATTGTCATTGATGGACACACACTTATTTTATGTATGAGTTATTCTCCACTGATAATATGTGTTGTGTTGTTCACACCGGTAATTATATGCCATTGTATGTATAGTCTTCGTTTGTAGAAGACTATTGGTGTTTTGCAGAAGATGTTTATCGGTTGTAGCGGTATGAAGACCTCAAACAGAACGAGGACCCCTAGCGACAGTTAATCTTTTTGATTGGAACATTATGTTCCAGTTTTCTAGTTTTTATTCGTTAACCGGTAATTGGTATACTGTGTTAAACCAGTATAATTGTAAAGTGTGATGAGTTATCATCCACCGACACTTTAGCGGTGTTTCTGTGTCGTGTTACCAAATTTGTCTAGATGCACTGTACCTAGGAAATTGTAGTCTAATCTTATTGGACCGACATGAAATCAAATTCCTATATGAGGACATCATGTCTAGGGTTTTGCATTAGTTTATGTGTGCGAGTATTGTAGAGCATATTAGGTCTATGCGAAATAGGTATCTCACTATAGAGATTGTGAGTGCAAAGGATAGAAGACTGAAGTAATGCTGCAATGTATTAACAGAGAACTGTCAAGGATCTAATCAAGCATTTTGTGCTACTTTCTACATCATTCACTTGTTGTTTACTACTCTCTTCGACAAGTCTGAAACCCTTAACCGGGTAGGCCTAGCCAAGCCTATTGTAAATCCTCTAACAAGGTGGTTCACAGTTGTGGATCTGAAATCCTTTAACAGGGTAGTCTTTAATAAGACTTATCTCCTAACAAAGATCTGGATTCCTAACAGGATCTATTCTGGCGAAGAACATTGTAAGGCCTTAACCAATCCGACCTTAACCGGTCTGGTTACTATTCTAAAGATAGTTGAATTGTGAGTTTTACTCACCGTGGTTTTTCCCATTTGGGTTTCCACGTCAAAATATCTTGTGTTATGGTGATTGTGCTTTTGTGGGTGAATGCTCTATTTTCTATTTGGCTTGTTTATGTTTTGACCAGTTTGTTGTTTAAACTACTACATCGGTCTGTGGAAAAATTGTTTACGAGTTTGGTTAAGTTTTTAGCCATACTAATTCACCCCCCCCTCTTAGTATTCATCAATTGGTATCAGAGCCAACCTTTCTAAAAGTCTAACCACTTGGAAGGAGATATGGGGGAATACAACATGAGGGAACTCACTTATCATCTAACTGAGTCTGAGAGAGCCTATGATGAACTCAAGATCAAGTATAAAGCCTCTTTAGCCAAGAGAAGAGAACTTGCTGACCAATTGATGGAATTTACTAAAAACAACTCTTCTGATGAAGCAGACATGGAGGCCCTAGTCAGAGAAGTGAAGAAACTAAATGAATCCAAAACTAACCTAAGGAGGGAGTTGGAAGGACTAACTATCAGGATGAGTCAGGAGCTAGAAAATAGAAGAAAAGCTAAATATTTAGTGAAGGACAAGGAGCATGAGATCTCTAAGTTGAAACAAGAGATTGGTACCATCATCGCTCATCTGCAAGAGGGTAATGAAGAGAAAGAAGAAATACAAGTAGACCTCAATGTTTCTATCTCTCAAAATGAAACCTTGATGAAAACCAATGATGCCCTTCCCAAGGAACTTGTTGAGTCAAAGTAGATACTTGCAAAGTTCAACCAGAGTGCTGCTAAATTGAAACAAAAGCTGGAATCAGTGAAGCCATCAAAGGATACCACTGGACTTGGTTTCTCTGCACATGAGGAAGGTGAAACCTCTGGAACCAAGAGTAATGCACCAAAAGAGCAACCAGTACCTAAGAACAACAACAAGAGCAAAGGTAAGTCAAAGTTTAAACCTGTATGCTTCAACTGTCGTAAGGAAGGACATACTACCAATATATGTAGGAGCAAGGCTTACAATAATTTTCCTTACATGCAAAACAATGTGGCTAGAACTGGTAGATTTAATGGTCACTGGTATGCATGCAACAAGTTTGGGAATAGAGCTTTTGAGTGCAGGTCGGTTATGAACAACTCTAGAAGTTATGCACCAAGATCTAAAGGAGTTGTCCTGGAACCCAAACCGGTACAAAACCTATGACCACTGGTCAAATGGTTATGGAGTAGCAAATAGTTGGAGAGCAACCTGTTTGATCTGTCATGGTAGCGGTCACACTGTTGCAACATGTAGGAGGAAGAATGGAAAGGTAAACACTAGACCATGGAGAGAACCTGGTATGGCATGCTATCATTGCAACAAACTTGGACATATTTCCAAAGCATGCAGACTAAGAAAGAATCCATCAAGAGACATACCGGTCGACCCAGAAGGGAAGATCGATGTTCAAACCATTCAAGCAGATATGGATAAAACATGGAAAGAGAAATCTAAAGAGAAGCCACAAGATGTACCAGTTTCTGCACCCAGTGTGGAGACCCCTGAACTGACAAATTGAGCTTCAAAAAGCTTAGGGGGAACATATCGGTAACAATGTTTCGAACCCCCAGAGTATATCGGTAAAGTGCCTTTATTGGTATTGGTGACCTGTCGACCGACAAAAGAAACAAAGTGGTAAAAGGCAAAGTTAGGGTTTGTGCCCTAACGGTGATGCATTTATTATGGTAGGTAGGAGCATATTTAAAAGTGACTTTCATCATCATTTTTACTTACCTATTTTCAAAGAATAATTTTTCTAGCTTGAGTAGTGCAACAAGAGTGATTCATCTTGCATTCGAAAAAAAATCAGGAAGATATCTTGCACAAGATTTTGCAGTCATTCAGAGTGGAGGTCAGAGTGACAAAACAAGCTTTTGGAGAAGTGTGTTGCATTTGACATCGGTGTACCCTAGTTCAAATTCGACATCGGTGAACCCTAGTTTTGAATATAAAGGTATTTTTCGTCGAATCACTCTCATCATTTGGAATTATCTAGACATTGGCTTCTACATCTAAAATTCCTTCTAGTTCTACCAAACCTGAGGAATCATCTGAGTTTCTTAGGAAGAAGGTGAAATATAATGCCCTATCTCAAGTTCCCATCGGAGTCATTGTCGAAGGGGATGTTTCAGGATATATTGATTGCAAACTGGAAGACCTAGGGTCTCTAGTGATTCACTCCTAGTTGAGTCTGTTATGTGGAGATGATAACAAGATTAAACCTGGGTATAACGTAATCGAGAAGAAGAAACTTCACAATGCAGTATATTTTCTCAAGGAATTTACAGAAGAACACATTAGGATTATTCTAAGTAGGGTTCATGGTGACAAGATGTACCTTGAGAGAACCCATGATATTACACCGGAGGCAATTCAAGTCGTGACCGATTTCTGTAATGTTGGGGAAGTCCCCGTTCTTCGCAAGATCACCAAAACAAAAGTGACACAGCTCATCAGTTCTATGAGTGACCAATGAGCAATGACTGTAAACACCATAAAAGATGACTTGGTGAAATATGCGTGCATGGTAATCGGGTATAGAGTATTCTATGCTAGCAGAATGAATTATGTTCCTATAGCTGCGGTGCATGCCGCTTATAGGATGATCAAGGAGAATGCAGAATGTGACTTGTGTACCTGCATGCAAAAACAACTCATGGAGAACCTGAAGTCCATCAAAGTGAATAAAACACTGAGGTTTAAGTTCGGTCAACTGCTTGTTGGTTTGTTTTTCTATTTTCAAGGATATTTTCCAAGAGTTGGTGATGTTCAATGGTCGAATGACCTACAGGTTTCTAGACAAATAAAGGAGAGTCTACAAGTAGTGGGATCTACATATCCAGAGACTCTGAATAGGTATTTTGATGAATTCAGACTAAAGATGAACCAGAGAATGAGAATATCAAGTGATCTAGTTAAAAAATATGAAGATGATATCTGTTTCACAATCAAAATAGATCATTGCATAATGCAAGCGGTTCAACTCAAAGAAGATGAAGTTGAGCCTATGGGATATGAAGTGGTAAATGATATACTCACAAGGTATGTCTCTACCCTACTTGCTTCACCACTGGACCTGAAGAAGAAGAGGACCGGTACTTACTCTGAGAGGATCAAATCTATTGAAGTACCGAAGCAGAAAAAGAGTAAAGTAGTGCCATCGGCATCGACACCGGTTACATCTACTGCCAATCCTAAAGTGACCAAGAGGCCACCAGCCAAAAAGAAACTGAAGGCTATTCCGCTAAAGCTATTCAAAAGGAAGAGAAAAACTAGGAATAACTCACCAGATTCAGAAGACACTGAACCAGAGGTAGAAATGAAGAAGATAAGGAAATCAAGCAAAAAGACGAAGTCAACCAGTAATGTACCAACAACCCCTACACCGGTAAATATACATGTCGCTTCTTACCAGCCTATGACACATTTTCAAAGAATTATGAAGAATGTTAAAAGGAAAGTACTTGACAATCTAAAAGATTATTTTGATGATCTTAGAGATAGTGAAAAGGAAGAAGTAGAGCTAGAGGTCATTAAATATTTGTGTGATAATGATCGGTCTCCGATTGACATTAAATTTGTTGTTCCTAATTATTTATATAATATTTGGATAATAAATGGTGCATTGTCATTGAAAAGGAGCAAGAAATTAGGGAAGAATTTTTTGCCCAATATTTTCCTGATGCCTCTAATTCAGAATTGTTTGAGATTCTTAATCGGTACAAAGGCATCTTTTTCATCCGAAAAAGAAGACTTCAGCTACTCAGAGGCAAAACCTCTAAAGTGGAAAATGACACCCATCTGCAAGTTAAAGTAGATGTCAAAATGCAGAAAGTATTTGAAGCTAATCGACTGTCTGAGCAAGAGCTTGACCTATCCATAGCCAAACCGGATGAAATCTTCGACAGTCTGGGTGAAAGAATAGCAGAACAAAATGACCCCATTGATGTTGATGCACTAGATGTTGAGGACACCACTCTAGAGAAGGAGAAAGTTGAAGAGGAGAGAGTGGAGAAAGAAAAAGATGAGAAAGCGGCAAAAGAGAAACATGAAAAAGAGAAACTAGAAAATGAAAAAGCAGAGAAAGAGAAACTGGTAAAAGAGAAAGTGGAGAAAGAAAAATAAGAGAAAGAGCAAGCGGAGAAAGCGAGACAAGAGAAAGAGAGAGCATAGAAGGAAGAAGAGAAGAAGAAGGAAGATGAGAAGAAGAAGGAAGAAGAGAAGAAGAAGGAGGAAGAAGAGAAGAAAAAGGAAGAAGAGAAATAGGGAAGAAGAGCGGAAGAAAGAAGAAGAGAAGAAGAGAGTGGAAGAGGAGAAAGAGAAGGCCACCAAGGTAGCCCAAGAAAAAGAAGAAGAGGAGAAGAAAAGACAAGAGGAGATCGAGGAAAGGGAAGGAGGACAGACTCCTAAGGAAACCAAAGATCAAGCTAAGCAGGTTGATCCCACCGATCCCACCGATTTGACTCTTGCCTATCTTACTCAATCAGTTGATGAAAGCGAGCTACTAGGGAGCATTCAACTAGCTCAGGTTAGATTGGAAGAACTGAGGAAAAATAAAGAACGAGATGCCATTCAATTTGTTGTTGACACTCTTTCTAATCTAATCCCTGGTACTAACCTTCCCAGTACTGATTCCTTGTTGGGCAAGTTAAAACTTCTTTGCACAATAGTAAATGATCAAGTGCAATCTTTAGAAGATGATGCCCAGGTTTATGCAGAGAAGAAGCATGAAAAAGATCTGAAAGTTTCATTAGTAAAGCAAATGGATGTAGACAGAGCAAAACTACTTAAGCAGAAGGATGATATAAGTTTAGCTATGGGTGAAGGTAACCTACTCTTGAGCAAAATCTGCCAACCTCACCTATTTTGTGATGATGCTCTAAAAAAGAAAAGTCAACTCCAATCAGAGTTAAAGAAGTATATTGGCAACTTCAAATTGCCATATGATTCATTCACAGTGTATGGACAAACTATTCACACTCACCAACATCAGATTGCAAAGATTGAATCAGAAATCTACAAGCAGACTCAAGATCTGCAAGCAGACTCAAGATCTGCAGGACCTCCAGTTGCTTCTATTACCAAAATTGTAGGTTCTTCAGAAGTGCTTTTTGAACTTGGAGGCTATTACTGTAACATAGGAGATGAACACTATCGATGCAATGGAAGAATTAGCCTTCCAGATGAAGACCGAGAGTGAAATTGTTGCCTCACTTCTCAATTCATGGTCTTCAGACATCAAGGATTTTCTGAAAAACTTTAAATCTATTTTTGAGAAGTTTTACTCTTTATTGTCATGAACATATACTCTGTTTTTATGTTATGAAATATAACTTTGGTAAATTTTGAAAAAAAGGGGAGTGTTTGCATTACTTTGTCATTGTTGGCAAAGGGGGAGTAGTATTAAAAATTTCATGCACATACTTGTAATTTTTGCAAAGGGAGCAGTGTATATGCTTAGGGGGAGTCATTTTGATTATGGCATCTATTTTTGTTTTGTAAGCACTTCGATGTCAAAATTTTCCTAAGTGTTGCAATCAATGTCAAAGGGGGATATTGTTGGTATTTTGATGATGTTTAGTTGTGATTGTCATTGATGGACACACACTTATTTTATGTATGAGTTATTCTCCACTGGTAATATGTGTTGTGTTGTTCACACCAGTACTTATATGCCATTGTATGTATAGTCTTTGTTTGTAGAAGACTATTGGTGTTTTGCAGGAGATGTTTACCAATCGTAGCGGTATGAAGACCTCGAAGCAGTATGAAGACCTCAAGCGAAACGAGGACCCCTAGCGGCAATTAATCTTTTTAATTGGAACATTATGTTCCAGTTTTCTAGTCTTTATTCGTTAACTGGTAATCGGTATACTATGTTAAACCGGTATAATTGCAAAGTGTGATGAGTTATCATCCACTGACACTTTAGCGGTGTTTTTGTGTCGTGTTACCAAATTTGTCTAGATGCACTATACCTGGGAAATTGTAGTCTAATCTTATTGGACCGACATGAAATCAAATTCCTATATGAGGACATCATGTCTAGGGTTTTGCAGTAGTTGATGTGTGCGAGTATTGTAGAGCATATTAGGTCTGTGCGAAATAGGTATCTCACTACAAAGATTGTGAGTGCAAAGGATAGAAGACTGAAGTAATGCTACAATGCATTAACAGAGAACTATCAAGGATCTAATCAAGCATTTTGTGCTACTTTCTAGATCATTCACTTGTTGATTACTAATCTCTTCGACAAGTCTGAAACCCTTAACCGGGTAGGCCCAACCAAGCCTATTGTAAATCTCTAACATGGTGGTTCATAGTTGTGGATCTGAAATCCTTGAACAAGGTAGTCTTTAATAGGACTTATCTCCTAATAGAGAATTGGATTCCTAAAAGGATATGTTCTGGTGAAGAACATTGTAAGGCCTTAACCGATCTAACCTTAACCGGTTTGGTTACTATTCTACAAATAGTCGACTTGTGAGTTTTACTCACCGTGGTTTTTTCCATTTGGGTTTCCACATCAAAATATTTTGTGTTATGATGATTGTGCTTCTGTGGGTGAATGTTCTATTTGCTATTTGGCTTGTTTATGTTTTAACCAGTTTGTTGTTTAAACTACTACACCGGTTTGCAGAAAAAATGTTTAAGAGTTTGGTTAAGTTTTTAGGCATACTAGTTCACCCCCCCCTCTTAGTATTCATCACTCTTCCTCTATATGTATCTTGTTATTTCTCAATTTCTCTTTACCCCTACATCCCTCCCCCCCCTTTGTCTCTTTGTCTCTGTCTCTATCCATGCCCATCTCTACATCCCTCTCATTATCTACCTCCTTGCTTCTATCTCTCTCCCTCTCTCCATCTTTATCTCTTCCTCCCTCTTTCTATCCCTATCTCCCTATTGCATATATAGCATGAGCAAGTTGGTTGCAATGGAGCTTGATTTTCTTCCTAATTCAAAGTTTATGTTTCAGTTGTGTTTGGATTCATGTAAGTAAATGCATAGTTGGTTTGAAGCTATCACTACTCCATTGATACCTTTGTTGCACAAAAAACATCATTTTCTAAATGCTCTACCGATATCTCTCTCTTTCTCTATCTCCCTATCTATATCTCTCTCTTCATCTCTCTCCCTTTCTCTTCCCATATACCTCTACCACTCTCTCTTTCTTTTCCAATATGTATATGTATATGTATATATGTACATGTACACGTATATGTATATGTATCTCCATTTTTTATCCCATTTTTTTTATCTCCCCCTATTTCACTCTCCATCTCTCCATATTTATCACTCTATATGTCTCCGTCTCTTCCCCTCTCTCTCTATGTCCTTATATCTCCATATCCCTATCACTCCATCTCATCATCTATATCTTGCATATCTTTTCCTCTCCCTCTCTCCCTCTTCCTGTATCTCTCCCTCTCTCTCTATATTTATCTCTTCCATCTCCATCTATCCCCCTCTCAGCTCTCTTTATCTCTCCTTCTACTCTCCATCTCCATCTCCATCTCCATCTCCATCTCCCATGTTTACCTCCTTACCCTTCTTTCTCACTCTTTCATACTCCATCTCTCCCTCTATCTCCCTCTCTCCATATTACAAACATATCATAATTTGTTGGTAATAGATCCTCATTATCTTCTTGATTTAGAGGGTTTGTTTTGATTGTCTTTAGAAGGATGCACAGTTGATTCAAAGTTTTCTTTTCTCCATTGAGGCCTTTGCTGCACAAACAACATTATTTGTGAAATGGCCTACTAATTAACCTCATGCACTACACAAATTTATGCAACCAATAGATCATTTTTTTCTTAATTAACATTATCCACCTCTTCGATATACCCATTGCACAGTAAGGTGCGATTGCTAGTAGATAAATATACTCTTAAAATATGAAAATGAAAATAAAACTATTTACTAAACTTTTACAAAATAAAAAAATCACATCACATGCTAATTCATACACCAAGAAAAAGATTAGTTGTATGCAGTTTTCCACATTAAAAAAATTAAATCAATTATCAAAAGATATTTAGATTTAAAGGTAAAATCATTGTGATAAATACCTAAATGACGTTGAGCTCAAATCTTTTACAATATTAAAAAAAAGTATAAATCAATTAAAATGGACCCGAACAATATACATGGATGCAATTTTTACCTTTACATAATGTAATATTCTTGGATGAGAATGAATTATAAATAACTCTTAAAATATGAAGAAAAAACAAACAAAAACTATTTAATAACTTTTACGAAACAAAAATCATTTCACATGATAATTAATACATAAAGAAAAAAGTAGATATACATAATTTCAACATTAAGAAAAATAAATCAATAGCCAAAAGATGCTTAAATTTAAAGATAAAATCATTATGATAAACACCTAAATGATGTTGAGTTCAATCTTCTACATCATTTTGAAAAAAATAAACCAATCAAAATGAGACTGATATCAAAATCAAAATCAAAATCTACACAATCAAATCCAAAACAATAACAAGAGCTGTAGCAATGAGTGAAGTGTTGAGAACAATTAAGTAGTTGTTTATCTAGCAATAGTAAATTGATAACAAAGAACTAATATAAAATTTTCATCTTTAATTCTAAAGCTAAGTATATCTATTTCCCCGTTTATTTATTTTTATTTTTCAATTATCTATGCAAACATTTATTTCTAAATTACTTATTTTTTAATTCATTATATTTATTTACTTAACCAATGTATTAAAAAAACAGTAAAAAACCTTACCTTTTCTTTTTTAAATTTTCAGAACATTAGATTTCTAGATTAAATACAAACATTTTGATGAAATTCTACTTATACATTTGTAAAACATTTTTTAAAATAAAGAAATTATTATTTTTAAATAATTGAATCATATATTTCTTAAATAATAAATATTTTCATAATATTTAAATAATACAATTCCACTCTCATACAAATACTAGCTAAATAGTCTTAAATTTAGTTTCCTTTATTGCACCCATAACTTTTTAAGGAAAAAGTTATGCATAATGTCAAGGAAAGAATGGATAAAAACATTTTAATTTTAATTGCAAAAGATTCGCTCAAGAAAAATAACATTAATAAAATTATCATCATTCATTTAACAAGTTTGAA
Organism: Cryptomeria japonica; assembly: GCF_030272615.1. Lineage (NCBI taxonomy): Eukaryota > Viridiplantae > Streptophyta > Pinopsida > Cupressales > Cupressaceae > Cryptomeria > Cryptomeria japonica. Next base: position 717,120,701 of record NC_081411.1, on the reverse strand, counting down.
AAACTAATACCAGATAATGGTTTACCATTTTAACATTCTGCCAATGACAAATCAAAAAATTAATAATTTTTAAAATAGTTTAATAAGAACAAAAATGAAACTTTGATATAAGATTAAATTTTTCATTTTGCACAGTTATCAAAACATACTAATGTTGGAGATGAAAACATTAGTTCCCTGCTTAAGGCAGGGACTAAAAATGGAGTATGTTTATATGATTTTATTTTATTTTATAATATTATACTGTTAACAAAATTATATTTCATAATAAAAAATTAAATTTTGAAAAGTATAAGAATATACATTATTGATATTATAAACAATAATAACATTAATCAAAAGATAAATTCAATATTAACAAATAATTTTTTATTATAAAATTGAACATAAATACAGTTAAATTCTTAAAAATGAAAACTGTCATTCAAGTAAAAAATTAAAAATAAAATAAACTATATTAAAGTTGATACATTTAAATTTTAACTTTTACATTAAAAATTACAAGTAAAATCATAGTAAAAAAGCTAAAAATACAAATAAACATATTAACAAGATTTACAAAAAAAAAATTTGTTTAGATAATCTCAAATATTATTTAAGTTTTTTTAAATTTTATAATCAACGTTTTATTAAAAAAAATATAATAATTAATATTAGTTTTTAAAAAATATAATAATTAATATTAGTTTTTTTAAAATATAATAATAATTAAAATTTTTAATGCTACTTAAATTAATACAAAAATTTGAATTAATAGAAGATCAAAATTTAAAATCAATGATAATGAAGACAAACTAAAATTATTTAATATTTCTATTTCAATTTTCTAACTTTTTTTATCTAAATTATTTTATATAGTTAATATCATTAGTGTTGAAAGGTATTAAGATTATGTCTATATGTTAGACAAAATGAAACTAATGTTATAATGTTTGGTGGATTTGTCAATATCTTATATTTGTTAAAAACTATATAAAAATGTTGTTGTGTATGTTAAATTTGTTAATAAAGTTCAATTTTTTATTAATGATAAATAAATTTTGTATTATAAAGAAATATCATATAGTAATTTGTGAGAAATAGAAGTAATGATTTGTTTGACATTTGTATTCGTGGTACTAAATCTATTCAAAGGGTATTTTTTTCTAATCACTACATCTACTATGTAACATTCTCGCTTTGGATGACAATTTTTACACATCAACTTGTTCAATAATAGAAGATAAATTTGGACAAGTAAAAGTGAAATAATTATATACTTTTTTTGAAAATAATAGTAAAAAACATTAAGAACTATCTTTCAAATAAATGTGACGAATGAAATAAAGACTTTAAGAAATTATGAACTTTCCATATCAATTCATTAAATGTTTTTAACTACTTTGAATTTCTCACAAAATTAGAAGAAGAATTAATAAATTTTTTTTTAAAAAAATTCTACAATTTTAAAATTATTTTAATAAAAGTTAAAAAATTATAATTAATATAAAAATGTTTTTTTATTTTTAACATAATATATAATTTAATTAAATTTAATAATTTGTAAAAATATAAAATAAAATTGAAGTCTAATGGTAAAGGAATTTTTACTTTATAAATGATTTAAATGTATTTTATAGGGAAATTTTTTTTAATAGGGCAGTATTTTCTTTTGGGAAATTTATTTTCAATATGATTAAATATTTGACTATTATTAAAATTCAGTTATCCTTCAATATAGTAATGAATATCTCTTTTACTTCAGCCTTAAGCACATGTTCGTAAACAATCACATGGAAAATAATTTTACATACTACATGAAATCATAAAAAACAATATTATTGGAAGCAAAGGCTCTGAGAAAACTTAAAATGAAAGACTCATAAATGCGTATGTCCAATGTTGTCAGTACAGTTAAAATTTTCTATAAGAGATTAGGAATTCATCTAATTTTTTGCCCTGTCACATTTGATTGATCATCTCTTTTTAATTAAAAGAAAAACAAAAAAACCCCAGTAAAAAGTATACCAACCAATAGAAAAATGTAAAAATGGAGAAAGAAATTGATATTAATAAATAAATCACGAATAACCTATAAGATAAATATTTAGCACAGTTTCCAAAGCAAAACTAATTGGAAGAGGTGAAAACATTAGTCTCCACCTATAGATAAGCGGGACCCCCCAATTCTTGAGTGGACCCTGCTAGAGTAACAATTATAGTTGCTAGAAGAATCTAATAATTCCACTCGATAGTTGCTAGCCCTTTAGAATAGTAGGGGGCTAGAGTAAGCTACCTTGTTTTCACCAACATTAGTCTCCGCCAATAGATAGGCGGGACTAATAAACAAAATATTTACCTATACAAAATAAAAAATAATATCCTTGAATGACCGGTCGTTCCCCTGCCACTCAAATACGGGTTACAAGCGTGGGCCTTCCGCGTACAACTGGTAATAGGCACATTTTTTCTTTTTCTTTTCATTTATCAGTCATTAAATTATAATGATAACAAATGCATATGCGCAGGGACACGCAGACAAAGATTAAAGAATAATAAAGACGCGTCGCGTGAATGTACCTTTTTTAATTGAACACCGGCGAATATACTTTTATAATCGCATCATCAAGAAATTTAAAAGTTTAACGTCCGACGTGGCATTTCCAAGAGATATAATTACATATAAATGTCGGTGTTGGTTGTCGAGATGAGGTGGCGTGGATCCCTCAGCGGATGATCTGTCCCATCTAAGTACCACATCATTCCTACTTAAAGGGGCGAGTGTATACACAATGTATATACGCAGAGAGTGAGGGGGAAGGATTCGAACCTGCAACCATGTCGAGCAGATACAAGATGTGCCTGTGCTTCACTCGCAAGTTCAAATCGGATGGCGTCAAAACTGTGGCGGATGTCGAGAATCTGTTTACGGAGTACTCCGAGAACGGACTGATGAGCGTCAAAAATCTGCAGCGATTTCTGGTGGAGATTCAGGGGCAGACTGACGCCACTGAGAAAGACGCCGAGACGATCATCCGCACGCGTTTGGGGGCTTTCCACCGTCACAACTTCAATCTCTCTCAATTTTTCGACTATCTATTCGCCGAGGATCTCAATCCTGCTTTGGAATCTAAGGTATTTTGTTTAATCCTCTCTGTTTTTGCTTTTTCCTGCTTCAATTTTGTTACAGGGCGTCAATTTGGGGTTGTTTACTGGCTGCATTTTATTTGCTTTAAAAATTAGGCAAGTATGTCGAACAATTAGGCGACTCTCTGTACTCCTCTACTGTTCATTAGATGATCAAATAAACTGTAACTACTGAATCAACAAAATTATCTTCTGGAAATTAAACCTACATTACATATTACCAAACAATCAGCACAAACTGATCGGACTAACGATCAGTCTTACTGAATAATAAGTTTTGATTTGCATGCAATTGTGCTGCTCTGTGAACAGGATCTACACCATCGATAAACAAATGTCCTTTCTCATATCCATCTTAGCCTAAATTGGCCTGAATTGTGATCATAGCAAACTTCTAGAAAGTTGGATTAGCCTGAATTGTGATCATAGCAACTTTAGGAAGTTCGATTTTTTTTTAGTACTGTTTTTATTTCTCCAGGGTTTGTATGGAGTAGTGGAGGCCGAGTGCATCTTAATATGGTGGAAAGGTAGATTGCACCAGTTTTATTTTATTTGGTACCAAAAAAATTTTAAATAAAAAATAATGTGAAATAAATTCATTTTTATTATAATTTATATTATAGTTTGTTGAAATATTCTATCTTTAATATATTATTTTCTAAATAATTTATAAATATATAATTTTGTGTTTCATTATTGAATATTTATTAATTTTATTCGATAGTAATAGAAATGGCTTATATTGTAATTAATGTTTGATTAATTATTTGTCTTTATAAAGATGATTAATAAAATTGTGTGTTATTTGAAAACAGAATTAGAAGATAAAGTTCTCTTTATGTTAATATTATAATAGCAATTATACAAATTGAGTAGAGAAATGAAAAATGTGATTACAAATTGAGTAGAGAAATGAAAAATGTGATTACAAATTGAGTAGAGAAATGAAAAATGTGATTACAAATTGAGTATAACTATGAATGCAAATATGAAATTAAAATTGAAAAATTGAGAGTGAAAATAAAATCATGTTGTGTAAATCTAAAACTAAAGAGAGATGTATACCTTAAATTGTGGTCTCATGGAGGGGGGCTTCCTAAAATATTTCAACAAGGGTTGCAAAGAATTTTTAGGAGCTCTTATAAGTAGGGAGTTAATGAATTTTGTAATATTTGGCAAGCTTAAAACTTTAAGCTTCAAAATATGAAGAAGTTGGTGAGCTTACTATTATTATTTTAATGGCAAATCTATAATTATATAGTTAAATCTAAAAATATATTTTGGAAGAGTTTTAAAAGATATATAAATGTTGTGGTAGAAAATTTTTAAGGGTAGGAGAAACTTTCAACCTCATCCCAAAGACACCCTCTTAAATTTGAAATCTAAAAAGTAGGATCTTCTATTTCTGACACAAGATTCTAAATTATCTTCTAGCAATTTTTTTCTGGGTCTCATTGGAACCCTTGCTGCACAAAAGAGTACTTGAATTAGTTCCATATAACTCTTGCATTAGAGATACTTACTTTGTATGTTCAATCAACATATTAGATGTAACAATGATGCTTCCAATTTTGTCTTAAAGAAGAACACACCTTAGCACATTAAATCTACAAAAAGAAACAATACCTTGGCCCAAGTTGTAAGATCAATTGAAAACATGGAAGAAGACCATAACACATGAAATATGATTTACATAAGATAAACATGGAAAGTAACCAAGATTGTAAGTGAAACTTGGTTGTGATAGGTATAAAAGATATGTAACGAGAATTTTTGCCCCATTTTATTGTGGATATAGAGATCATAGTATGGTCCCATCATGAAGTGCCTCTTTATACATAAAACTTATTTATAAAGGTGACATACTTGATGTCATCCCTTGTATTTCATGTCTTTGTTTTAAAGATGGTTCCACATATATTTCTTTGTTATCATGTTGATCATGATGATAAGAACATGTATTTAATGATGTATCTTTTGTAACATGTGCCTCATCTTTTGACTAACCACTAATCTTATTAAACCATAAATAATTAAGCACGTGAATAAGATTGTTGAAGAGTATAGACTAAATACTATAATGGGTTGTAGGAAGGATATATCATCTTTAAGTGTAACCACATTATGATATGATTATAGATCCGCAAATGTATAATTAGAATTTAGGGTTAATTCATTAGTGTATGTTGGACATGGAGTATGTTTATTATAAATTTCCTAAAAAGACAAAGTGAAATCCTTTAACATGAAATGAAAAGTACTAACAAGCTCTATCAATGATGCAAAGCTTGAAACATGTTTAATAACTATGAACATAGAGCACCATCTTTTTAATAAAAGGACACGATATCCTTTAGTAAAAGGACACACTATCCTTAAGGATCGTAGGCAGGATGGAACAAATTGTGAAAACACATGAAGGTCCTTGATATACGAATGAATGTAGGTCGAAGATAAGAGTTAATTGCAATCCATGATTAAATCTAATAATGAAATCTACAAAGCAAAAATCAATTGAGGACTAAATCTTAGATAAGACAATACATCCACAAAAAGGTCTTAAAAATGAGAAAAAATAGAGAAATTAGATCTGAAAATCAAGGGAAAAATGTAAAATCTACTCTAAAGGATAGAGATCGAAGTTACAAGTTAATCAAAATGGATGATAAAAAATTAAATTCTGCTAGCAAGTTAGAGCTTTAAATAAATGATAAGTAATAATAGAGATTAGATGCCAAATTTATGAGTTGAGATCGATTTATGTAAATTGAGAATTGAGAATTCTAAGATTGGAGATATAACTAAAATGGAAATAGAGCTTGTTTGGAATTTGGTTGGATGTCAAATCTTTATTGTGTTGATTGCTTAAAACTCTATGATAGAGATCTAGAAACCAAAAATAATAGTGAATCAATGATCAAAGATTTGAGACAAACATAATATGATATTTTAGGGCTTAGGATTAGGTAGTGTGCATGGTTGAGTCAAGGGACAAGGTTGTGCACTTTGCTTAGCTAGAAAATTTAAGCATTGTGATCTTTTGAACCTACTTGCTACTGCATGTACTTGCTTCTAAGAATCAATGGTGCTAAGAAGCATTGTTGGGGTTTGGCTATGTATAAAGGGAAGAACTTCCTTGATGATGGTTACACCTCAAGGTTGATTTGATAAGTTGAAATACAAAAGCTAAGATGATGAATGTTGATTATTGTAATTGAATATGTGAATTCAATTAGCTCAACTAATCAATAATTTCATATGAAAAGTGATACAAGATGATCTCCAAAAATACACAGCCCTAGACACAAGTTGAAACTTTTTACATACATGCCAATGAGTAATGGTCGTATCTTACTTGTCAACTTTAAAATGAAACATTTGAAATTTGAAATTGGAGGACTAGAACATGCACACAATTCCATCAATGGAACAAGATTGCAATTGTGGCTTAGTCTAGGAAGGCAAAAGTTTTGGGAAATAGGCAAGTTTTAATTTAAAGTGGAGCATTTGACCTAATAGAGTGATGAATTTAGGATTAGGGTTATTGGAGGTACCAAAAGAACCAAATCAAATGCAAAAACTATACATTTATGACATCCACAAAAATACAATAAACATTACGATCTTTTTTCTCTACAATTTCAATAACATTACTTCTTTATGTCAAATAAATTGTTATTTCTTTTAAAGGAAAACAACAAGATCCCTAGATTATAAATGATAATATAAAATTACCTTTAAAAAACACTAAAGCAACTCTTAAAATAAGTGAAAATAAAGTAGAACATTATGTTGACACCCATATATGAACCTATTGTTTAATTTTGTTCGTTATAGCAAACCTTTTAACCCAATGTTAATTCTGTTCAATGTAGGAAGCTAAGCACATGTTTTCATCATGAACCTGTTACTTCCTCGTCCCCTGCTTCCGCCCAAGCTTGCCAAATCACGTCCTCCAACTCCATAATCTGTGCAAACATCTTTAGCGCCTTCGATCCTCTCATCGTCACCTCTTTGTATCTAGCCTTCACTGCCTCCCGCCGCTTGAGAAAGGGGATATCCCTACCTCTCAATTCTTGATGGACCTCCAACACCCTTTCAGAAACGTCAAAAACACCCTTTCAAAAACGCCAAACCCTTTGCCCAGAATGTCCTACTCCAAAAGCGACTCCATATTTACAAGAAACTCCTTTGGTATAATTGCCTTCATAACCTTTTGGACCTACTTGCATGAAGAATCCAGCTCAAGTCCCCATGCCATGATAAGGGAGTATAAATCTGCGTGGGTCTGGTATCGATGACCAATCACTCCCAAATATTCACCAAGAACCAACTGCACACTCCTAATCAACAGTGGGTCCTTAGAACGAAACATGTTCTTTAGCCGCTGCTCCTAGTCCGGTCCCCAAAATGTAGTGAGAAGTTTGGATGTCTTCAATGTAAAATTGGCCTTCATTGCGATCAGAAAAACCAGGGTGCCAACCTCAAAACTTCCTGGTGAAAAACCCCATTCGCAGACCAAAAATCTTCTTGAATACGCAAGGACTGACACACACTTCCCCACTCTCTCCATCAATGCACTCCCCTCAGGCTCCGCCGCCACCGCAGAATAATAGACATTATTTGCCAACTTCAGTCGAGCCAGCCTATGCTCTGGGAAATAGAAGTAGGCGTCCACATCACGCACTTCTCATAGACAGACTAGTACGAAACCCGTAAAAATGAATTACTTTTAGGTAAAAGCACATTCTTATATTTAAATTGGAAAAAACTTACTTAAATATAATAAATTAAATATTACATAATTTATTGTATTTTTCTTATATAATTTCAACTTTTAGTGAGAATTGTCTATACAACATATGAAATGCATAGTTGATGGTATTTATTAATTATTAAAAAATAGAAAAAAATAAAATAAAATTCTTCTACTTTTTAATTAATAAGACGTTTGACTTTTAGTTGGCGTCACGACCGTACAATACAAATGAATCTTAATTTAAAATAAAGAATGCAAATCACATGGGTAATTAATATAAGTACTGGTGCAGTGATCAGACCGCAGGGTCGTTTGACTTATAATCCCTCACCAGGGAAATCGGCGGGATGTTGCATATTTTAAATGACAGATGATCTACAAGAGCAATGGTCTTTTCTGTTGCGGATTCTTGAATGGTAATTGGAACTGGTGCAAAAAAACATAAATGTTATGCAACAGACACAACTATCTGTAGTTGGACATAGTGAACATTATTTTCCCGGATAGATGGATACGTACAAAGTTTGTGGGTGTTTCAGAAGGAAGTTCAGAGCAGGCTCAGCTGAGCCACCCGGAGAAATAAAGGACTTGTTCCAAAACTTTTCTGAAAATGGTGTTATGAGCGTTACCCATCTGCAGAAATTTCTCGGAGAAGTGCAGGGTGAAGCTGAAGCATCCGAGTTGGACGCTCAGATGACAATAGATGCTCAGAAGCCAATAGATGTTCATAGATTGCGATCATTTTTCACTGTTACAGTTTCTCAACGAGGGCTCGACCTCGATGCTTTCTTGCGTTACTTGTTCAATGATGACCGTAATTTACCTGTAAGATCTAATGAGGTAAAATGAGTCGTTGGTAGTGCTGTAAAGCGAATGACTCTTTGCATGAAGTATTATATTAAATTAGTATCCACTGATTAAGAACAACTCGTTTAGTCTTTCTCGATTTTTGAAATAAGTAATTAAGTAGTTATAGTCAGAATTTTCTTCTGTACCGCCAGAGGGTGTACATTTCAGGTTTCAGGAGAGAAGATTTCAAAGCAAGAATTGAGATTATTTATAAAGAGTTCACAAGTTAAATTCTTTAGGAGTTTCTTACAGGGGTTTCGTGGAGTCTGCTGAGTAGTCGCCAGAGATTTCAGGGGTTTCGGCGCTAAAGTTGCAGCTGTGGTGGATTCGAGGCTGCGGAGGAGGCTCGTATTCTGTTGCGAGAAATGGAGTTTTTTTGTCGGGTTGCAGTCACGGTGGTGGGTCCCAGAGCAGTGGGGCCGGGCTTTGTCGGTCAGGAGAGGGTGTTCGTTGCTTTAGACTTTTAATAGAGAATTCTGCCTGCTTTGTGGGTTCTGATCAGCCATATGTAGAAACAGGTCTGCCACACATCTTCCCTTTGTCTTTTTGGCACAGTTATTTAAGCTTTCCCATTTATATCTTTTCAAAACTGCAAGAGTTTTGCAAACTGTGGATTATCAAAACACCCGATAAACCATGCTTAGCCATCACATACTGGGTAAAGACAGTCTTAAAACAGGTCTTCAAGGCTCTGCTGTTAAAAACCACTTTCAGATGAAAACATGTGCTTAGAAACCCCAGGCTGGTAAAATGGACCTCAAACAATTCTGTGTCAACAAAAGGGTGTGTAAGACCATATCTAAGTTCAGAGTGGTATGTAAGACCATATCTAGGTTCAGAATGAGTAGACTTTGTTAGACACTGGAAATCTTTTTTTACCAGACTTTCATCAGATTAATTGGGATGGCATAGGTGATAAGCTAATTTTTTGTCAATGAAAATCAGTATTTGGGGATATTAAGGTGCAGGCAAGTCTGGAAGAGGAGAAAGCTGTAGAAAAAGAGGCTTATAATGATTTTACCAAAAACAGCTAAAAACAACTCTACTGTAATTATTAAGATGTGTGTTTTAGAAGTTGATCAGATAGGCGAGGGGTATGACAAAGGCAAAAAGAAAGAGGTTTTTTCTTTTAAGGAAGCGTATGAGACAAAACAAGCCAAAATTGAAACTTTTGCAATAAACAAAGAGGGAAGGAAGGATCTGAAGGCAATAAAAACCTATACAGCCCCATAACCTTCCCTTCACTCTGGTCGCAAGAGCTTTATGTAAGTGAGCTCATGAGCCTGAAAAAGAGGATTGAGGTTATAGAAGCACAGGGGCAATAGGAAGACAAAAAATTAAGAGAAATTATAGAAGCTAGATGGAAACTTGAAAGGGACAACAAGTTGTTAAAGGAGCATGTAATAAGTTTGCAAAACAATATAGAGAGAGGAGAGCAGCAAGAGTTAATCAATTTAAAACAAGAAGTAGAACAAGCAAGAGCAATAGAGAAAGATAGGTCAGAGTCCATGAAAATAAATAGCATGACACAGTTGGAGGAGTTTCAATCAATAATGACATACATGGTAATAAGAAAAAAACAAATTAATGGAGCAGATAAAAGAAGCCAAATCTTGGGATGAAGTGGTAAATGAACCCATAATTGAACAAAAGGAAATCATAGAAAAACAAATTAAGAGACAAATAAGGTAAGAAAAATACAAACAAGACAAGGAGGTAAATATCATCATCAATTTGTTTGATGGACTTTGGAGAGAAAGATAAAACAAACTAGCAAGGGATTTTCTCAAGGATAAGTTGAAGTGGACAGATTTATTTAGATGAAGATTTGACATTTGCACAAGAAGAAGAACGAAGGAAAGAATGGGAGAAAGTGAAATCAACAAGAGATTTAAGAAATGGGCATGGCTGAAAATTGGGAAAGTTCAAATCACTAATTGATGGATACACAAGAAATAGGGATTAGGGGCCCCATCAGAGAATATAAACATGGTAAGTTGGAATTGCAGATTTTATCAATGAAGAAGAGGATTGGGTTGGGGTCCATAGTAGAGGGGAAAGACATTATTTCTTATGGAAACACATGAACATGATCCCATGAGAGTATATAATCATGGTAAGTTGTAATTGGAGAGGTTACCGATGGAGAAGAGGATCGGGGTTGGGGCCCATAGTAGAGGGGATAGACATTATTTTTCTTATAGAAACACATGAACATGATGGATGCAGAGTTCTAGACTTTGAAGGATACAATAAATCTCTGTTTGGAATGAAGGGACTAAATTAGGTAAAGGGCATGCAGGGACAACAGTCCTAATAAAAAAAATGTGGTGTGGTACTGCCAAATTGGAGAATGAGGACCCAAATAAACAATTTTTATGGCTGAAAATGGCAAATAATGAAACTACAATTTGGCTGGCTGCTTGCTATTTTGCCCCAAAAAGCTCAAAGTTTTACAAGAAGAGAAATCTAGATGATGAAGACAACGTTAAAAAAAGATGTCTCAAGTTTTAGCAACGTAGGAGAATTAATCCTAATTGGTGACTTCAATGCTAGGACAACAAACAATCAATCTATTCAGTTGGGTACTGATGTAGGAGAGGATAATGACCCCTTATGGCTAGGGGAAAATGAGGATAATATTTGGAAAAGGACTTCATAGGATGGGAAAGAGAGTGTATTGCACTTTTGGGAAGAGTTGTTAGGCCTTTGTAGCTAATATGGCATGGTTATATGCTTAGTCATCGCGTTCGCCAAGTTTTCGGCTTTAGGTTAGAAATTCGGCGAATGTATAAAAATTATATGAAATTCGCAAAAAATTGTCTTAAATTTGTTGAATAAGTTGCAGAGGTTTCTTTTGTTGGTGGAGGAGCAATTCACACTTGTTGTTGGGAGGTATCAGGGCCGTTGAAGGGCTGCACGCCGATGCCTTGCGTTTCGCTGGTAGGGTTTGTAGACACATCGGGAAAAATTGCCGCTCGATATAAATGTTATTTGTTAATGTTAAAAAGGCTTTTTCAAATTGCGGGATTTAAATATAAAGGTAGTTGCCCAATATAAATGTTAATTAATATTAAAAAATTAAAGTAAAACTTAACAAATATAAATATAAAGTCTATTTTGATAAATATTTAATATATTGACATTTACTATAAAATTTGTCAGATTTAATATTTAATATATTAAAAATTAAATATTTTAGAATATTTAATTTAAATTTTCAATTTTTAATATATCAAATTTGACAAATATAAATAAAAAAATATAAAATAAATTAAACAAATTTAATATTGTTTATTCTCATATTTTTTAGATATATTATTTATATTTTGAATTTTCTAAAAAATAAAATTTATATAAAGCAAATATAATGACAATTTTTTTTCAATTTTTTTTCTCTTGCCGAATTTCATCCGAATTTTAATGTTGGCGAATTGTAATGGCATGAAGAATTGGTCGAGATCTAATAGTATCACTTGCAAGACTTACAATGGGCTAAGCATAGTTGACTATGTAAAATGCTCTTAGAGATCTATTTCCAAGTTGTTAGAACTTCAATATTGAAAGCTGCCCTATGGAGCTGAATTCTGATCATATGCCTCCTTTTATTAAGTTTGACATAAATTCAAAAGGCCTTCAAGAAGAGAAAATCTAACACACTTACAAAGAGTTCTTGAAAAGCACCTAGAGTTGGCTAAAAGCAATGTAGAGCGCAAGGAAAACAAGGGAGAAAAAGAGTATATTTGTAGTAGTACGCTGATTCCTTGAAGTTGTGTAAGAGATCTAGACCTTTGAAGAAGTTTTCAAATACCTTCATTGCTAATCCTTGGTATGATGAAGAGTGCATGCTACTAAAAGATCCCTTAAAGAGACGGATTCAAACAAAGAAAACAAGATAATATATAAGAAATTGATAAAACAAAAAAATGAAAGATATGTAATTTGAAGAAAGAAGGAATTAATTGTTTTGGGGAAACACAATCCCAAAGCTTTTTAGAGGGAGCTACAACAAAGGAGAAAACAAATAGAAAATAATATCGCTAATGCCTATTGGGAAATAAACAAGTTCAATACCAAAGATTTTGAATATCAATCTCTATCCAATAAACTGATCAAAGGATGAGATTTAAGGCTTGGATAGCAGCAACATGAAAATTTGAAACTCGTGCAAATCTGAGAATTAAGTTTCCTTAATTATGGAAAACCCATGATTAGATCCTTCTTCTTTATGACGCCAAAAACCAACCTGTTAACCACGTTTAATCAACTTATCTTTTGTGAACTTATAACAACAATAATTAATGATTAACACTAGCATAAGATAGCAGCATTAAGGCATAAATCAACAACATAATATCCACACATAACATAGGATATATGTGGAGAAAACCTTGCAGGAAAAAACTCCACCAAGAAGAGAGGACAAGCTTGTATTAACGACAATAAAAGTGCTTACAATACAATCACTTCCATTCTCCTCTTTGCTTCCATCGTAGCAATGCCTATGCACATGTGAACAACCTCCTTATGCGTCCCATTTGTCCTTCGTTCCTGCATAGAAAACTACATCCAATTGTTCCGCTTTATTCTATACCCAAAAGGTTGTATTTATAGAATGCCAAGAGCTTCAAAAACCACCAATAAAGGTTCCCAAAGAAGACTTTTCATTCCTCACGACTACAACCTTTGGAATGCCTCCATGGAACTCGAAAAGATATCAGTTTAGCTTCCAATGCATTCCCTCTAACATGGACACCTATACTTGCAAGATAAACATTATATTAAGCGTAATAAATGACCAAAAACCAAGAGACATCTGTCGCCTCTTCCATGCTCCCCCTTGGAGAAGTCAATAGGTCACTCTTTTTCCACTTTTGTAAGTCATTAAATATCTTATTCTAGTCATATATTAAGTAATTGTGTTCACAACCAACTTTAATTGTTGCTAGTGGAACCCATCACCCCTTATGAATGCATTACAAATAATGATGAGAATTAAACATTACAGATTATTTTTCCAATACATCCCAAGTGCCTTAGAACACTTTCCAATGATGTTGGAACCATGTCACAAGATTTACAAGGTAGACGACACCTTAATCTTAACAATGCCTAGTGGTTAGATTATGCAAAGCTTCTATATGAATGAACAAACGAGAAAAGTAATCCACCCATAATTGACACTTCAATTGAGCTTTTTCAATGGTAGACATCAAATAAAAGGTATAAAGAATTTGGCGAGTGGTAAAGGACAATATATTGATGGTTTGTAGGCAGAATTTTTGAAGTGGGGAGTCAATCTCCTAGCTCCATATATCAAGATCTTTAACGGAGTTACCCAAAACATCTTATCGGATGAATGGACAACTAGTGTTGTTATACCTTTTCACAAAAGTGGAGACATCAATAACCATTCTAAACTTAATAAAAACCTCGCGCGAAAAATCATGGCTCATAAAAAAATCCTCGCTGAAGAATGCAAAAATTTCACTAGAAAAAGTCACACGGAGAAACGTGGGCACAAAAAAAAACATGCGCAGAAAAATCATGTCATCAGACCTAGTAAAATGCAACAAAACTGTAAACGCCTAGGAAAAACGCCACCGCAAAAAACAAAAACCCTTTTGCAAAAATCGCAGGAAAAATCACAAAAACCAAAACCCTAAGCACTGAACATAAATCATTGTTGGGTTAAAGATGCGGATCCAAAAACAATGAGAACACATTTATGATTTTTTTTTTAAATAAAAAATTGATCAAAATTTTTTTGACCAAAACCCTAGCTCGCGATTCCTAAAAACCCTCCTTCAACAGGCCCATCGAAAAAAGCACTAATGTTTTTTTGTCATTAAAAAAATCACTTAAAATTTTTCTCTAGATAGAGGCTTACAATTTTTTTAATTAAAATATTCACCAAATTTTGAAAAATCCCATTGACCTGTTTTGATACCTGCAAAATAATCGGATTACTTTATTCATATAGAGAATTACATGATGGTTTTCTAAATAGAACAAATTGTTTAATTGAAGCTAAAAAGTTAAATACGCTTGAAAAGCTAAAAATGAAAAAGCTAACTACGCCTTCTAATAAAAGCAACAGTAATTACACTAAATGAACTAAAGATGACAACTAAGATGACAACTAAGATGACCATTATAGAATAAGTAAAATATTATACAATACTAATTACCCTACTATTATGGTCAACCCTTTTTTTGGAAAGCTTTTTGGGAGCATGCTAGTGTACAATTAGTAGATGGGTAGAAAAAGAGCAAAGAGCAAGAAGGTTCTCTGGTTTCAGGCGTAAACACTCTATCGTTGACCATTGCATCACACTAAGATATTTCATTGAAAAAGTTTGGGACAGCCAGGGTGGAGAAACTTTTTGCTGCTTTGTTGATTTCAAAAAAGCTTTTGACACTATTCCTAGAGATAAGCTTTGACATAGAATGGAATAGCTTGGGGTTATAAAGGAGTTTAGAGCTGTTGTCCATAATCTCTATGAGTAGGTAGTGCAGGAGCACCAAGGTCACCTTTTGCAATTAGGGGGGTCTAGTGTTAGAGTTTAGATATTTTGAGTCAATTTTGTGTGTAATAAAGTCATTGTGAATTGTTGTGACCAAATCACACATCGCCCCATTGCAAATGGGGACCCCCACTTTTTTTTAGCATAGTCATAAATATAGGTGTCCTAGTTTAGTATAGTTTAGAGTTAGCGTCTTTTAAAATCAAAAAACCAAAAAACTAAAAAAACTTAAAAATACAAATTTTTTTTTTTAAATATTCAAAAAATCCAAAAACATTAAAAATTTTAAAAAATTAAAAAATTAAAAAAATACAAAAAAATTAAAAAATAAAAAATATAATTTTTTTTGAGAAACTGAAAATTTTGACTAAGGCATGGTGATACGTCGTGCATTGATTTTTACATATGTCACGCTTTTCTTTTACATGCATTGCGCAACGATGTCGTGTTGTTGTCGTGCAACGATGTCGTGTTGTTGTCGTGTAGCAATGTCGCGTTGCTGTTGCACTTCGCTTTCACATTGTCGTTGCGCAGCGATGTCACGTTGCTGTTACACTTCACTTTCGCATTGCTGTCACGCAGCGATGTCGCGTTGCCGTTGCGCATTGCTTTCACATTGCTGTCATGCGTCGCTATCGCGCTTCGCCTTCATGTTGCCATCGCGCGTTGCTTGCGTGCATCACATTGCACTTAATGCGCTTAGTCATCACACATTGCCTTTGTGCATCACTGTCATGCGCTCGTCGCACGTTGCTCTCGCACTTATCATTGATTTTTACATACGTCACGTAAAGCCTTTGCGCTTACGGGATAGCGTGGCGCTTGTCATGCCTTACGCGCGTCACGCATTGAAGACTTAATTAATTAACAAAGAAGATGTTGCGCGGCAAACATATAATGAACAAGGAGCGTCATGTGATGAACTCACGAAATGAATGCAATAAAGAAGAACGATACTACCTCGCAAGCACTTTACGAACACTATCCGCCACACTTGCATTGTGTGACGTATCCTCATGTCGCGTTCAACATGATGACTCAATGGATCAATAAAGGTGCATTCAATATGAGACATTTTGTGTTTAAGTTTGATGTGTCTTAACAATGATCGATTTGGAGATATTTAATGAAAGTGGCAAACTTTGTAATTGGTTACTCGATGATCATTGAAGGAATTGCTAAGTGCGCTGCTGTTCATTTAATGGATTGTGATTAAACTTCAATAAAGAAATGTGACTTGGGGTCACTTTCATTTGCAAACTCAATAAAATCATTAAGTGAAAGGCAACGAAAGTCACAAATTTTTAAATGCAATCCATTTAATAGAGATCGCCTAAACTTGTGATGAGGTACGAGCCTCTTTGAGAAATTATAACTTTCAGATTGATCATTTCATTTGATCAATCTGACATCAACTTCGCCTTCATATGTGCTGCTGTCTAATCATTTGATACCAGCAATCTATATTTTGGCTAAGACTTTCAATTGGGAGGTGATTATTGTTTTATGTTCCACCAAGATTACAAGCTAAATAGCGCGACTAAGAACAGCGATGTATACCCAAGCAAAGGCGAATTCATTTGACAAGTAGCTCTGATTCAAACAGCTACGGTGACCATCACGAACAGTGAATTGTTTTCATGAATCGATGAATTTGTCATAAAGAACAACGATATTCTGGTTATAGCAAATTGAAGTCCAGCGCTCTTCATTTTCAGATATTTCTTAGCAGCGACTTCATTTGTCAGCGATTTAGATAATCAATTGGTGTTTTGAGGTGATTTTAAATTGGTGCAATTTTCAGTTTGTGAAGGATGCGATCAGCTAGCACCTTCACTCAATCTGGGCTGCATTCGAATTCATGGTTATACAGCGAATCATATCTGATTGAAGAGAGCGAATTTATTCACAACTCTCGATTTGATTATCAGATTTAATTCTGTCAGGAGAATTGCTTGCTTAATGGTTCGATCTAATTTGATATCCTCAACAGTCAGCGATTTTCTGTGAACTGTCCAAGATAATGCTTTGATCTCGTTATTATACCACAGCGAGCTTATAGCGAAATTGCTTCTAGGGTTGGCGACTCTGGAAAATTCATTCCAATCAGCGATTTGTGTTTTCATCTACTCCAAGTTCGTGATCATTGCTGCAGAATACATTGTTATCTTGGCATTAGTTTCAACAGTGATTTTCATTTATAGGCGATTTTTTATCCAAACAACTTATCGAAAAGAGATTATCCAGCAACTTTGAAAGGTGGCAAACTTGTCACATCGAATTCATATAAAGGAGACGACACTATTTTGACAGCCGATTTACGTCTATTTTGATTATTTTGTTCCACTTGCAGGTTGGAGATCGGTTCACTTGATCACTTGATTAATGACAGAACTCAGATTGTACCTTATAATGATTTCGATCGCTGCATTGTATTGATTATAATGTTGAGGGCGTCACTTAGAATTGCAAGATTTTTAATAAAGTTTTCATGCCTAGATAATTGATTACATATTCGCAAGCAAATATCATTGCGTGACACTTAGCCAATTTTTGCAGGAGTGGGATGGCGGGATCGCGACAGGCACTCATCAAGGACGACTCGAAGAGCGTCATCGTCAAGTCAATGATCACATCATATTGGAGCAATGTAGGTGACACCAACCTTGGGCGTGTCGACATGAAGAAATTTCAAACCTCGCTTTACACCTCCAAGCCAACAGGACCCGTGAGAGCAAAAGAGAGAGAGTAGCGTCACCCAAGCTAGTCAATGATGCAACAGGTGAGGATAAGCAAGATGTGATATCTTCTCCTCAAGGAGAGCAATAGATGAAAGAGATACAGGTTGAAGAAGAAAGATTAGCTATACTTATTTGACTAAGAGACAGATTGTCGAAGAAAGTTATCGCCACATCAAGCGCTCCCACATGTTGAATAGCAAGAGATATGTCGCATTCAATTGCACACTTGTGATGAGTTACAAAGATCAAGCAAGCTGAGGTGGCGCCTATTCATCATTACATCCAATCACATCATTTCAAGGGAAGGCGTCCAGATTCAATGAACCTAGCTCATCCAGATAGCTACTACATGGGCACAAACATCGAAGTACCTACCCTCATCACCTATTGGTCGAATTTTCTAAGGACGTGTCCTATCAAATGTAAATATATCATTGGTCAAACATTAAATGCTAATGGGTTCAACAAACCCTATTTAGGGTTTCTATCTTGTAATCTTGGCCATTGATCTTAAATCGATCTGAGCCATCGAATGTAATGAGAGCACTATAAAAGGCCTCACTTCTTCATTTGTAAAGTTAATAGTTAGAAAATAGTGAATAGTTAGCAGTCAATAGACATTATATAGATAGCATTTTAAAGTAGAGTAGAAAGAGAAGGCAAAGATTGTTGCCAAGACATTGTTGCAAAAGACATGTAAACTTCATTGAAGATATGGTGAATTCTATGTGTTGATTCAATAATTTGCATGGTCTTTATACTTCTCAATTTAATTTCAAGTTATTTAGATGAATGGAAGAAATGTGTATGATAAATGGTGAAATTCATATATCCATACTACTAACACCTTGCCGATGGTAATGTGCCCTGCGTAGTCAACTGGAATCATTGAACAAAGCTTAACTTCAATTATCTCTTCTTCATTGATATGCATCAACTTGATGGTGTCTATGCTTGCGGTGATGATTTGAAATTCATAAAGCATTCCTTAGAAGATTGCACTAGCCTTGCAGAAATGTTCGTTGCATGTCGAGCAAGACTTAGTTAGAATTTCATCAAAGATCATTCATTGCTCCTACATTCTTAGAGTTAGGCTAGACCTCTCTCAACCCTTTTTTTCCTTTTTTCCTTTTTTCCTTTTTTAATTCAAGTGAAGTTAAACTCCTATGTTCCAGCATCATTCGAGCATTCAGGTGTTCAACGCAAGTCCCCTCGCAGGTACAACAAATCACATCAATACCATTGAAGCTATCCAACACGTTAAGACCTAACATAAAAGAACCTTGGAGTCATCTCAAGTGATCCTTCGCAAATCTTCAGCATTTAAGAGTCTTTTATCAAGAGAGGATAGAGTACCTTTGGTATTTTATTCTGTGTTCGATAGTACAAGGTCATTTAGGTGTTATATTGCAAATATTGCACAAGTTGCAAAATATTGTAAAAGTTGTCATTTATGTTGTCAAAATTGTAAAACAAGGAAGATGAAGAGTCATATTTGCTTAGGAAGTTTAAAATTTAGTTGTGGTCGGTTTGGGAAGTTGGGGAATCTTTAAATACTTGTATTTCATCGACCGATGGGGGGTTGGAAGCATGGAGAGAAGAAATTAATGAAATAACTTATTGGTTTATGTGTTTTTTACTTTTTTACTGTCTTTTTGCTGCTCCAGACTCTTGTATGATCTGGTATGAAATGATTGTACAAGTTTACAAATTGGAATTGGTCCAGGGATGTGTTAAGTTTCTTTTGGCTTTGGTTTGAGCATTTTTCATTAAGAATTGAGTAAGTTATACCCATTTTGGTGAAGGCAGCCAGTTTTGAAAATGTTTTCCAGAATTTACAGTCTGAAAATATGTTAGTGTGGCCATGTACGGACCTGAGACTTGGATGGATGGAAAGAGCTTGATGTTGTGGACAAACTTTATTTTTACCAGTAATTTTTATAATGCCTTTTAAGGGGTCAACCAAGCCCATTTCTAAAAACTGTCTTGAACATAGGGTTTTCAGGGTTTGTATGCAAAATATGTGATTTCGCCTTTTTACACCTTTGAAAACTCTTGCAAATTGGTAGTTTGAAATTTTAAAGGGTATAATTGATGATTTCAAAGGTTTTAGGCACGTTGGATGAGGTTTGGGGGCAATATGATGATGCCCTAAGTATGTTATCTTTTGTCCATTTGACAGTGCAGTCATACGAATTTGTAAGATTAAAGGTAAAATGATTGTTTCTATTGCCAAAACCTCATGAATCTATCTACTTGAGGTCTTCCTAGGAGGTGTGAGTGGGTTTTGTGAGAATTTTGGGTGATTGGAGATAGGTTCTTTTGTAAAAGAGGGCTAATTGACCTTGTGGGACAACGTCCATTTTTGGGATGTTGGTTCCAAAATGACCTAATCTGATTTTGAGATATGTTTCATAAGAGGGAAAAGGGTATTTGAAATGATGAGGAGTTTGGGGATTGAGGCCTTTATCTTAAAGATATGCCCAAGTTTCATGTTTTGGAGGGCTACAGGAATTATAGGGTGGAGTTGTGAAAATATGTTGAGTTAGGGTTATAAGGGCTTAAAAGATTGTGGGAACTTGACCAATTTGGTTTTTTTTGGAAGTTTCCCACCCCACCTCTGCATCAGTAGGTTAGAGCTAAAATCAGAACTAAAGAGGGTATGTTTGAATGCTTTGATAGTGACAATGGGGTCAAATAGGGGCGTCCTTTATCCCCCACATTGTTTGGTTTATATATTGATAAATTTGAAGACTGGTTAAATGGATAAGGTATCCGATTGTCAGGATACGTGGTGAGGTTGCTGTTATCTGCAGATGACTTTATTGTTGTTGCAAAATCTGGACAAGTTTTGAGAGAGCATTTGAAAGCTTTTCGAACTCTTTTTTCTAGAGGTTGGGATGTGTTGATGTGTATTTTGTACACAACCAAACACAGAATAAAATACCCAAAAGGTACCTTATCCTCTCTTGATTAAAGTCTCTGAATGCTGAAGATGTCGCGGAAAGGATCAATCGGGATGACTTCAAGTTCTTCGTTGTAGGATCTCTACATATGGATAAGCACCAGTGGTCGTTGTATATGCCGTTTCTTCAAGGGGCCTTACGTACTTTCAGAGAAAGCTTGTCCGTGTTACTCTCTTTTCGACTGCAGGAACAGGATTTTCCTAACACTAACAGAGTTTAA
Organism: Cryptomeria japonica; assembly: GCF_030272615.1. Taxonomy (NCBI): domain Eukaryota; kingdom Viridiplantae; phylum Streptophyta; class Pinopsida; order Cupressales; family Cupressaceae; genus Cryptomeria; species Cryptomeria japonica. Next base: position 717,099,513 of record NC_081411.1, on the reverse strand, counting down.
AAAAAAAAGTCAAAAGGATAAGGGTTTCAAGGAAGGAATGCTAATCTAATCCTAAGAATGACTCAATGAAGGCTAGACTTGGTAAGATTCTACCAATTTCAGTATCGCCAAGAAATTACAACTCTACTGGAATTGATGCGATCTTCTAAGGTGATTCAGTAACTTTCGAATCATCAAGGATATAGATACTATCATAGGGATACATATCAATACTTCCAAAAATGATTGAATTTTTTAAGCAATCTCAATATTTCCAGTTGACCACACAAGGCGTCCTTACAATCAGTAAGAAGCTAGTGGTTTGGAACGTGAATCTCACCAAAGATCAAGCACAACACTTAGTCCTTCAAACTTAAACTTAAATACTACTTCAACTGAGAGTGATTCAAGAAAATAAACAATCATGAAGATAGCCACAAGTATTGCAATAAAACACCATAACTTCAATATTTTATTGATCTCAAAGCCAAATAGACAACAATTGTTCAAACTTCTTTCTTCACTATTCAAGCTTGCTACACAATTACTTCTTTCTCTCTAAGCTCTCTCTCCTTTTTTCTAACTTCTAACTATAAAAATGAAAATGAGTGAGGGTGTATATAGCATCCTCAAATACAATGAATGGCCTAGATCGAAAGAAGATCAATGGCTAAGATTTTGACACCTAAACCCTAATTAGGGTTTGTTACAAAAAGGTCCCCATTTAGATAAACATCATTAAATGCATAGCCAATAATTAATTGGCACAAATATCGAGGAAACATAGACCAATAGGAATTAAGCTGCCACATCATCCTATAACAACTTTTCATCTAGAATTTTGTTCCCTTTCCTATGCTCTTTCTTAGCATATTCAATGAATTTGGACACAATTCCCTCAATCTCAGCAATGGGAATCTCGGGAAGATTCTTCATTCGTTCTTCCAAGTGAAGGACTTGATCAAAAGCAGTGAGAAGAGCTGTCTCCCATCCAGGTTCAAGTTCTTTGGTCTTCTCAATCAGGAACATAGTAGTGTACATCTGATCTCGTTGCTTATCTGTGATGATGTTCTCCTCTTTGCAAAAGATAACCTTGACTCTCTCCTCCAACTCTTGGATGTCCACATCTGTCTCAATCTCGATCCGCCTGCCAAGAATGGTACACAACACCTCAAACACCTTATCTTGAATTGGATGAATGATACCTTCAACTTGACTGCATCTGGTGTTGATGTCTTCAAAAAGGACCTCTTTCATCTGGAGCAGAGCTGACCACTGTAGGAGATTATGGGTTCCTCCATCCATTATCTTTTCTTGTGCCAGAATCCGTCTTGGTGTTTGTCTTATCACTTGTAAGACAGGAATGATAACATCTCTAGTGTGAGTGAATGCAGCTATAGTTATCATTAGATTATGGATAATCTCAAGGACCTGGATAGCTCGATGAACTGTCTTCATCATTCTTGTTGCAAATTGAACGGCTTCCGTGTGGGATTTATCAATCCAAGAGCTTATAAGTTGAACCAAGCTCTTTACTCTTTCTGCCTCACCCACTGATTCAAGAGGGAGTGCTTGTAAAGGGGATATTGCTGGATCCTGACGTCTCAAGGGCTGATTGAGATGACTAAAATAGCTTCTCCAAGCACTGACCTCCCTCTCAAGCTTCTTATTTTTTTCCATTTCTTCTTTAAGTTTGTCTTTAAGTGCTTCAAATGAATCGGTTGCTTCTTCCATTGCTTGTTCGGAGGTAAGTGGACCAAGCTCAAATGTTTCTAAGTCATACTCATCTGCAAGAATCTCACCCTCATATTTGTCCACTACTGGTGTAGCTACTTGCAATTTCCTGGATCCTGTCTCATTTCTAATTACCTTGGACATCTTTGTGGCTTTCTTCTTTTCCATTACCTCTTGAGAATTTCCTATAAGGCTTTCTAAATCAAATACATCTTCTTCCTCTTCAACCACAACTACCCTTGTCAGTCTCTCTTTTAACCAATCCGGAATGGCGGATCTTGTTTCCCTTGTATTTCTTTAAGTAGTGGTCTATCCTCTCGGAAAGGAGATGTCGCTTCATCATCATTCTTCTCTTCATGTAGCTCATTAGCATCAACTTGGGGAGATTGACTCGACGACTGCTGAGGTGTCTGTCCCTTTTCTTGCTTGTCATTTTGTACCATGGATTCCATAGATTCATCAATTTCATATACCATCTTCCCCTGATCTTCTCCTTGATTTGCCTTCTTTTCATGTCAAGAAGATGTGCTTGGTGGGTGATCAGGGTTTGTTTTCTGCTTCTTCCTGGAGGGTTCCCTTTTCTCAGGTCTTTCTTTCCTCTTTGAGCCTTTGGAATGAGAAGTATTCTCACTCACGCTTGCTTCTCCTTCTTCTGGCCTTGCCTCCAAAGTAAATGTCATTGATACATTCTGCTCCTTCAACTTTTGATGTTGTACATCCACCCATCTGCGAGTGCAGGATAAAACGGGGGCCATCAAGGCTCTCAAGTCTAAAACCTCGGGCTCATTCCAATCTATTTTCACTTCCTTGTCCTCTTTCTCATAAGATGACTGGAGGTATCTACCGTTATCTTGGGCTTGATCGGCTACTCTATAAACTTTGCATTTCCTGATGAGATCTAAGGGTAGCCTGGAATGCATCTTTCTTTTAACCTCTAAATCACTTGGGAGATTCATCCAAAAGTCCTCCACCTGAAACTCATGGTTGTACTTCCTGCCGACTGTCTCCTCCATATAACCATGAGGATCAAAATTCTCCCGCGAGGCAAAGAATGATAATGAGTATAAAGATAATTCCTTCTTTGCATCCTCCAAGGCTTGAGTGTTAGGACACACCTCAACTGAATTCCCTAGTATGATGGGCACGAGAATTCCATTTCCATGCTTGTGTCTGGATGCCTTCGCATAAGCTGCCAACTGTCTAGTCACCTCAAGTAGTACTATCCTGTCTGTTGGATATCTTGGCAACATGTAAGGCGGTGAAGGACACCCGTGAACTTTGATGTATGTGAATTTTTGAAACTGGATGAACCATGCACCATATTTCTTCACAAGCTCCTGCGCATCCAGAGATAGTCGATTGTGAATCCCACCTTGCAATATCCTGGTAATGTTCATCGTGAAGGTGTCATTGACTAACTTGTAGTCACTTCTAGGTGGATGATGCAGATGAACATAAGAATCACAAACCCTCATTTCTCCGGGTCCTCTTCCGATCACTCCTCTGTGAGGTAGCCCTACATACTCGAAACTCCTGATTAAGGCATATATAACATATGAGCTCATGTGGAATGATTTGGTGGGTCTTAGCCTTCTCAACTGCACGTCCAAACAATTGCTAATGATTCTGGCCCAATGAAGCATTCCCTTTCCTTGGACTATCATTTGAATGAAGAAGAACATCCACTTTTCGTCGAAGGAGGCTTGAGGAGCCCCTGTAACTCGATTGAGCAAAGTTATCAAATCTCTGTATTCCTCCTGGAAGTCGATTCGATGTGGTGTATTGGGAATCTTGTTCAGGAGAGGCCGACTTTTGAGCAACCAATTCTTATTGATGAGATTGAGACAAGTCTCAGGATCATCTTCATAGATCGACCTCGCTCCTTCTAAGCTTTTGTAAATCATATCTTTATGGTCTGGAAGATGAAGAGCTTCGCTTATAGCTTCCTCTAAAAGGTAAGCTAAGATGTTCCCATCTTTGGTTACAATCGTCCTTGATTGTGAGTCATAGTGGCGGGCACACTCGATCATCAACTCATGACACTTGACTGTGGGAGGGAAACCTGCTGCCTTGATGATGCCACTCTCGATTATCTTCCTTGCAATAGGTGATGGCTTGCCAATGTAGGGGGCCTCTCGAAACTTCTTCACATTGAAGTTTCCTAAGTTGGTGTCTCCAATATTACTCCACTTGGACACGATCTTGGTCTCCAATTCGTCGCTCCTCTAATCTTCTTTGATGAGAGCCTGCCGACTAGTAGATCCTTTGGCTTTGGGGGTCGCCATTTGATGCCTACACAAGAATTTCAAAATTAGTCTTTAAGCATCATACCTTAAAGTGTAGAAATTAAGACTCTTCAAAGGGAAGATTCAAGATATTAATAAATCTAGAATTCCTCATTTCTCAATTAATTATGAATGAAATCAAACTTTCAAGACTTAGACCTTTTTCCAAAAAATTGCTATGAAATTAAAACAAGCCTCGAAAAATGATTCCCCAGACCTTCCCTTGAGTGCTTAACTATAAAACCTTGGAAAGTGATGAAAGAAGACCGGATTTTGCTGGACAAGGGTTAAATTATAGTCTTCCTTTGAATGAATTACGCCTCCATTAGCCTTCAAAAGAGCTTCACCCTCCACTAGCTTTTCAAAATCTGGAAATTATCCTTCAACACTTAGCAAATTCTGGAAATTTAGCCTCCAATCTGCTGGATTTCGCTCCTCAATCTGCTCCTCAAAATCGCACCTAGAAGGAATGAATGAATGATTTGAAATTTGAAGCAACACTCCCCCTTTATATAGGGCGCTCACCCTAATCCCTTCAAGGCTGACTTGGCAAATAAGGGGTAAAAATAAATAAAAATTCCTTGAAAAGGTGGCCGACTTGCCTATAAAGGCATAATAATGATTTTTGAGCGCTCCCTTTGCATTTTTTAATTTAAAAAATTAATTTTAATGCCTCCAAGTGAATTTTTTAATTATTTCAAGGCCTAAAAATTAATTTATTAAATTGCCAATGCCTTAATTAATGCGAATTTAATTCAACCTCCCAAATGTCTTGAATTTGGGTAATTTAGTGCAAATTAGGGGATATCAAGGTTTGATCAATGCTTAATGAAGCTTCCTAATGATTTCACCCTGGACCCTCTGGAGGGGTCAGGAGCGATTTTTTCAATTTAGGCCAAAATTCACCATAGCTTGATCATTGAACTCCTCCAAGGCAATCTCCAGGGTCCATTTCCTTGTATCACTGAGTTGGCTCATCAAAATTTTGAAGGAAATAGTGCATTTAGGGGAATTTCGCTCTGGACCCTCTGGAAGGGTCAGGAGCGAAATTCATAATTGGGCTCAAAATTTTCATTTTCTAAAGTTCAAAACCTCTTCAAGGCATTTCAAATAGGCTTTTTCACTGAATTCTGGGCTTTGTTTCATTCAAATTAGGAGGAAAAAGGTGATTTTAGGGTTTTTCGCCCTGGACCCTTTGGAAGGGTCAGGAGCGATTTTCCCTCCTTAGGCTTACTCCATCAACTTTTGTCGAATCTTTCACTCATAGCCACGCAATGCTCTTCCTCATTCAATCCACCCAAGTTTGACTTGATCTTGCAAGGTAAAATAGGGGTTTTTCAAATTTTTGCCCTGGATCCTTTGGAAGGGTCAGGAGCGATTTTCCCTCCTTAGGCTTACTCCTTCATCAACTTTTGTCGAATCTTTCACTCATAGCCATGCAATGCTCTTCCTCATTCAATCCACCCAAGTTTGACTTGATCTTGCAAGGTAAAATAGGGGTTTTTCAAATTTTCGCCCTGGACCCTCTGGAAGGGTCAGGAGCGATTTTCCCTCTCTGACCTATAGAATCATCAAGTTTTGAAGCAAACAATTACTCATTAATGGTCTTAAAGGTCATTTCTACCTTAGTGCATCCTTGCCTTAGCAAAAACTTAGAAGGAATATGCTGATTTTATGATTTTCGCCCTGGGCCCTCTGGAAGGGTCAGGAGCGAATTTTGAGTTTTAGGCATATTCCTTCATGCTTTTAACTTCAAATCACTTCTAAGGCAAAGAACATCATGCCTCTCTCCCATCCAAATCATGAATAGCAAGATCTTGTCTTAATTTTGCAAGAAAAAGGGAGAATTTAGAAATTTCGCCTTGGACCCTCTGGAAGGGTCAGGAGCGATTTCTTCCTTGGCTTCAAAACTTGCACTCATGGCCATCCATTTCCACTCTAGGGCAATCCAAATGTCGTTTTAAACCCATGCCTAGGCTTGGCTTTGCTCAAACTTTGGAGGAAAAGATAGGTTTTAGGATTTTCGCCCTGGACCCTCTGGAAGGGTCAGGAGCGAATTTCCTTTTCTAGGCTTGGTTGCTTCTTCTTGACTATCCCAATTATCTTCAAAGGACAAAGGATACTTCCTCACATTCATTCAAACCATAAAAAACCAAAAATTGTTTTGACCTTGCAAGAAAAAGGTGATTTTTAGGAATTTCGCTCTGGACCCTCTGGAAGGGTCAGGAGCGAAATTCACAGTTGGGCTCAATTCTTCCACCTTTTGATAATTTCTTCCAACATTAACATATTCTTAGGGGCAATTCCTTCCGAGTTTCATCTTATCCCCCACTTGGTTTAGCAAAAGTTGATAGCAAAAAGGTGTTTTTGAGAAAATTTGCTCTGGGCCCTCTAGAAGGGTCAGGTACGATTTTCACTATTTTGACCAAAAATCCTTCATTTTTCACCTTGAAGCTTCTTTGCTAAGCAGGATCTCACCTTTCACTGTACCAGGAATAGGATTTCATGTCCAAGAAAGGCAAAAAAAATGTGATTATAAGGAATTTCGCTCTGGACCCTCTGGAAGGGTCAGGAGCAAAATTGCCTTCCTAGGCAGAATCTTTCATTTTCTTCATCTCCAAACATACCTAAAGGTTTCAACATGCTCTTTCCACCTTTCATCATGCCTTTGATATCTCAATTCGGCCAAACTGAGCAAGTAATGCCTCCCATAAAGATTTTCGCCCTGGACCCTCTGGAAGGGTCATGAGCGAAAATTAGGTTTTAGGCAAAATCCTCATTCTTTTAAGTTGAAACTTTCTCAAGAGGCAAAAGGGAGTTGTCCTTGTTTCATTCATGCCCAAAACTTGACCTTTTTCATTGCAAGATGAGAGTTATTCAAAATTTCGCTCAGGATCCTTTGGAAGGGTTAGGAGCGAATTTGCCTTCCTTGTCCAAAACTCATCATTTTGCATGCTTCCAAATCTTCAAATGTATCAAATGACCTCCAATCTTTCCTCCAAGATGCCTTGCACATCACAATTTAGCCAAAGTCAGTGAAAAATAAGCTTAAATAAAATTTTCGCCCTGGACCCTCTGGAAGGGTTAGGAGCGAATTCCCTTTTCTAAGACAAATTGCTCAATCTTTAAGTTTCAAACCATTTCACAAGGCAAGGTTAGATCATTTTCAAGGCTAGGAACAGGATTATAAGTCGACTCAAAGCAAGACACTATGTTTAGAATGAACTTCGCTCTGGACCCTCTGGAGAGGTCAGGAGCGAAAATCCTCTTTCAGGCATCATCTTGCTCTCCAAAATCGATCAAATCCCTCTCTAGGCAAGAACACATAAATTCATCTTCAAACATGTCAAACTTAGCCAAAATTGTGAAGGAAATCCAGTCTACAAAGAATTTCGCTCTGGACCCTCTGGAAGGGTCAGGGCGAAATTGACATTTTTAGGCCCTTGATTCATTTCATTCTCCATTTAACTTAACCAAATCAACTCCCTTTCTTCACTGACTATGCTTAGCTGACTCAGACTCAGAAACAAATAGGACCTTACCAAAAAAAACTTCCTTCAATCTAGACCTGACCTAAGACCTATTCATCCTGTCCCTGACCTAACCAATTTGACTCTCCTGAAAGGCATGTTTCATTCTGGCAATCTTGAACCTTTAGGCAGACGATTAACAATCTTCCAAAATTTGACTAGACTTAGCTTGAAAGAAACCCAAAACGAGCTTCCAAGGTTTAGCCCTAATCCAGGCAGCCCATATAGACCACTTACTCACTCAAAAAACCTAAAAGCAGAGAGAAAAACAAGCAGAGAGAAAGCAAAAACAAAAAGCAAAAGAGGGGGTCCCCATTCTAATGGGGCGATGTGTGAAATGGTCACAACAGGATGTAAGTCAATACTAGCAAGACCAAAGTCATGATCTTTTATTTGAAAAAAAAGAAGCAATAGGTTAATTTTATCTTCGAGGGCAGCCCCTTGGAGGTAGTGGTGGAATGCAAGTACTTAGGAATTGATTCTCACAATAGGATTAGTTGGGAATCATGTAGATCAAAGAGGATCCAAGGAGGGTGGAGAGCTTTATGCCTTCTTTAGAACAGGTGTAGGAAAGCAAAGTTGTGGGATTGGAAGACTAAGATAACCCTTTTTGGTTTGTTAGTGGTTTCAGTTGTCCTTTATAGGTGTGAGGTTTGGGGCAATAGCATGTCAAACCACAAATAGCAACAAATAGAAAGAATTCAAAAACATCTAATTTTTAGCAGCCTTAGAGTCAAATCAACGATTCCATATGAGATTCTTTTAGCGGAGGCTGGTATGTTCTTAATTGAGTTTTCAACGATTATTCAGTTGTTATGCTACTTATAAAAGGTTGAAAATATGGACAAGTGGGAAATGAATCTGTATGACTGTCCTAACATTAATGAGGAGATAAAAAAGTGGGTGTTAGAAAAATTCAGGAATGCCATGTGGACAAAATAGTTAGGCAGAAAAAAAAGCATATTATATCAAAGAATTTAACCCCACATGGAAGCATGATGAGAAAATTTATTTGAGATCTACGATTAAGGGAAAAGCCAAAATTATAATTGCATAGATGAGGACTAGTTCTCATCATCTGAGATGTGAAACTAGTAGATGGAAGGTGTCCAAAGAAGGCTGGGAAGAAAGGATTTGCATTTTTTGCGGCAAGGGGGTGGTGAAAATGGAATGGCATTTCATCAAGTAGTGTGCAATATATGAAGATATTCATAGCCAGTTTGATAATGACTTAAAGATAGACAGTTTGAATGAGCTTTTTGAAGAGGCAAGGCCTCACAAAACATTGAGTTTCTTAATATATATATATATATATATATAATATTTATCAATATTTATCATAATATATATTTTTTTAAGGGGTAAACGCTTTTAACCTGGAGCTATGGACTGGTGGGGCTTGAACCTTGATGGCAAGAACAACAACACAACAACTTAACCATCACAACATGCCACTATTGGCAAAATTATTCATAATATAATAATAATAGTTTTTTGTTAAATTTTTTTATCATTAATATAACAAAGTTACCCTGAGTTTCCGGGACGGGGACGACAGGGGACGGCGGGATGCGTTTTCGGGACGACAATTTTTTTTGCCAAATTTGGGGACAGCGGGGGACGGCAAAGGGGACAGGTATATAAAATATAGGAAAAATTTAAAATATATAGGGAAATTTCAAAATTCTAAATGTTCATATGAAAATGTGGATAAAGCATGCATACATACATTATATTCATATGAAAACAATAAAACATGGAAATAGCATGTGTATGATACTATGAAAAGTTGAAAACATTTTAGAATGTAAATTCTGAACATACAACATTGTTAATGCTCAATAGACAATATGCAATTATGCATTCATAAATCAGAATTTCAATTCGTTCACATTGTCAATATGCATATCAATAGATTCGGAGGTTAAATTTTCCCTACTTCTATCGACGCAGTTTCCCCCCATATTTTTCAACGGGGGTTTGGGGGCAGCGCCCCCAAGGTGGGGTCAAGGGGCATCGCCCCTTGCGGGGTCAAGGGGCAGCGCCCCGCGAGGCCAAAAAAACTTATTCTTTAATAAAGGCGTTGGGTGTTATTTTTCTATTAACTCGCCGAGTTTGGCAATTTTCTAATCTGTGTCAAAATGCCCAAAGGCTACACTGCTGCCATATGGTTTCATTGTCAAAATTATGAATTAAATTAATAAATTTAAAATTTAATAAATGTTATCTTTTATTTTTTTTTATTTTTAATAACAATTTGAATTAATAAGGGGCCTATATTAGAAAATTTAAATAAAAAATTGAAAATACAACTTTTTAAATTTTTTTAATATTTTTTAAGGGCCTTAGAATGGGGGACGTCTGGCCGTCCCCGGTACGGATTGGGGACATCCCAGCCGTCCCCAGCAGTCCCTGGGACGTACGGACATCCCCCAGAGCTAGGGCAGGCGTCCCCCCGTTTCGGGGACATCCCCCAAAAAATAGGGCAATTTGGGGACGGGGGGAAATGTCCCCTGGCTGTCCCCAAGTCCCTGAAACGTCCCCGGGATGGGGACGGGGGTTTTCAGGTCGGGGACGCGTCCCTGGGTAACACTGTAATATAATACAAATAAATTACATACAAGAAGAAAACCAACAGGTTGTTTATAAAAGAAATGAAACTGGAACATTATAAACAGGCCTATACTAGCAACAAAAACTGTGGGACACCGGACAACCACATAACTTCCAGAAAAGTCATACAAATCAGAACAAGATTACAATTTAAACTTTAGCATGTATTGCAGCTGTTTAGAATACACTGTATCTTCAAAATGGAGTTGAAGCATTTGGAATTTAATCTTGTCCAAATGATAATTAATCTTCATATGTTCTTTGGGCACTTCTTTCAGTTGAGAGCACAATGAAATAATTTGGAAAACGATATCAAAATAAAATTTTAAAATTTCTGCTTTGTGATGAATATTATAGTTTGAAAGAACAGTTAAGCATATACTTTTCCTTATATTAAACAAAATAGAATGTCTCATAGAATCTGCAACCATATTATTATGCAAACCAAAATTAAAAATAATTTATTTCCAACATAAAACATGATAAAAATAACAGACAGATAATTTAACAGAACATTCCATCATTCCATTTTTTTTTGGGGGGGTCCAAAAGTAGTCCAAGAAAAGATTTTACAAGCTTTCGTTGTGCTGACAAAAGAGACATTTAACCTGCTATATTATGAGACATCTCAACCTATAAGCTGCATGCAGTTGAAGTGTAAAACTTTACAGACCAAAATTTGAATATATGGTCACATATTAATAAGCATACCATAAATTTTTTTACAATTTACGTAAATCTTTTTTTAGATCTACTTAAAAATCACGTAAAAAAAAAAAATCTAATTAAACACTTTAAAGACTTTCCCTCCAAAACTTCCAGGATTCCCAATTCATATACAAAACATGAAAAAGATACATCACAATTCCAATAATTTAAACATGAATTAATAAATCTCTTTAATGGCAACGCTCAACATTTCTTAGAATAAACTCCAAAGTTAAGTGTCCTGTTAGGTTGAAAGCTTGAAGCTAAAATCATATTCTATGAGGTTCATATAGTTGTGTTTGCATTTCATGATGTGCATATTTCCACTGGTAAATTTCCCTTTCGGGGTAACCCTTTGGCTTTGCTACCAGTACCTCGGTAATCTCTTTCAAGACTTGCTCCAAGCCTCGTCTTTTTGGAGTACCCTGCACCCAGATCTGAATTGTCTCTTTTAACCAATGTCAACACTTGACATGGCTCCCAGGAATTAAAATTTAAAACCTATGTTTTTTTTGGTGTTCATTAATCAGGTTGTATCAGGTATTTTGGCACAACTTGTACTTTTTGGCCGAGTGTTTGGTTTCCATATTGATAACAGCTTGTACTGCTTTTTGATGTTTCGAAATTTTTTGGCCGCAAATGTTTAAGCACACTGTAATTTCTTGGATTTATAACCTGTGCCTCTGCTGGAATAATATTGATCGATTAGAAGCACAGCATTCAGAACTCGTCGAGTATAAAAACTTTTTGGTGATATAAAGGATACAACTATTATTATATCTTCTTTTAATCAATGTAAACATTGAAAGCAAAGTTGGGGAGATTCATTTTCCTTACTTGTGTTGTGTACAGAATTTTCTCAGAGACAGGTGTTTTTGCATGCATAATTTACAATGATATGTGCAAATTTAGATAGAGGCATCAATATGCTCGTGATAAGAGAGAAATCCCAAGTGAAATAATCCGCAAATGAACAAAAGAAGATAGATTGTTGCAGCTATAATTATGCTTTCAAGTTCAACTATTCACTAGATTTCGATAAAGAGAAAATAATTTTGTTTTGAAATATGCCCCAATGTAATGCCAAGTTGTACTTGATTAAAATGTAGCAGACTCTCATTTTCAGAGGTGAACGAGAAACTTCAGAACATTATGTGAGAGATATCAGCCATCTTATTTTTCTCTCTTGGAGAACTGACCCTTTCTATACCATTTGCACATTATATAAAATGAAAATGGTTAATTAACTAAATAACTATTTGAATTAGAAAGTCTAATATCAAGTTAAAGAAAGCACATTTATTTTAATTTTGTGCAGTATGATGAAAACCAAACCTAGCATGTCATGGAACTTGTGGAACATTGATGAAGTTAGATTTTTTGATATTGTCACAGATTTAAAAATGCACATGTTGCTGATTGAGCTTATAATTTCTGAAAATTTGATGCAACTCAATAGAAATTAAGTGGACTTATTGCAATGGTCGACTATCTTGGTGAGCTGACTGCGTTGATGGATAATGTAGGTTCACCATGATATGACAGCACCATTGTCTCATTACTTCATATACACGGGACATAATTCATATCTAACAGGTAATCAACTGAGCAGCGACTGTAGTGATGCTCCTATTATCAAAGCTCTTAAAAAAGGTGTACGGGTCATCGAGCTGGATATTTGGCCAAATTCATCAAAAGATAACATACTTGTTCTCCATGGAAGGTATAAATTTCCAGCTGGTTAAGAAAATTTCTAAACTCTACAGGGTATAGGTGATGGGGATGATATTTATTGTTATAATAATTGCTTTCTATAGAATAATTTTTGTATGTTATAAATTTATGTATTTTGACTAATAATGTTGAAAACATCATGGTTAACTTAGATGAGTATCATAAACGAAAACATGGAAGATTCCGAAACATCCACAGACATTGAGCATTATTGATATAGATATCTGATTTTTTTGTGATCCAAGTCCAACTGGCCCTCAAATATAATCAATCACCATATCACGTGTTCTTGAACAACAGACTGCATCATTTGCCACATTTATACCATTAAAAGTTCTCATATGTTGGTAATTTTTAATGACTGCATCTTTTATGACAAGCACTTTCTGTGTTTGCTAGCTGAAAATAACCATTCCAATTCACTGATGAAACAAAATGTTTGCTAACTCAGGACTTTGACTACTCCTGTAGACTTTAAGAAATGTCTCGATTCAATAAAAATGCACGCCTTTGATGCATCCCCATATCCAGTCATAATTACTTTGGAGGATCACCTAACCAAAGATCTTCAAGCCAAAGCAGCAGAGGTAAATCACTAGTCCTGCAGTTAGGAGATTCCTTATTTTGCCTACTTTTTGAAATCAACTGTAGAGGAGGCAGCTTTGACTTCATTTAACTTGTTCAGCAATTTTATGACAGTTGATCATTGAAACCTTTGGGGAATTGCTCTATTATCCAAAAGATTCAGAAGACTTGGAAGAATTCCCAACACCAGAATCCTTGAAAAGACGCATCATCATCTCAACCAAACCTCCAAAAGAATATTCAGATTCTAAGACTGCTGAAATTAAGGCAAATGGGGACAAGTTGAAACAAAAAACACCTGATGAAGAACCTTGGGGTGATGAAATCCCAGATTATCGTGGGAATGTGCCAAGTGAAGGAAAGGTAATAGTAGTTATATAAGTATATTCAATTCAAATATTTATGTGCCTGCTACTCCTTTTTTGCCCATATTATCCCCGTTTTCTGATACACTTATCTTTCTTTTGCAAAATCAACACATTTTCTCTCATTTGTCACTCATTACCAATTTATAAAATCTTAAAGCTGTATAATTGCAGGGTCCAAATGGCCTCGAGCCAGTTGCAGAAGATTCTGATGACGACGAAGAGACTTTGCAAAGAAACCCAGATAAAGATGCAGCACCCGAGTACAAGCGCCTTATAACAATTAGAGCAGGCAAGCCAAAAGGGGGAAGTTTGAAGGATGCCATCAAAGTGGACGAGAAGCAAGTCAGACGTGTTAGTTTAAGTGAACCACAGCTTGAAAAGGCTGCCAGTTCTCATTCAAGTCATCTGGTTAGGTAATTCATGAGGACTTAAATCGTTTTCTAGATTTAAAATCCTCTACAATTTTGCCTTGGTAGTATGTACATCCTTGGCATTTGGTATTAACTGTTTAGTTTACTGCAGATTCACTCAGAAGAACATCTTGAGAGTATATCCAAAGGGTACTCGGGTTGATTCCTCAAATTATAACCCTTTGATTGCTTGGTTTCATGGGGCTCAGATGGTAGCCTTAAATATGCAGGTAAATCTGCCTTTGATGTCCATATTTTTCTCGTTAGCAGTTTTGTTAATATCAATAATCAAATAGATATTTTCTGCTGACCATACCTATAATCAAGATGATATAGATATTATATGTTGATTTTGTAAATTTTCGATTTTTCGAGATGCATGTTGTTGAGTTGGACATGGTTTGCTACTTGAGTTATTTCATTTCGTGATCAACATGGTTATTATTTATTATTAATATTCTACATGCATATACAAGGGACCGCTAGAGGTGATGGTTTGCTAAAATTAGTAGGTGCTGCATAGACATTTTGCAAATTAGTTGACCATTATTAGATTATGGCTTTCCTGCTCTAACTTAAAACATCTGAAGTAAAACTTTCCTCTTTATGGGCAGAGCTACCTCTAACTGGCAGACTTCTTTTGTGGAAAATGTCCTTCAAATTTTAGTTTGATCCTATCCTTTGTTATTTCTCAATTTCAATAAAATTCTCAACCAAAAGATACCTACAAGTGGGGAAGATGTATTGCTTCTTTTCCATAATTAGTAAGGTCTTCAAAACATATCTTTGTCTTTTTCAATTTATTAGTTTTCTTTAAAATGTTCATTGTCATTTCTTTTAGCTCGTGATCCCATTTTTCTATTCCTCTCACCTCTTTGTTGGCCTACAACAGGAATATTGTACTTTCCATTTTGATAGATAAGAAATTTAAAGTAGGAATATGTTCGAGATGACAAAGATTATATGCTAATATATATTAAATTTAGATAAGACTTTGTTTAGAAGGGGCCCACATTCTATATAGTAAGGAGGGTATTTATCAATGTTTTGCGATAAAAGGTTCATCCAAAGCAATAGGACAGTCTTCTATGGTCTCCAGAGGCTAAACTTGTACAATGGGTAAATTATCTTGTGTATTGTTGAATAAGATTGTGCACTCACACGAAACGCAGGGACATGACACGGTGAAAAATCACTTGGAGCTTAGGTCTGATCATAGAAGTGTACCGTTTGTTAGAACTCAGCATATTAATTGCTAAGGCTTGATCTAACGATGGTGGTTGTGTTGCTTATGGTTTGTATTCTGGCATGCGATTTATGTTAAATTAGTGTTCCATGGGGATGCATCCCCCCCCCTTTTTGGCCGCGTCTCGGAGATGGGGACGTCTCCGGGACAACGGGACGGGGATGCGACGTCCTCCGCCACCACCACCCAAGCGCCGTCGGAGACGTCTTCGCGTCTTCCAAGGAGACGTGGAGATGTCTCCTCGTCTCCTTGGGAGACGTCTGGGCATCTCCCCATCCCTCAACAGACGTCTCTCGAGGGACGAGGAGATGCCCAAATGTCTCCCGTCGCCCCCATGTATATGCAATGTTTAAAATTAAATTTTTTTTAAAAAGTGACTTTTTTGGGGGTATTTCAAATTTCCTTTAGTTTCATTTGAAATGTAATTCTTGTACTGTTATACTGTCATACATCTTTTCAAAAATAGTTTTTCAAGTACTATATGTATATGTATAACTATATCAGCACCACCACCCCGCCACCCCCTTGCCGCCGTCCCCCTGCTGTCCCCAAACTTAGGCCCTTGGTCCCCCCGTCTTGGAAACCCGTCCCCACATCCCCCTGTCCCCCCGTCCCCAACGCCGGTGGAACACTATGTTAAATAGATGTTGTTTATGTATTTTCTGTATTCGTGCTAGTTATCAAGCTTGCAGAATCTAATGTAAATCTTAAATCAATAGAGGGTGAAACCGCATGAAGCAACTCCTGCCTGGCATCATCCTAAGTAGGTTAGTATATCTGAAAAGTAAGAATTGCTTAATTGTAAGGTAAGGTCTAGGTTTTCTGAATTTTGGCATTTCTTAGAGTTAACAGAACCGATTCTCTCTTCCTTAATCTTTTATCATTTAATTCTAAATGCAAAGATTTTGTTGTTACTTCATCATTAATTTTGTTTTCTTGTCTTCCAAATAATGTTATTTCTTTATACTCTTCACTATGTTGTACCTCCCAAATTCTTGTCCAGTGTAATTTCATTTTATATGCTACTAAAATTGATGAGATATGTACTCCCTGTAAGAATGTTTTAAATATGATGATGGAGTTTATATTAGCATATGTGAAATTTAGATAATCTGTTTCTTTAGAAGGAATTTTACATCCTATATAAGATTGAGGACATATATTCCTGCTTTGCATGGACCAAAAGTTGAAGGAAAACCCATGAATGACAATCTGTATTGAAAACTAGTTCGAAGTTTACTTTATCTGACCGTAGATAGACCGGATATCTTGTACTAAGTTGGCAATCTATTAGATCATGAATAATCCCAGACAGAACCATTGGTTTGATGTATATAAAATGTTGAAATATTTGCATGGTACATTAGAGTATGGCTTTGATATTTGTCCACAATATGTAACGGTTTTCATACTGTTTTGGCAAGTATGCAGTGATGGAAGAATATCCAATTTATCCACAATAAGTAAAGGTTTTCACATTGGATTGGGAAAGATGCAGTGATAGCAGATTCACAACTTTTAATATTGCTTCTGTCTTGGTTCAGCAATTAAATCATGGAGCCGAGAGAAGCAATTCAATATTGCATTTACATCAACTGAGGTAGAGGACAACGTCATTGTTGGACTGCTTCACTCAAAATCGACAAATGTTTATGGTGACAGTGATAATTATAATGTTTTGGAGATTTCCAATAATCTCGTTTCATGCTTGTACCAAGCATATTAAGTTGTATCACCAGTTTAATAGAGAACAGGTTCAGAATGCACACATCAGATTGCCCTTTAAGTCAACAAATGAGTAACACCTTTGACAAATTGCTTGGGTTAAAAATCGTAGAGCTTTTTTTAGAGGGTCTTGGAGTAAATATCAACAAACCACAAAGTCAACATTAAGGGAGAGTGGCAGGGTTAATGATGTAGACTTGTAGTTGTAATTAATGATGTCACCACTTGATGTTGTGAACATATTGATGACTTTAAGTGTTGAAACTCCTTGTATGCATATGACAAGTGTTTAGCATATGGGAATCTGGGCTCTTGCAGATATGCTTGTAGTGAGTTATTTAACAAACACATTGATTGAGAGAAATTAATTCAAGGTTCTGTAATCTCACTTGGCACCAACGCAATTATAGTAACTACAATCAAATTCCCATTTGACCTTGGAACCCTTATCTCATATGCTCACCTCCACAAATTTGGTCACTCCAAAGTCAAACCACCCAACCATCTGCATTCATTTCTGCATTAGCCAGTGCATTGTTAGAATTGGAATTGAATAGTTAAGAAAGGTATCAATTTGGTCTTGGTCTGAAGAGTAGATTACGTGTTAGTTTTTTGTTGTAGTTAAGCCTTCATTACAAAACACATCTATGCAAATTTTGTGAACAGCAAAATCCAAGACTTGCTCATTATTGTCTTGAATGTCATTGCACTAGAATATCCTATGCAATCGTCACACTTGAGCTTGCTTACTGCTTCGTATTGGATGCATCTTTTAATATATTTTCCATATCAGCACGAGTTGTTGAGTCCTTAAAAAATAACGAGTATAACCTTAATATATTTATTTGCAGCATTTTTAAATTTGCCTCCTTAAAAGGGGCAACTCTATCCATAGGATATCTAATCTTAAAACGTTTTAGTACTTGATTATACACAAGAAAATTTGATCATATTTGTCAATTGCATGTGTTTTATGCTTTAGACATATATTCTAAGCATGTGAGGGTGCTTGCTATTAATGGTATGCACGAATGCCTCAAAAAAGAAATTTTGTTAGGATCAGGTTGATATTTTAAAAGCCAAGCTGCTGAATCGTGGGATTTTTAGGGCGATTTTGGATATGAAACGTACTGGAATTGGATTCTGAAACGAATCTCGTGGGTGCATCCAGGGTTCGTGGTTTTAGATGCCAAAATGTTTCCGAAATGTTTAGTGATTCTAGTTTGATCTTTTTGATATTCTTAAGACCTATAGTGCTGATTAGTGAACTCAGAACTTATCTATCATGAGATTCTAGTTTTATGTTTTTGATATTGAAAACTGAATTTAAATTAGTATGTTATGTTTCAAAATTTGAAATTTATAATGGTTTTGTTTAGCATATGTATTTGTGTATGACATTCTAAACTTAATTCTAATTTTTTAGCTACATACACACACACATACAAATATATATATTTTTTTTATGAACATACCGAAACATACCCAACCCCCCCAAAAATTCTAATGTACCAGTGTTTTGTACCCACATACCTGTTCCATTTTCCAATTCAGCAACGTAACGATTTAATCAGCTTTATTAGTTTCAATTACTAGAACGTTGCCAAATGTTTGTAAAATTTTAGCTATGTAAACATTAAGTAGGATCACAGCCTTGTATCTCCCACAATTTATCAAACTCTCTGAGTTTGTGTCATCTCTAAAGATGACAAACGATAATATTATTTATATTCCAATATGTTTATAAAAATGTTTAGAAAAGAATTTCGTAGGCAAGAATTCAAGATCAACATGAAGACATTAATGTTTTCAAGTCTTATTTCTTAACTTCTTATCATACGACCTAAGAATCCTCCTAACTGCATTTGGAATAATTTTTCATATGACCTAAGGATCCCCCTTCACCCACTTGCTATGCTAGCTACAAATTAAGATAAATTACCCTATTCCTTGAGATGGTAGGATTTTTTCATCTTTGATCTCTCTATTAGGTGGAAGCAAAGTATCATTTTTTTCTAGGTGCCCCATCGATTATAATACTTAGGGAGCTTTGTCATTTTACAAGGGCCTAGGGCTTTCACTACTTTTATTGTTACCTACATAATTCCGAAACTTTACCCTTGAAGAGCAAACTGATTACTTCTTCCTTTCAGCCAGTTGCTCGCTGCTCTTTGTCTATGATGTTCATGTTTGTAAATGGCACAATGTCTACTTCTAGGTGTGAACACTTACGTAGGTCCCTTATCTTCACCCAAGTTTAGAGGCCCAACTTTCCTTTAACATTCATTATTTAGATTACAAGCGGAGATGCGCCTTTCCAACTTTGTCTCTATTTTTAGAGGATTGTTATTCATGGATGCTAAGATAGGTATTAGAAGAAGAATCTTGCTTCTTCTCATGGTTGTTTGTATCGACCCACTTATCCTAGATCATTGTCTTGAGAACATCATCTTCTATATTGGTTTTTTTGTAATGACAAACAAAGATGTTTGTTCTTCTAGTTGATGCATATGGATGTTTTTTTCCTTTATTGGTTCAATTGCCAATTCAATATTTATAACCTTCCATTCACATGTTTGCTTTTTATTTTGTAATGTCCCCACTTTAGCAGTTGACCAAGTGTGTGTGCGTTAGCCTTGTTCTACATGGTCCCGAGGGCTAACGAAGGGTTTAAGGGGATCCCGGAGTGTTTTGGCCTAGTCATTTCCAGTTTGGGCCAAAACGAAGTTGATTTACTCAGTTTCAAGCATACTTACTATTTTTAGTAAGTCAGCAGGACATAGTGGAGGCTAGTTTTGGTGTTTGGATTTGATACTCCTCGGTGAGAGCTTTCCGACGAGCTATCACTCGCATTATTCGGAGTCCGATTGCTAATACATTTTAATGCTTGAAGTTTTATTAAAGTAACATTTACTTTAATTTGTAAAATATTAAAGTGTTACTCTAATATTTATTTTATGGGGATCTGTACCCAAGGGAGACATAAGTGAATATTTTAATATATGTTTTATATTGCTCATCTTTTATCCCACATTGCCCAGGAGAGTTGAGTCGACCCTTGGAAAAAGAATGAAAGAAAGTATTTGTGGCTTCATTAGATATGTTGAATATGAGAAGAATTGGTATGTGTGAGTTGCAGTTCCGTTCTTGGCATTAGAGGACATCTATCCTTTCTTGTGACATTCTAGACGTCATTCCTTTGGGGTTTGGCCTTTGGAATCCATTGCTATCAGCTTCATTATCAGGCAGATCGGCTGCATTTCCAGCTACAGGCAGATTTAATGTTTGTTCACATCTTCTTCCCTACTTGTCCAATGCTTATGCCATTTTGAGGAGATGATTTTATGAAGATATTGGACCTGTTGAAGACAAATTAATATTGCTGCAACACTATTCACACGGGTATTATTCATGTCATTGTAGCAGCAAGATTGAAAATGATTGCTGGAGTATTATGTCAATAATGCTGGAATAATTAGTGAGTTGATAATCTGCCATGTATTTGATTTTATTAAAATCTGAAAATAACATCTTATCAACAGTAGTTCAATTTTCAGTTTGCATATTATTGTAGTTTCATTCTTGTCCATATTCTGTGATTTCAATTCCATGTAAAACAAACCAACATTTCATTTCCGGAGCCATAAGGGAAATTAAAACATTAAACGGAGAAATAAGGAGTTGGATGCAAACTGTTTGATAAAATTCCTAGCAGCAATTGGTATGGTTTTTGGGCATTCCGGGGTGTCCATTACAGTGGTATCAGAGCTATAAGTCCTGCCATCCTGTGGAGGTCTTATAGAGACTTTGGAACAGCCGGATAGAGGGAAAAGTGTTTGACGAAATATAAAAACACTAAAATCAGAAATTAATGAATTAAAAAACATGCTAAGCATGTATGTTTAAGCATGCAATAGGGCCCTTATAACTTCCGCCATACCAAAGCAAGACAAAACATAAATTTGAACTCACAGAGTGAGCAATCTAGTTCATTCGTGCAGGTGGACATAGAATCCAGTCATACAGACATAGAGGAGATATTCTTTGATCAGGACAGCAGTATGGGTGACCGAGATGATAGGAATACCAGTCCAGATTAGGGGGAGGTAATGTTCAGACAGTTACTGGGTATGTTAGAGCAAGGGCAGCGTATGCAACAGGAGCAAAATAGGCGAATGGACAGGATGTTGCATCTTATGGCTAGACAGATGCGCGTCAATATTAATCCAGGTGATGCCAACAATGGAAACAATAACAATGGGGGAAACGATGACAATAAGGGCAATGATAATAATGGAGGCCGAGGCAACAACAATGGCCCTGAGAATAACATTAATGGTAATAATGGACATGGCAACAATGGGAATGAGGCGGATAACTTTAGACATGTTGCACGCCTAGCTCGAACAGCGAGCTCGAGACCTCTTCTACCCACCTTCCCACCTAGGGATCCGGTTCAACCAGTGAACGAACCGCAGATTACTGAGTTACAGGGTCAGTTCAGGAGGGACTGGGAGGCCAGTGGACCCGAGTTTCAGGCAGATATTTCCCTCAAAGATTATATGGACTTGAGGATGAGACATATGCCTAGAGCAGGAGGGAGGAATCAGAATTTTGAGTTGAGAAAGAAAGTTGGAAAACTTTCCTTGCCTTATTATGATGCTTCAGGGAAGATGACCGCATGAGCTTGGGTGCAGAAGGTAGATACATACTTGCAGCTTAATCCTATGCCTGAGGAGGAGGCTATCAAGTATGCGGCTATGCATTTGGACGACGTTGCGCATGAATGGTGGCATCATGGCATGGTGACTCTGGGGCATAATCAGATTACATCCTATGAGGAATTCACAGAAAGATTGATTGAGAGATTTGACACTAGGGATCCCGAGTTACATTTCAAGGAGCTAGCACAGTTAAAACAGTCAGGTTCTGTGGATGCTTACATCGCCGAGTTTCAGCGTTTGTCTGTACTTGTTACTGATATCTCTCCTAGGAGATTGGTGGTGTTATTTTGTGATGGGCTTGTTGATCCATTACGTGGTTGGGTGAAGGGACATGATCCACTCACCTTAGCAGAAGCAACTAAAAAGGCACGAGATTTGGCCCCTTCGGTATACAAAGGAAAATACCATTCAACAAATTCTTCCTACCGCAAGGACAAAGACAAAAAACCATTTCAGAAAGAGTATAACAAACCCAAAGAAGGATCAAAAGGACTAGACAGTGAAACCTTGAATGAACTTCGAAAGAAGAAACTGTGCTTCCAGTGTAGAGAGCCTTGGGACTTATCTCATAAATGCCCTCTCAAGGCTAAGGCAAATCAAATGGAGTATTTTTCAGCAGAGGAGTCAGAGTCAGAGGGGGAGGATCAGCACTCCGATTCAGATGAGGGTAACACGATAGAGGAGAGCAGCATTCCTAAGGATGATAGATCGTTGGCACGCTTGACAGGGGCCCAAAAGGCAATCACATTTAAGGTCAGGGGTACTATCCAGGGGCAGAAAGTGATATCTCTCATTGACACTGGGGCTACACATAACTTTATAGATACACAGTTGGTAGCCAGGAGAGGCTTACAGACAGAAGAGCATGATGGTTTTAGAGTCATGGTGGCTAATGGCCAAAAGCTATTATGTACTCAGAAGGTTTCAAATCTTCGCATTAGATTTGGAGATGGCTATGAGTTGGAGGATGATTTCTATGTTGTGGACATGGGAGATTACGATGTCATCCTCAGTATGACATGGATGGCATCATTGGTTGAGTTCACTTTCAACCTAGCGAAGTTGAAATGAGGTTTCAGCATGAGGGTAGGACTGTTGTTCTTAGGGGACTTTCAGATGGGAGTTGCAGGGTAGTCTCTTTGAGGAGAATGGAGAGACTTTTTCGGCATAATGACATAGAGTGGGCAACAAAGTGCTTAGTTATGCCATCTTCATCGGAGCCTCGGGTGAAGAGTCATCCACCAGATATACAGGAGATTCTTGACAGACATGCCAAGGTATTTAGTGATATTCCTCACGGGGTTCCTCTTGATAGGGGTGCGGAGCATGTTATTGAGCTCGAGGAGGGAACCAAACCAGTGATGATCACTCCCTATCGTCATCCTAAGAAACATAAAGATGAGATAGAGAAGGCAATTAAGGAGTTGTTGGAAATGGGGCACATCAGGCCTAGCAAAAGCCCCTTTGCTTCAGCTGTAGTTCTGGTAAAGAAGAAGGATGGGACAATGCGCATGTGCATCGATTATAGGGCATTGAATAAGAAAACAATAAAAAACAGATATCCCATTCCTCGGATTGATGAGTTGATTGATGAATTGCATGGAGCATGCTTTTTCACCAAAATAGACTTACGGTCTGGATACCATCAGATCAGGATGAGGGTAGAGGACATTGAGAAAACTGCCTTCCGATGTCACTATGGCCACTTTGAGTTTATGGTTATGCCATTTGGACTAGCCAATGCACTCGCTACATTTCAGAGTTGTATGAACGAGGTATTCAAGGAGTAGTTGAGGAGATTTGTCTTGATCTTCTTTGATGACATCTTGGTCTTCAGTAAGACCTGGGAGGAACATTCACAGCATTTGGAGGAGGTATTATCTATCATAGAGAGAGAGTCTTTGTATGCCAAGGAGTCTAAGTGTGAGTTTGGTATGACAGAATTACTATACCTTGGGCATATTATTAGTGCAGATGGAGTTCGAGTAGACCCTGAAAAGATTAGAGCTATAGTTGATTGGCCTACTCCTACGAACCTCACACATCTTAAAGGATTCTTTGGTCTTTGTGGATTTTACAGAAGGTTTGTTAAGGGTTTTTCACAGACGGCAGCGCCTTTGACAGATCTCACCAAGAAGGGGGCCTTCGTGTGGACAGGGGCAGCACAGAGGTGTTTTGAGCATTTCAAGCAGGTAATGTCTTCATGTCCAGTTCTAGCTCTACCAGATTTCACGAAGCCTTTTGAGCTTCACTGTGATGCATCAGGTGATGGGATTGGAGCAGTATTGATGCAGGAGAAGCATCCCATTGCATTCGAGAGTAGGAAGCTCTAGGGAGTTGAGAGGAGTTATTCTGTCTATGATCGGGAGATGTTGGCCATAATGCATGCATTGGCCAAATTCCGATCATATTTGGTAGGGGGGTGTTTTGTGATCAAAACTGATCACAACAGTACTAAATACTTCATGAACCAGCGTGATCTTAATGACTGGCAATAGAAATGGGTTACTAAATTGCAGGCTTATGACTTTGACATAGAGTTTGTCAAAGGTAAGAAAAACGTGGTAGCTGATGCCTTATCTCGGAGACCTCACTTATGTGCTCTGGCAGAGATTTCAGGAGATTGGAGAGATCGGATTATAGCAGAGTATGTCGGAGATGCTTGGGCTTCTAGATTGATTTCAGGTACTATACAGGATGATCGCTATGAGGTGATAGATGGATTGATCAGAGTTCAGGACAGGGTTTATTTGATTCCGTCATCACATTTGAGAGAGGTGATACTGAAGGCATTTCATGATGCACCCACAGTTGGGCATCTAGGGATCTTCAAGACCTACAGGCAGATCCGAGAGCGGTTCTCATGGAGAGGGCTCAAGGATGATGTTCAGAGGTATGTCAGGGAGTGTGCGGTTTGTCAACAGAATAAGAGAGAGCACACATTTCCTGCAGGTTTATTACAACCCTTGCCCATTCTTGATAGGAAATGGGAAAGTATTTCGATGGACTTCATCACTGGTTTACCACGAGTGCAGGGAAGGGATTGCATCTATGTGGTGGTGGACCGCTTGACGAAGTTCGCTCACTTCTTTGCTATTCCGTCCATTTACACAGCAGCACAGGTGGCAGATCTTTTCTTTAGAGAGATATTCAGGTTACATGGGTTGCCCAGATTCATTGTCAGTGATCGGGATAGTAAGTTTATGAGTGTTTTTTGGGAGGAGTTGTTTAGGTTGTGTGGTACAGATCTTACACCTAGCACTAGTTATCATCCGCAGACAGATGGGCAAACAGAGATTGTGAATAAATGGGTGGAGGGATATTTGAGGAACTATGTAACTGCACAACAAAAGGCTTGGGTCAGATGGTTGCATATGGGAGAGTATTGCTATAACACCACTTATCATATGTCCATCAGGATGACTCCTTTCATGGCACTTTATGGTTATGACGCACCTAGCTTCATGGATTTAGTTTTGGGGGACAACAGAGTTCCCAAAGCCAAAAACTTATTGCAGGATAGTCGGGACATCCTGAAAGTGCTCAAGGAGAATATACAGCAGGCCCAGAATCAACAGAAATTGTACGCTGATCAGCACCGAATAAAGCGCAGTTTCGAGGTAGGGGATATGGTTTACTTGAGGCTACAACCATATAGACAGTCATTGTTCAAGAAGAGCGGAGTTGGAAAGTTGAAGCCTAGATTTTATGGTCCCTATAGGGTGATTCGCAGAGTGGGCGAAGTCGCCTATGAGCTTGAGCTTCCAGAGGGCAGTCGGGTGCACAATGTGTTTCATGTGTCTAGGCTTAAGAAAGCCATTGGTCAGAGTGTAGTG
The DNA here is from genome assembly GCF_030272615.1 of Cryptomeria japonica. Taxonomy (NCBI): domain Eukaryota; kingdom Viridiplantae; phylum Streptophyta; class Pinopsida; order Cupressales; family Cupressaceae; genus Cryptomeria; species Cryptomeria japonica. Next base: position 717,074,036 of record NC_081411.1, on the reverse strand, counting down.
CCTTCTGCAGATTTACCCCCTTTGGATGAGGAGGGGAAGCTTGTGTTAGTACTCGAGGCTATTCTGGACACCAGAGAGAGGAAGCTTAGAAACAGGATAGTGAAGGAGTATTTGGTCAGATGGAGAGACCTGTCGGAGGAGGATTCTACATGGGAGAGTGAGCAGGTTATTCAGCAGGCTGGACTGAGATTGCTTGAGGACAAGCAATTTCAAGGGGGGCGGACTGTAATGGCCCCACTTTAGCAGTTGACCAAGTGTGTGTGCGTTAGCCTTGTTCTACATGGTCCCGAGGGCTAACGAAGGGTTTAAGGGGATCTTGGAGTGTTTTGGCCTAGTCATTTCTAGTTTGGGCCAAAACGAAGTTGATTTACTCAGTTTCAGGCATGCTTACTATTTTTAGTAAGTCAACAGGACATAGTGGAGGCCAGTTTCGGTGTTTGGATTTGATACTCCTCAGTGAGAGCTTTCCAACGAGCTATCACTCGCATTATTCGGAGTCCGATTGCTAATACATTTTAATGCCTGAAGTTTTATTAAAGTAACATTTAATTTAATTTGTAAAATATTAAAGTGTTACTCTAATATTTATTTTATGGGGATCTGTACCCAAGGGAGACATAAGTGAATATTTTAATATATGTTTTATATTGCTCATCTTTTATCCCACATTGCCCAGGAGAGTTGAGTCAACCCTTGGAAAAAGAATAAAAGAAAGTATTTGTGGCTTTATTAGATATGTTGAATATGAGAAGAATTGGTATGTGTGATGTGCAGTTCCGTTCTTGGCATTAGAGGACGTCTATCCTCTCTTGTGACATTCTAGACGTCATTCCCCTAGGGTTTGGCCTTTGGAATCCATTGCTATCAGCTTCATTATCAGGCAGATAGGGTGCATTTCCAGCTATAGGCAGATTTAATGTTTGTTCACATCTTCTTCCCTACTTGTCCGATGCTTATGCCATTTTGAGGAGATGATTTTATGAAGATATTGGACCTGTTGAAGACAAATTAATATTGCTGCAACACTATTCACGCGGGTACTATTCATGTCATTGTAGCAGCAAGATTGAAAATGATTGCTAGAGTATTATGTCAATAATGCTGGAATAATTAGTGAGTTGATAATTTGCCATGTATTTGATTTTATTAAAATCTGAAAATAACATCTTATTAGCAGTAGTTCAATTTTCAGTTTGCATATTATTGTAGTTTCATTCTTGTCCATATTCTGTGATTTCAATTCCATGTAAAACAAACCAACATTTCATTTTCGGAGCCATAAGGGAATTTAAAACATTAAATGGAGAAATAAGGAGTTGGATGCAAACTGTTTGATAAAATTCCTAGCAGCAATTGGTATGGTTTTTGGGCATTCCGGGGTGTCCATTACATATTTATAGTTTGGTCCAAGGTTCACTTGTTTGAGTTTGCATCTCCCTTGTTGGGTTCTTATGTGAAGGAAGCAAGGCATGCAAAAATGCTTCCTACACTAATATTCTAAAGAGAGTATTGGGCAAACTTCAATCTTTAATAATTATACAAAGCATAAACACATTTAAACATAAAATAAACAATATATTATACATGGGAAAACCCTTTTGGGAGAAAAACCCCACCATTTGGGCAATGATTGGTCACTAGCATAAGGTACTCTACTCATATCCTCCATCTCACTTGGAGAACTTGGACTTGCTCAATATTTAACTTTGTCCCTATTGTAAAAGGAAGACACAGTGGCCCACAATTTGTTATGTTAAACCTCTCCAACATTGTGTTCACATACTTACTGTGGCCGAACCAAAGTTTTTTGTTCACTCTATATCTTTTGATCTCCATAGCCAAAATGCACCTGGGTGCCCCTAAGTCCTTTGTCTCAAATTGTGTTAAAAGTTGAGACTTCAATCACAAATCACACTTTTCCCAATATCAAAAAACTACATATCATCACATATAATGCACTAATGAGAATATGATCACCGTCCATCTTATAATAGATGCAATGATACAAAAAAGAATCGAACTTTTGGTACCACATTCTCGAAGATTGCTTAAAATCATACAACGATCTCAACTTAGAAACCAAGTTTTTTTTTACTTTTCTCAATTTAGTGCTCTGGCTGTGTCATATTTAGTGCTCACATCCATTTGCTTGACCTCTAAGTTATATGTTACAACAAGAGGCAATAGAAATCGAATGGATGTCAGCTTTGCTACTATAGAGAAAATCTCACCTTAATTTATTTCCTCAACCTTGGAATAACTTCACAATCAATCTTGCTTTGTACTTCTCAACATTTTCATCAAGCCTTATTTTTCTTTTGAATGCCCATTTGCATCGTGCAAGTTTTTGTCCATTAGGCAAAGGTATGAGGTCCCATGTATTATTTTTCTTCCAAGTGGCGATTGCCTCAAACATGGCCACTTTCCAAGACTTTGCATCATCCATGCCCACAACCTCCTTTATAGTCTTAGGCTCATTAGTTTTTGTAATCAAAGCAAAAATACATCTCCAATTTTTACAACCACAAGTGCAATTGGCTAACTACCATATTGAAGGAATTTAGTTGTTTGGCCAAAAATCCATCATCCTGCAACTTGAGGGTATACTTCTTCTTTCTTAGGAAAAAAATATTCACTACGGATTTAGCTTGATAAATTTCTCCTCATGCACATTGAACAACACTCAATCGACCAAACTGAGTCTAACAAGACCCTTTTCTTTTCTATCCATCTTGTCCTAATTTTCTTGTGATGTAGTTGTAGGTTTGGATTGAAAAACAACCCAAAGTTTGTGGTTGAGAACTTCTCCATCTCTATCCTTGATGTGCTTAGTACAATAAAATCAAAACCTTCTCCATACAAGTTTCCACTCAAAAAACAAAGATTAGTACAAAAAACACTCTACCCAACACATAAAATCTAAGGTGATCAAGCTCTAATGCCAATTGAAAGGAAGCGGGGTATGTAGAAACACTTCCTACACTAATATTTTGAGGAGAGTGTTGTGCAAAACTCAATCTTTTAACAATTACAAAAAGCAAAAACACATTTAAACATAAAATAGAATAGGTGTATTTAAGGAAAATCCTTTCAGAAGAAAACCTCACACTTCAAAGCAGCTCAATGTACCATTAAGTAAATTATAGTTACGATACACTCGTAGAGAAAGCCTTCACAAGAGTATTACCAAACAGAGATTTGGAGGAATTTTGATAGCCTAACAAAATCTATAAAACCCTACACCCAACCTCCATATTAAGAACCTAATGTATAGGAGATACAAAAACTTGAAACCATCAAATGGTAATTAGAAATTCATGAGCTAAAACCACCCAAATGTGGTACCCAAATTATCCCCCAATCAAAGATGCCTTAAGATGTGTCATAATATGCATCATAAGTTGGTCAATAGGTGTAACTCCCCATTATAGCTCTCGTATGCATTGAACAACTTTTTAAGTTTCTTATGCAAATTTTCAAAGGCTATAAGTTTTGATCAAATGGGTCAGTTGGGCCCAATAAAAAATAATAATCATGGAGATCTATGTAGCAGACACCCTTGCAGGTGATGTTAAACAATTGGGAATATTTATTTTGGTCAAAAACTAGCTCTATAGCTTGGAAATTGAGTTTTATTTAATTGTAGTAAAAAATTGCATTTTTTGTGATCTGAATATTGGGACCAAGGTTGAGACATCTTTTGCCAACACTATGCTTCCTGCATTTAGAATTTTTATATTTGCTTATTGAAATCCTCTTAGCACTCTTGAATAGTATTAATACTTGTTGCGCTTTTTAGTCCCATTGACTTTTTTTTTGGTGATATATTGATATTAATATAATTATTTTCTTTCTTTCTTTTTCCTTTCTAGGAAGGATTGAATGATAATCCAACATTTTTGTAAGGTCTATTATGATAGCTGACTGTAATTTTTTTTCTCTTTCTACAAAAGGTTTGAGTGATAATCCAATTGAAAGAACCTAAAAGATGGATTCTTTTTAAAAGTTGTGTTAGGTAATATATTTTGAATGTGCAATTAAATAGTGTAAATTAAACCCTTTTCAATACTATTTACCTAGCACAAGAGCTGGAATAACAAAAGAAGACAAGAAATATTAACACACATACATGCAAATATCAGAAAGTAAGTGAACAAGAGAAAAATCTGGTCAAGATGCACTTGGATAGAGAATTGTTATTTCTGGAAAATTATCACAATGAAGAAAGGAAGGTTTTTGGAATTTTTCTGCTTGTCCTAACAAAAATACAGTTGTAAAAAGTTTTACACCCAGGGTGGCTGCCTAGTCCATGGGGTGACCTTGTCTTTGACCTGCAGAAGTCTGTCACTTTCTGGAAACCTTTGTTACAATCTGTTGGTCAGTTATCAATATATACACCTGCTAGGAAAATGAGAAAAAGATGGAGTGAAATGACAAAATTGGTTGCAACTAAACTTTAAAGTATGGAAAATGACATAAAACAGGATAAGTGGAAAACTTTCACCTGATTTTGACACTTGGAATCAGTAGGTCTGTAATGTGAACACCCATAGGATGTTAGAAAAATTTGGAGACTGTAGCATGCAAGGACATTGCCATCAAAGATCTTACACCAAACCTAGTCCTTGGTGAACAGAGACCTTCCTTACATGGTTTCCAACAGTAATCCTTTCTGTGACATCCGTGGATTTTTCACAGATTTTTCCAGGTGATGTCTGCAAACACAAATTCTGTGTGGAAACCTGTTGACGTGTATTTTGTACACCATCATACACAGAATAAAATACCTAAGGGTATCTTATCCTCTCTTGAATAAAGCCTCTAACTGCTGAAGATTCGCATGAAGGATCAGTTAGGTAGACTCCAAGGTTCTTTGATGTAGGGTCTCTACGTGTGGATAAGCTCCGTAAATTTGAAGTGATAGAATCTGGAGTTCACGTACAAGCCCTCCCTCTAGCGCCAATTCTGTTGACGTGTATTTTGTACACCATCATACACAGAATAAAATACCTAAGGGTATCTTATCCTCTCTTGAATAAAGCCTCTAACTGCTGAAGATTCGCATGAAGGATCAGTTAGGTAGACTCCAAGGTTCTTTGATGTAGGGTCTCTACGTGTGGATAAGCTCCAGTGGTATGATGTGATTTGCTGGAATCACAAGGGGACTTACATTGAACTTCCGATCTGCTTTGCTGGACACAGGCTCTGACTAACTTAGATTAAAAAAATGGAAAAAGGATAAGGGCGAAGAGAGGATCTAATCCTAATACTAAGAATGTAGGAGCAACGACTTGACCTTTTGATGAAACTCTAACTAGGTCTTGTTTTGACATCAATGGAACATCTACACAAGACTAGTGCGATCTTCTAAGGGGAGCTTTATGATGTTCAAATTATCACCGCAGGCATAGATACCATCCAAGTTGATGCATATCAATGAAGAGGCAACAAATTGAAATTGAGCTTAGGCTGAATGATTCCAGTTGACTACGCAAGGCCAGTCTGCAATCAACAAACTGCTAGTAGTATGGATGTACGAATTCCACCATCAATCAATCACATTTCCTCCATTCATCTAATCATCTACCATCTAAGATTGAAGACTCAACAAGAAACCATGCAAATTGCAAGAAAAACGACATATTTCACCATTACTTCAATGAAAATGGAGTTTGTTTACAATCAATGGCAACAATTTCTTGCCTTGTCCTCCTATTCTACTCTAATTGCTATTCTATCAACTATATTCTAACTCTTCCAACTATTTACAACTCTCTCTAATCATTTTTTTTACAAATGAAATGTTTGGGCTTATATAGTGCCCACAATACAATTTGATGGCTTAGATCAATTCAAGATCAATGGCCAAGATTTTACAATGAAAACCCTAATTAGGGTTTGTTACAACCATTACATAACATTTAATGCTTGACCAATGATAAAATTGTATTGCTTGGACACATGTCCCTTCTAGAAAAATCGACCAATGGATAGCCGGGGTAGGTGCATCGAAGTTTGTGCCACCTTCCATGAGTTAAGTACATTGAATCTGGACATGCTGAGGTGGTCTTCACTGACTGGAGGAGTGATGACTGGGATGCCACCTCATCTGACACTTGAAGCTTGCTAGATATTCAATTTGATGTCGTTGAGAGGCTATCTTTAATTAACTCTTGTTCTAACTCCTTTTGTCCTTGATGTGCAGGATGATGTACCTCGCCTTGGAACGCTGGATTGGAAGAGGTCGCCCATGTCTTGGCTTGATCGTCCTGGCGAAGACCGTCCTTGATCCGGCTTGATTTTCCTTGAAGAGACCTCCATTTGACGCCTACACAACATTTCAAAATTAGTAACATGATTTTGCAATACATAACATAAATTAGAGAGCAAATTTTAGGAAACTTAATGATAAGTCCTTTATTAATCATTTCCTAAAACAACTGAGCTAAGGCAAAACAAAATTTCCAAATTTGAAATATGACGATGAATGAATAAAACAATAATAATTAAATCGCCATACCTCGATAGAGAGCTAACTCTAGAATGCAAAAACAAAATTTGCCTGGGCAAAATTGAGGTATAAAGATAATCTTCAATATGATCCCCTCAAATTTGATTTCGCCACCTCTAGAGAGAATGTGATCTTCAATTTCGCACAAATAAATCACCAAGTCCTTAGCAAATTCGCCTTAGGCGTGGTCTTGGATGGATCTTCAAATTCGCTCTTGGTGTGGTCTTCAAATTCGCTCTTGGTGTGGTCTTCGAATTCGCACCACCTTTGATCTTCAATGCAATTCGCACCTCTTTAAACACACCTCGCACGCCTCACACCACCTTGGGAATGTCTACGCCACCTTTGGTTTGAAGTCGCACCACCTTTGGAATGTCTAAGCGCGCCACCCTTGGTCTTCAATGCAATTCGCACCACCTTGGGAGTGTCTTCGCCACCTTGGATAAATGAAACTCGCACTATATTCGCCTCTTGTCAACTCGCATAAAGGAAGGTAAAATAATGATGTAGAAATGATAACTTTTACCCCTTTATATAGCGCTTGCATCCTTTACCCCTTAGGCCGACTTAATAAAAATAAAACCATTTTTTAAATGATTTGCAATGACATAACAAGGCCGACCTCTATATATGAGCGCTCAAATCGATTTTTTTTATTAATTAATTAATTAATTACTAATGCCTTGCGTTTTTTAATTGCAAATTTCGATTTTTAAATAAGGCAAAAATAATTAATAAATGTTAACGCCATATTAAATGCCAATAAAAAATGGATTTTCAATTTTTTTAAATTGATTTAGCATTTAAAGAAAATTTGAATTGTTTAATTTGGCGCCAAAACTGGAAAATAAAGGGACGTACCTCATCGCTCTGGTCCCTTGGAGAGGGACAGGAGCGATCCATGATTTTAGTCTAGATTCTTGCGTTTTCGACGTTTAACTCCTTCATTTCCACGTCCCAAATCGATCATCTGGTGGTCCTTCGTTTGGATTTCTTTTCTTGTGCGAGCAAATGCATCCCATGACCATTATCGCCCTGGTCCCTTGGAGAGGGACAGGAGCGATCTCCATGTTTTTGTTTGAAATTCTTCATTTTGGTTCGATCCTTTCCTTGTATTATCTTCCAGATGCCATTTAGAACCTTGTGCGTCCTTGTCTTAACGTGATTTTCAAAAATATCATGTGTTTTGTCTAACATCGCCCTTGTCCCTTGGAGAGGGACAGGAGCGATCTCCATGTCTTTATGTTCATCTTGTATCTTTGACCTTCGTACCTCCATTGTAAGGCGAACAATATCATTGCTTATGTCCTTTGCGCTTATTCCATTTGTCTTCATTATATGTTTGGACGAATTAAAGGGACCATCGCCCTTGTCCCTTGGAGAGGGACAGGAGCGATCCATCATTTCTCCTTGATCTTGGCGACTTTTAAACTTCGATCTCCTTTGCAATGTCCTTCAAATGTCGTCCTTCGCATTTCCTATCCTCATTTCGCCTTGATCTTTGAAGGAACGTGAGTGTTTTGATAGGATCGCCTTGGTCCTTGTCCAAAGGACAGGAGCGATGGGGGACTTTTACCTCGATTAGCAATGTTTGGACGTTTAAAACTCTTGCAAATTATCTTCAAACGATGTCCTGGAGCATATGTAACCTTGTGTATATTTGTCTTTACGTAAATCTTGCATGGATTAATCTAATATATCAATATCGCTCTAGTCCCTTCCTGAGGGACAGGAGCGAAGTTCATCATAACATGCTTGTTCTTGTTTGTACCAACTTGCAATCATCTTCATTGCGTGGAATGATGCCCTTTCGACCCTCTTGGTAACTTGAAACTTGTTTGCCTTTTGAAATTTACGTCATTATGTAGATATCGCTCTGGTCCCTTGGAGAGGGACAGGAGCGATCTAGGTCTTTAGAGTGCAAATCCTTCCATGTGATGACCTTTGCAACGTTGCGCTTGATGGAAATGCCTTGAAATGTCCTCGCCACCCTTCGTCCTGGCTTGGATCGGCCTTGAACCTTGGAGGGACGACCTTGAACTTTGGAGGGACGCATCATCACCATTGTATCGCCCTGGTCCCTTGGAGAGGGACAGGAGCGATCCTTCCCTTGTGACTTTCATCTCACTTTGCCATGCTCTAAGTTTATATTCAATGGATTCGTCCTTCTTTACTCGATCCGTCCATGCCTTGACATTGTTTGTAATTTTGCAAAAAGGGCAATTATATCAAAAATCGCTCTGGTCCCTTCCTGAGGGACAGGAGCGAACTAGGCCTTTAGCATTGGTATGGACGTCCCAAAAATCTTCAATTTATATTCAATGCATTCATCTCATGTTCTCCTTCGTTTTTGAACGTAAACTTGCCTTGACCCTTGTCTGGATTTTGCAAAATGGAGGAAATCGCTCTGGTCCCTAGGAGAGGTACGAGAGCTACAAGGTACCTCGCCCTGGTCCCTTGGAGAGGGACAGGAGCGATTTAGTCAACATAGGTCATTTTCCTTCGTTTTCTGCATCTCAAATTATATTCATTTGGCAAAGTATCTTCCTTCGGACTTCCTCAAATCATTAAGTTTTCAAAATCTTGCAAGGACAAGGCGAAATTTGAATTGTAGCTCCGGTCCTTCACTGAGGGACAGGAGCGATTTTCTTCCTGGAGGCATTTCTGTGCTCACGAAAATCTTCAATTTATATTCAAATGAAAGATCTTGTCGTTCTCTATCACTTCAAACGTAAAATTTGTCTGGACTCTGCAAGGGTGATGAGATATTTGAAATTGAGCTCTCGTCCTTCACTGAGGGACAGGAGCGATTTTGCTCCTACAGGCCAAAATAACAAGATTCTTCACATTTTAACACTTCACAAGGCGAAAACAAATCAATTCCAATGCCTAGGATCAAACTTCAAAAAAGTCAAAATTTGGTCAAAATATTCAATCAGACAAAAATTCATATTGACGGTCATCATTTAGACAAGTTTAAGCTCTGCATGAACATTCCAATTGAAAATTAGACCATTTTGGCGAATTCATTGCATTTAAAATTTGCATTCTAGAAAAGAAGCTCAAAAAGCTCTCAAAAATGACTGGATTTTGGCTTGAAAAGGCAAAATTTAAAACCCTAAGGCTTGGCCCTAAATCCAGACAACTAACTGACTAACAAAACCCTAAAAAAACAAAGCGAAAACGAGCAAAACGAGCAAAAAAAACATGGGTCCCCATTTGCAATGGGGCGATGTGTGAAAACGTCACAACATCTAGCGCCACCTTGAATAAATGTTGAAAAACATTTCAGAGATAAAGACTCAATCGACACCTAGAACCTCTGGAAAATTCAACCTAGCTCATCAAGAGATTAGAAAATGCACTCAAAGTAGAAGGAGAATCTTTAACCAAATCTAGACACTTAGTCTTTGATTACCCAGGTGTGTGCAAGTGTATTCATTCCTCTCGACAAGACAACTATGACTTTCAGGTTCCCCTGTGATTAGCTACGTAGTTTATCTGAACTTCAAAAGCATCCTGGATAGAGCCTCGCTGCCAGTCAGACGTCCATAGTCCCGACGAGGTTATCGCCGCAAAGTCGCGAATATTGCTCCATTGCCAGTCAGGCGTCTATAGCCCCGATGGAGTTATTCGCATATTCCCTTTAGCCAATTTTGATATTTCATTTCATTATTTTTCTCTTCATTTTTCTCTTTCATTTTCTCTTTTTTCTCATTTTTTTCTTTTTGATATTGCTTTTTCTCTTCGTCAATTCCTTTTGGCTCGTAAGCAGTGAAGCTTACTAGGGTTTGAGGATTGCGGTGGCGCTGAAGCCAGATTTTAGATTTTTCACCAATCACAACTTTGCCTGAAAACCATAATGACTCGGAGTCTATTAATGTGTGAAGATATAGTAATCAACAGATGTCAGCATCAAGACACAGAAAATGATTCCCTTCCAAGTCAAATACAGGTCCTAATCAGATGATAAAACTAAAGAGGAACAACCTCGGATTCCGAGCACTTCATGAATAGATATCTAAGAAATGAGTCTAACATAAGATCCAGGATGTTGCCAGTGTATGAGCAACAACACAAACGCCTTTCTCACAAGATGGAGACTCCCACTCAAGACACCTAAACTAAAGCAAACCGACCGACAAACCGACCCAAAGCAAACTAAACTAAAACGCACACCAAAAGAAAACTACTAAACTACCTGAGCCACACTAGATCATGAGTCAAATGACTCAAGGCAAATCAAGAACAAGGCTCAAAAGACCTCTAACCTAAAAACGCGAAAAGAAAACCTACTCTAAACCTATATACAAGAGTCCCAGACTCGACACGACTCAAAGAAGCAAAATATACACATGACTTTACATGATTTCTCAGATTGTGCAACAAGAGCATGGCAAACGTGATGGTTCTCAATCGGGCAAATTCATCCTTAAATATAGAAAAGCAAACTCTCACCATGCATCTCTCATACTCAGGCAAGTTGTCACTCAAAATGATCAACTGAGGTAATTCGTTAGGACCATGATCAATCCAAATGCAAGTTGTTTTCCCAAAATCCCCATAATCAAAATCATAATAACTTTCAAAGCTAGGATTAAGGAAAGAGACAACCTGGCATGTTTCAGGCTCATACGGCACTGTATTGTTGGAAGTGAAGTCACCAGCTGCTTCAGGAGGTCGCCATTGGTGATGAATCATTCCACGAGCATTCACAACATGTTGATCTTGATTAGGAAATTCCTCTTGAAACAAGCTCAGCGCCCCTTCGAATAGCTCAAGATTTTCTGTTTTCACTGAGATATCTTGCATAAACCAGGCATCTTCATGAAATTTTGTTAGCATATCTTCAAAAATGAGAGTCTCCTTGATGGACTGATCTTCAAACATCTCCTCTAGTGGATCAAAGATAATCTCAGGTGGCCTTTCTCCTTCAAGAATAGTATCAGGAGGTCGGAGCTGATGGTGGATCATATCACTCACAGTAACTTGCTTATCTAGAAAAAAATTTGGCAGTGATTCCATTTGTGTTTCCTCTACAAGATCCTTCAATGCTTCCTCAAATATTACGAGAGTGATGAAATCTTTAAGCGCCCCTTTGAATTGTTCTTCATATCTGGGCTCACTTATGATAATTTGTAGCTCTTCACTCAATATCTCAACTTGATTGTCTTCTTTAATGAGGCCATTTGAAACCTCCTGCAATTCAATCTCAAGGATCTCCTTTTGTAGCATAAGTGAGAATTCTTCAAGGAATGAGTCGTCTTCTCCTTTAATTGCTTGCTTAACCCCTAGATCTTCCTTTGTTTGAGTATTTTCAACTGATTCTTCAACTTTTGTTTCATGGTATTCTTTTTCAGGTGCAAGGCATGGCGAGCTATCCATTGTAATACATTGATCATCAGGTGCATTAGTATCGTCAACGTACACTTGATCCTTCTCACATTCAGATGCTGGAGCAATGTCCTTTTCATAGGTTCTCCTAAATTCGGCTGCGAGATGTGCACCCTAAGATTTGTTCATAATACACTCTTCCTCGGACAAAGTTGGCATTCCAAACTGGTTTCTGACTTGATTGATAGCCATTTCACATACTGAGCAAGAAACCAGTTTGGAATGCCAACTTTGTCCGAGGAAGAGTGTATTATGAACAAATCTTAGGGTGCACATCTCGCAGCCGAATTTAGGAGAACCTATGAAAAGGACATTGCTCCAGCATCTGAATGTGAGAAGGATCAAGTGTACGTTGACGATACTAATGCACCTGATGATCAATGTATTACAATGGATAGCTCGCCATGCCTTGCACCTGAAAAAGAATACCATGAAACAAAAGTTGAAGAATCAGTTGAAAATACTCAAACAAAGGAAGATCTAGGGGTTAAGCAAGCAATTAAAGGAGAAGACGACTCATTCCTTGAAGAATTCTCACTTATGCTACAAAAGGAGATCCTTGAGATTGAATTGCAGGAGGTTTCAAATGGCCTCATTAAAGAAGACAATCAAGTTGAGATATTGAGTGAAGAGCTACAAATTATCATAAGTGAGCCCAGATATGAAGAACAATTCAAAGGGGCGCTTAAAGATTTCATCACTCTCGTAATATTTGAGGAAGCATTGAAGGATCTTGTAGAGGAAACACAAATGGAATCACTGCCAAATTTTTTTCTAGATAAGCAAGTTACTGTGAGTGATATGATCCACCATCAGCTCCGACCTCCTGATACTATTCTTGAAGGAGAAAGGCCACCTGAGATTATCTTTGATCCACTAGAGGAGATGTTTGAAGATCAGTCCATCAAGGAGACTCTCATTTTTGAAGATATGCTAACAAAATTTCATGAAGATGCCTGGTTTATGCAAGATATCTCAGTGAAAACAGAAAATCTTGAGCTATTCGAAGGGGCGCTGAGCTTGTTTCAAGAGGAATTTCCTAATCAAGATCAACATGTTGTGAATGCTCGTGGAATGATTCATCACCAATGGCGACCTCCTGAAGCAGCTGGTGACTTCACTTCCAACAATACAGTGCCGTATGAGCCTGAAACATGCCAGGTTGTCTCTTTCCTTAATCCTAGCTTTGAAAGTTATTATGATTTTGATTATGGGGATTTTGGGAAAACAACTTGCATTTGGATTGATCATGGTCCTAACGAATTACCTCAGTTGATCATTTTGAGTGACAACTTGCCTGAGTATGAGAGATGCATGGTGAGAGTTTGCTTTTCTATATTTAAGGATGAATTTGCCCGATTGAGAACCATCACGTTTGCCATGCTCTTGTTGCACAATCTGAGAAATCATGTAAAGTCATGTGTATATTTTGCTTCTTTGAGTCGTGTCGAGTCTGGGACTCTTGTATATAGGTTTAGAGTAGGTTTTCTTTTCGCGTTTTTAGGTTAGAGGTCTTTTGAGCCTTGTTCTTGATTTGCCTTGAGTCATTTGACTCATGATCTAGTGTGGCTCAGGTAGTTTAGTAGTTTTCTTTTGGTGTGCGTTTTAGTTTAGTTTGCTTTGGGTCGGTTTGTCGGTCGGTTTGCTTTAGTTTAGGTGTCTTGAGTGGGAGTCTCCATCTTGTGAGAAAGGCGTTTGTGTTGTTGCTCATACACTGGCAACATCCTGGATCTTATGTTAGACTCATTTCTTAGATATCTATTCATGAAGTGCTCGGAATCCGAGGTTGTTCCTCTTTAGTTTTATCATCTGATTAGGACCTGTATTTGACTTGGAAGGGAATCATTTTCTGTGTCTTGATGCTGACATCTGTTGATTACTATATCTTCACACATTAATAGACTCCGAGTCATTATGGTTTTCAGGCAAAGTTGTGATTGGTGAAAAATCTAAAATCTGGCTTCAGCGCCACCGCAATCCTCAAACCCTAGTAAGCTTCACTGCTTACGAGCCAAAAGGAATTGACGAAGAGAAAAAGCAATATCAAAAAGAAAAAAATGAGAAAAAAGAGAAAATGAAAGAGAAAAATGAAGAGAAAAATAATGAAATGAAATATCAAAATTGGCTAAAGGGAATATGCGAATAACTCCATCGGGGCTATAGACGCCTGACTGGCAATGGAGCAATATTCGCGACTTTGCGGCGATAACCTCGTCGGGACTATGGACGTCTGACTGGCAGCGAGGCTCTATCCAGGATGCTTTTGAAGTTCAGATAAACTACGTAGCTAATCACAGGGGAACCTGAAAGTCATAGTTGTCTTGTCGAGAGGAATGAATACACTTGCACACACCTGGGTAATCAAAGACTAAGTGTCTAGATTTGGTTAAAGATTCTCCTTCTACTTTGAGTGCATTTTCTAATCTCTTGATGAGCTAGGTTGAATTTTCCAGAGGTTCTAGGTGTCGATTGAGTCTTTATCTCTGAAATGTTTTTCAACATTTATTCAAGGTGGCGCTAGATGTTGTGACGTTTTCACACATCGCCCCATTGCAAATGGGGACCCATGTTTTTTTTGCTCGTTTTGCTCGTTTTCGCTTTGTTTTTTTAGGGTTTTGTTAGTCAGTTAGTTGTCTGGATTTAGGGCCAAGCCTTAGGGTTTTAAATTTTGCCTTTTCAAGCCAAAATCCAGTCATTTTTGAGAGCTTTTTGAGCTTCTTTTCTAGAATGCAAATTTTAAATGCAATGAATTCGCCAAAATGGTCTAATTTTCAATTGGAATGTTCATGCAGAGCTTAAACTTGTCTAAATGATGACCGTCAATATGAATTTTTGTCTGATTGAATATTTTGACCAAATTTTGACTTTTTTGAAGTTTGATCCTAGGCATTGGAATTGATTTGTTTTCGCCTTGTGAAGTGTTAAAATGTGAAGAATCTTGTTATTTTGGCCTGTAGGAGCAAAATCGCTCCTGTCCCTCAGTGAAGGACGAGAGCTCAATTTCAAATATCTCATCACCCTTGCAGAGTCCAGACAAATTTTACGTTTGAAGTGATAGAGAACGACAAGATCTTTCATTTGAATATAAATTGAAGATTTTCGTGAGCACAGAAATGCCTCCAGGAAGAAAATCGCTCCTGTCCCTCAGTGAAGGACCGGAGCTACAATTCAAATTTCGCCTTGTCCTTGCAAGATTTTGAAAACTTAATGATTTGAGGAAGTCCGAAGGAAGATACTTTGCCAAATGAATATAATTTGAGATGCAGAAAACGAAGGAAAATGACCTATGTTGACTAAATCGCTCCTGTCCCTCTCCAAGGGACCAGGGCGAGGTACCTTGTAGCTCTCGTACCTCTCCTAGGGACCAGAGCGATTTCCTCCATTTTGCAAAATCCAGACAAGGGTCAAGGCAAGTTTACGTTCAAAAACGAAGGAGAACATGAGATGAATGCATTGAATATAAATTGAAGATTTTTGGGACGTCCATACCAATGCTAAAGGCCTAGTTCGCTCCTGTCCCTCAGGAAGGGACCAGAGCGATTTTTGATATAATTGCCCTTTTTGCAAAATTACAAACAATGTCAAGGCATGGACGGATCGAGTAAAGAAGGACGAATCCATTGAATATAAACTTAGAGCATGGCAAAGTGAGATGAAAGTCACAAGGGAAGGATCGCTCCTGTCCCTCTCCAAGGGACCAGGGCGATACAATGGTGATGATGCGTCCCTCCAAAGTTCAAGGTCGTCCCTCCAAGGTTCAAGGCCGATCCAAGCCAGGACGAAGGGTGGCGAGGACATTTCAAGGCATTTCCATCAAGCGCAACGTTGCAAAGGTCATCACATGGAAGGATTTGCACTCTAAAGACCTAGATCGCTCCTGTCCCTCTCCAAGGGACCAGAGCGATATCTACATAATGACGTAAATTTCAAAAGGCAAACAAGTTTCAAGTTACCAAGAGGGTCGAAAGGGCATCATTCCACGCAATGAAGATGATTGCAAGTTGGTACAAACAAGAACAAGCATGTTATGATGAACTTCGCTCCTGTCCCTCAGGAAGGGACTAGAGCGATATTGATATATTAGATTAATCCATGCAAGATTTACGTAAAGACAAATATACACAAGGTTACATATGCTCCAGGACATCGTTTGAAGATAATTTGCAAGAGTTTTAAACGTCCAAACATTGCTAATCGAGGTAAAAGTCCCCCATCGCTCCTGTCCTTTGGACAAGGACCAAGGCGATCCTATCAAAACACTCACGTTCCTTCAAAGATCAAGGCGAAATGAGGATAGGAAATGCGAAGGACGACATTTGAAGGACATTGCAAAGGAGATCGAAGTTTAAAAGTCGCCAAGATCAAGGAGAAATGATGGATCGCTCCTGTCCCTCTCCAAGGGACAAGGGCGATGGTCCCTTTAATTCGTCCAAACATATAATGAAGACAAATGGAATAAGCGCAAAGGACATAAGCAATGATATTGTTCGCCTTACAATGGAGGTACGAAGGTCAAAGATACAAGATGAACATAAAGACATGGAGATCACTCCTGTCCCTCTCCAAGGGACAAGGGCGATGTTAGACAAAACACATGATATTTTTGAAAATCACGTTAAGACAAGGACGCACAAGGTTCTAAATGGCATCTGGAAGATAATACAAGGAAAGGATCGAACCAAAATGAAGAATTTCAAACAAAAACATGGAGATCGCTCCTGTCCCTCTCCAAGGGACCAGGGCGATAATGGTCATGGGATGCATTTGCTCGCACAAGAAAAGAAATCCAAACGAAGGACCACCAGATGATCGATTTGGGACGTGGAAATGAAGGAGTTAAACGTCGAAAACGCAAGAATCTAGACTAAAATCATGGATCGCTCCTGTCCCTCTCCAAGGGACCAGAGCGATGAGGTACGTCCCTTTATTTTCCAGTTTTGGCGCCAAATTAAACAATTCAAATTTTCTTTAAATGCTAAATCAATTTAAAAAAATTGAAAATCCATTTTTTATTGGCATTTAATATGGCGTTAACATTTATTAATTATTTTTGCCTTATTTAAAAATCGAAATTTGCAATTAAAAAACGCAAGGCATTAGTAATTAATTAATTAATTAATAAAAAAAATCGATTTGAGCGCTCATATATAGAGGTCGGCCTTGTTATGTCATTGCAAATCATTTAAAAAATGGTTTTATTTTTATTAAGTCGGCCTAAGGGGTAAAGGATGCAAGCGCTATATAAAGGGGTAAAAGTTATCATTTCTACATCATTATTTTACCTTCCTTTATGCGAGTTGACAAGAGGCGAATATAGTGCGAGTTTCATTTATCCAAGGTGGCGAAGACACTCCCAAGGTGGTGCGAATTGCATTGAAGACCAAGGGTGGCGCGCTTAGACATTCCAAAGGTGGTGCGACTTCAAACCAAAGGTGGCGTAGACATTCCCAAGGTGGTGTGAGGCGTGCGAGGTGTGTTTAAAGAGGTGCGAATTGCATTGAAGATCAAAGGTGGTGCGAATTCGAAGACCACACCAAGAGCGAATTTGAAGACCACACCAAGAGCGAATTTGAAGATCCATCCAAGACCACGCCTAAGGCGAATTTGCTAAGGACTTGGTGATTTATTTGTGCGAAATTGAAGATCACATTCTCTCTAGAGGTGGCGAAATCAAATTTGAGGGGATCATATTGAAGATTATCTTTATACCTCAATTTTGCCCAGGCAAATTTTGTTTTTGCATTCTAGAGTTAGCTCTCTATCGAGGTATGGCGATTTAATTATTATTGTTTTATTCATTCATCGTCATATTTCAAATTTGGAAATTTTGTTTTGCCTTAGCTCAGTTGTTTTAGGAAATGATTAATAAAGGACTTATCATTAAGTTTCCTAAAATTTGCTCTCTAATTTATGTTATGTATTGCAAAATCATGTTACTAATTTTGAAATGTTGTGTAGGCGTCAAATGGAGGTCTCTTCAAGGAAAATCAAGCCGGATCAAGGACGGTCTTCGCCAGGACGATCAAGCCAAGACATGGGCGACCTCTTCCAATCCAGCGTTCCAAGGCGAGGTACATCATCCTGCACATCAAGGACAAAAGGAGTTAGAACAAGAGTTAATTAAAGATAGCCTCTCAACGACATCAAATTGAATATCTAGCAAGCTTCAAGTGTCAGATGAGGTGGCATCCCAGTCATCACTCCTCCAGTCAGTGAAGTCCACCTCAGCATGTTCAGATTCAATGTACTTAACTCATGGAAGGTGGCACAAACTTCGATGCACCTACCCCGGCTATCCATTGGTCGATTTTTCTAGAAGGGACATGTGTCCAAGCAATACAATTTTATCATTGGTCAAGCATTAAATGTTATGTAATGGTTGTAACAAACCCTAATTAGGGTTTTCATTGTAAAATCTTGGCCATTGATCTTGAATTGATCTAAGCCATCAAATTGTATTGTGGGCACTATATAAGCCCAAACATTTCATTTGTAAAAAAAATGATTAGAGAGAGTTGTAAATAGTTGGAAGAGTTAGAATATAGTTGATAGAATAGCAATTAGAGTAGAATAGGAGGACAAGGCAAGAAATTGTTGCCATTGATTGTAAACAAACTCCATTTTCATTGAAGTAATGGTGAAATATGTCGTTTTTCTTGCAATTTGCATGGTTTCTTGTTGAGTCTTCAATCTTAGATGGTAGATGATTAGATGAATGGAGGAAATGTGATTGATTGATGGTGGAATTCGTACATCCATACTACTAGCAGTTTGTTGATTGCAGACTGGCCTTGCGTAGTCAACTGGAATCATTCAGCCTAAGCTCAATTTCAATTTGTTGCCTCTTCATTGATATGCATCAACTTGGATGGTATCTATGCCTGCGGTGATAATTTGAACATCATAAAGCTCCCCTTAGAAGATCGCACTAGTCTTGTGTAGATGTTCCATTGATGTCAAAACAAGACCTAGTTAGAGTTTCATCAAAAGGTCAAGTCGTTGCTCCTACATTCTTAGTATTAGGATTAGATCCTCTCTTCGCCCTTATCCTTTTTCCATTTTTTTAATCTAAGTTAGTGAGAGCCTGTGTCCAGCAAAGCAGATCGGAAGTTCAATGTAAGTCCCCTTGTGATTCCAGCAAATCACATCATACCACTGGAGCTTATCCACACGTAGAGACCCTACATCAAAGAACCTTGGAGTCTACCTAACTGATCCTTCATGCGAATCTTCAGCAGTTAGAGGCTTTATTCAAGAGAGGATAAGATACCCTTAGGTATTTTATTCTGTGTATGATGGTGTACAAAATACACGTCAACAAAACCCTGGAAAAAAAATGGTTAAGGGGGAGTTTGCCTCAGTCAATCCTTGCGAAATTTCAAACTTGAATCCACGTGGTGCAAAGATGACAAATATATATAAATCAAATCTATACAAGAAAACTGCTAATTCAAATCCCTAATGGATAAAGGAAATAGCAACAAGGGAATAAGACATGCAAAGAGAGATGGGGAGTTCAATCAAGAAAATGAGATAAAAACGAAGCGAAGGAAAAATGAATTGGATAGGAAGAAGGATAAGAAGAGAGGTGGAAAACGACGAGTTGGGGGAAAATTGGTGGAACCTAAAGGAAAATTTGGAGGACAAGGGAAACCAGGGCTTAGAAGGAAACAAAAAGAGGGTCAAAAGTACTGGAGCATGATGGAGAATGGATTGAGAGCGGAGAGAAAA
Source organism: Cryptomeria japonica (assembly GCF_030272615.1). Taxonomy (NCBI): domain Eukaryota; kingdom Viridiplantae; phylum Streptophyta; class Pinopsida; order Cupressales; family Cupressaceae; genus Cryptomeria; species Cryptomeria japonica. Next base: position 717,054,400 of record NC_081411.1, on the reverse strand, counting down.
CACAAAATTAAGGAAAACTAGGCCAAATACTAGTGTAATTGGAAAGAAGTAAAGGCTGCCACAGTGGAAAAACTAAAGAAGATAGTTAACTGGTGATGAAGAACTACCTGTTGCAATGTCCATGAGCCTCTAAAAAATTGCTGTAGAGTTTGAGAGAGCTGCCACAACAATGCATCATTGCAGTATGGACTCAAGGTATGAGGGGAAAAGAAGAGGGTTGGTGATACATTAAAGAGATAAGGTCACATTCAATTATTTGATCAAGGGGAAAGAAAAGATTTAATGATTGAAAGAAAGAGGTAAGACTGTAAGAGGATCATGAGGAGGGGGGAAACACCTTGCATGAAGGAGAAAAGTAATAAAGAATGTTTGGCGTTGAAAGGTAAGAGTGTCATGAGGAAGGGATAGGGATGACTTAGGAAAGGTAAAATAAACCGAAATAAGGCAAATGACACACAAAATGGGAAAAAGGAAAAAATAAGTGCAAAACACAATAAAGAAAACAGTAGATCATGCAATTTCTGTTTTTAGACAAACATCTTGTAGGGTCTCAATGTAGCTTACTATATTTTTTTCCTTGTTTCTAGTAAAATTGTTATGTCCATCATTTGCTTTGTTGTTTATCCAAGGCACAATGAACAAGGAAAATTCTCTTGAACTGTAAGCAACTGTAATGGATGTTTCTCGCATCTACTTTCTTGATACAAATCCAGTATAGCCAGCCAGTTTTATTGTATTTAAAATATTAATAATCTCCACCAACTAGCGATGCTATTCCTAGTAACTAGCTGCTATAACTGGACTTTTATATAGACTAAACAAGTAAAATGAATTTAAGAAATTATGGCTGGGGATAGCATGAAATTCTTCTTTTGGTGGCAGTGTGTTTTCATGCTGTTCAATTGGTGGTACCTGTTGATGTGTTTTTTATGCACATGCGAACACAAAATAAAATACGTTATAGTATCTTATCCTCTCTTGAACAAAATCTCTCAAATGCTGAAGATGAGCTTAAGGATCACTTGAGAAGACTCCAAGGTTCATGAATGGAGGGTCACTATGTGTGGATAAGCTCATTGGTTTGATGTGATTATGCTGGAATCACAAGGGGACTTACGTTTGAATGCCTGAATGCTTGATTTGCTGGAACTTAGATCATCTGCTGTTGCAATTTAGTGATGCCTTTTGATTCTAGCTAGCTTGAGTTTGAAAAAATAGCAATCCATCTAGGCAAGTCTCACCATCAACTGAACAATTTGACACAAGCTCAGTGCAATCTTCTAAGGAAGTTTCAAAGATTTTCAAATCATTGCCATCAACATTGATCACCATTCAAGTTAATGCATAAGCAATGGATGTATAACGATTCAAAGTTAAGCTCATATCACTCCAGTTGACCACACAAGACACACTTACAATCAACAAGAGGCTAGTGGTATGGACAAAAGGAATTCTACACAAATTCATTCAACAATTTCTTCCATTCAATGTAATCAACATGAAAATAAATTGAGAAGCAAAGAACGAGTTGTTGAAATAACAAATCAAATTCATCAGAACTTCAATGAAATCAATTGTTCTTTACAACAAGGATTTGACAACAATCTTTGCCTTCTCCTAATCTAACTTCTATTCTAACTGCTATTCTATTCTAATCTCTATTAGCTGTCGCTATTGCTTATTAACCATTACAAATGAAATGAGTGGAGTTTATATAGAGAGCTCATTTACAATGAAGGACCAGGATTGATTCTCTATCAATTGCCAAGATTTTTCAATGATATGTTTTTTATGCACATGCAAACACAGAATAAAATACCAAGGTATCTTATCCTCTCTTGAACAAAGTTATTCGAATGCTGAAGATTTGCCTAAGGATCAATCGAAATAACTCCAAGGTTCTTATATGTAAGGTCTCTTATGTGTGGATAAATTCAATTTGGTCTGATGTGATTATGTTGGAATCACAAGGGGACTTACGTTTGATTGCTCGAATGCTTAATTTGCTGGAACTTGAGTCCTATCTACTAGCTGGGAGATAAGAAATGGCAAAAGCTACAGGGTTTAGAGAGTCTACTCTAAGGCCTAGAATGTAAGGAAATAGATGAAGGACTAAGTGGAGTCCTACTGGGCTAGGTCTCACTATCAGACTGAACAATTCGACACCAGCTTAGTGCAATCTTCTAAGGGACGTTTTGGATATGTTCAAATCATTTTCATCAAACACTGATCACCATCCAAGTTAATGCATGAGCAATATACATATAACAATTCGAGATTAAGCTCATTCAATGCCAGTTGACCACGCAGGGCACACTTACAATCAACAAGAGGCTAGTGGTTTGGACTAGGCGGATTCCACGCGAGTGCATTCAGTAACTTCCTTCATTCAATCTAATCATTTACCATCTAAAATGAAGATTCAACAAGAGACCATGCATATTGCAAAGAAACGACACATTTCACCATAACTTCAATGAAAAGGGAGTTCATTTACAATTTAGGCAACAATTTCTTGCCTTCTCCTCTTAATCTACTCTAATTTCTATTCAATTCACTATTGACCATTAGCTATTCTAACCTCTATTAACCAACTATTAACCCTTACAAATGAAGAGTCAAAGCTTTATATATAGAGCTCTTTACAATTCAATAGCTCTAATTGATTTACAATCAATGGCTAGGATTACAAGATGAAAACCCTAATTAGGGTTTGTTACAACAAACTCCCTTAGTCAATGAGAAAATTACATTCAATATTGGAGAACCAATAAGAAACAAGGGTAGGTGCCTCGAAGTTTGTGCCATCACTGGTGAGTCAGGTACATTGAATCTGGACATGCTGATGTGAATCTATCTGATTGGAGGAACAGTGACTGGGATGCCACCTTGTCTTGTGTTTGTACTTGGTCAGGGAATTTTGTATCTCTTGATATCCGATGAGAAGCTTAACTTTGATTAACTCTTCTAAAACTATCTGCCTCTTCAACGTACCCTTGCACTGACTTTGGTTGATCCTCCTTCGTCCTTGATGTACCTAATGAATGATGTACCTCCCTTTGACTCTCTTGTGTTTGATGAATCCTCCTCTTGATTTTGCATAATCGTGATAGGAAGTCATGGTCAAGTCACCTTCTCTAGTAGTTCATCTTGCCTTGAAATGTTTACAAGATCCCTCTTCACTGCCATCTTGTGGTTTCTCCATGTAGTAGAATGAGGTCCTTGAGGATAGCTTGGTCTATTACGTGCAACTCTTTGAACACTTGAAGTCCTCCAACTTGGAAGCACTTTGAGTCCTCCTCCATGCATTTGAGGCATCTTCAATGATGATGAAACTTGAATAGGTCCTCCTTGTCTGTTCTTCCTTCTAGCCCGCTCTTGTTGATTTGCAAAACAAACCAAAAGACGATTAAGTATACATAATATATTTATCCTAACATGGTATTTCTTACTTCAAACCATTAATAAGAAGGCATTAAGATCAATTTGCTTTGGACCCTCTCCAAGGACAGGACCTATAATAAAATGCACTCTGGATCCTCTCCAGGGACATGACCTATAATGAGATTTTCACTTAGGACCCTTTGGATGGGTTGGGTTTGAAATTGGCATTTTAGGACAAATTCTTCACATTTTGTGACCACAACTCACTCAAATGCATGCTTAAGGATGCTTCTAAGTTCAATCCACCTCAATCAACACTAGGCTTGACACAAAATTGGGAGCAAAAGAGGTTTCAAGAAAATTTGCCCTGGACCCTTTGAAAGGGTCAGCAGCAAAATTTATAATTTAGCCTCAATTCTATCATCTTATTGCCTCAAATCACTTTTCAAGGCAAGTACACATCAATCCTTTCCCGACCATGCCTTAGAAACAAAGATCTTGGTCTCAAACATGGAGCAAAATAGAGGTTTAAGGAATTTCGCTCTGGACCCTTTGGAAGGGTCGAGAGCGAAATTTGCATTTTGACACCATTCATCTTCTTCTCAAATCTCCCTCTATCATCATCAAGTGAGTTCGCCCTCAATTTAGCTTAAAACAAGATCTATTGGGTGCATTAGATGAAATAAGGAGTCCTCCTAAGGATTTCCCTCTAGACCCTTTGGAAGGGTCAGGAATGAATTTTGCATTTCTAGGCTCAATTCACATCCAATTTTCCTTGGACTCGTCCATTCCCCCTTATCCTATCATATTTAAGCGAGCTTGCTCTCAAAGTGGTGTCTACGCAATGTTTTTGACAAGAAATTAGGCTATCCTAAGGATTTCTCTATGGACCATTTGAAAGGTTCAGGAGCTTCAAAAGAATTTTGCTCTGGACCCTTTGGAAGGGTCAGGAGCAAAATTTGGAAAATAGGGCTTGTCCTTGATAAAGTTTTCTCTTAGCTTGCTTGATTAGCTTCAAACCATCTTAGGAAAATACCTTGAGGGCAATTTGCTTTAAAATTGTAAGGAAAATACATGTTTTTGAGAAATTCGCTCCTGACCCTTTGGAAGGGTCAGGAGCGAATTTGCTCCTCTAGACCCAATTCTTCCTTCTTTTCACTCATCTGGCTTTAGACTTGTCTTTTTGAATCCTTTCTTTGCCATGTATGTCCATCATTTGATGTCCCTAGTGAAGAAATAAGTCTTTTGGAGGATTTCGCTCTGGACCCTTTGGAAGGGTCAGAAGCTTTAGAAAAATTTCGCTCTGGACCCTTTGGAAGGGTCAGGAGCGAAATTTGCAATTATGCTCAAATCCTTCACTTTCCAAAACTTCACTTCACTTTGTTTCACACATCAATACTCTCTCAATCACACCATAGGGATACAGTTTATGAGGGAAATTAGGACCAAGAAGGGAGATATAAGGAAATTCGCTTTGGACCCTTTGGAAGGGTCAAGAGTGAAATTTGCTTCTTTGCACAAATTCTTCACTTTCCCTTATCACACTTGTTTGCAACACACTTCCAAAGGCATGAATAGATCATTCTTCATTCAATTGAAGCCTAGAAGCAAGGGTTATAGCCCAAGTTAGGACCAAGAGAGGCTCTTAGGAGAATTAGCTTTGGATCCTTTGAAAGGCTCAAGAGCGAAATTGATGTTTTAAGCCCAATTTCTTCATCCCATCTCGCTCCAACTTGTTCACTCACTCAAATAGGTCATTCCTCACTCAATCAAGGCATGCGAGTAAGCCTTGAGGTTTAGACTGGGAGCAAAAGAGGATTCTAAGGAAATTAGCTCCTGTCCCTTTGGAAGGGTCAGGAGCGAATTTGGCAATTGTGCTCAAATTCTTCATCACTTCCTTGACTAAATGCCCTAGGTCTTAAAGGCAAGGCCACCTTGGATTTTCACTTAGACTCATGGCAAGGTACAAAGATCCCTCTATTCCCAATCAAGACTTAACAAGTTCCCAGGCCTAACCAAGAGGAAACTTTAAATAAAGACCCTGACCTGGACCACCTACTGACCAATTTGAACCTAAGTAGACCACCCTATCCTAATGAGCCCTCTGGCGACCCTTCAATGCAAAAACTAATAGCCAAGAACCTAAAAAATTAAACTAGGAAGACTAACCCTAGAAAGCAAAAAGGAGGGGTCCGCATTTGCAATGGGGCGATGTGTGAATATGTCACAACAGGTTTGTTACAACAAACTCTCCTTAGCCAATGAGAAAATTATATCCAATGAGCGTGGACCAATAGATGTCAAGGGTAGGTACATTGGAGTTCGTGCATCCATGGGTGAGCTTGGTTCATTGAACTTAGACGCGTTGATGTGGACTCCATTGATTAGTGGAATAGCGACTGGGATGCCACCTCAATCTTGTACTTGTAAACTTGATTTGACTCACCATCATGAAGGGATGTTGAGAGATATCTCTTGATGATCAACATTATTCAGTTGCTCAATGTGATGATGATGATGAGAAGCAAACTTTGATTAACTCTTCTGAAACTATCTACTTCTTCAATCGTGCTTGATGTAGGTCCTGTGATGACTTTGGTTGACTTTCTCCTTCTCATGATGTACTTTGAGTGGATGATGCACTTGGTTGAATGTAGCTCTTCAATGTACGGAATTTGATTCTTGGATTCCCGAAGGGAATTCAAGATTGTCAAACATTCTTCTATCCTGTGATTCATCTTTCCTTCATGTACCATGGCCTCAAGGTAGTTGAATGATCTTTCTTTACAGTCTGTGATATCCTCATGCTTCCATGATGTGGTGAGAGCCTTCAAACACCTTGAGATCTTCTCTTGATGTTCTTTTGTTTGCTGATGAAGTCTCTTCCTGATCTTGCATAGTGGTGATAGGAAGTACGTGTCATGGTCTAGTCATTCCTTCATCCTTGCTTGTATATCCTGCCTTATGATGATTGTATGATCTCTCCTTTGCCATCTTATGACCTCTCCATGTCAATATGATAGAACGAGAACCTTGAAGATATCCCACTCTATTGCTTGCAGCTGTTGAATATTTGAAGATTTTCAACCTAGTAGCACTTTGAGTCTTCTTCATGCAGTTGAGGTGTTCTTGATGTTGATGAAGCTTCTTGAAGAGGTCCCCCTTGTATCTTGTCCTTGATGTTGAAATTTTCTCCTTGAGATCCTTACTCCAATCTTCCTCCAACCTGATCCTTTTGATCTCATTCCTTGCCTCCTTCAAAACAAACAAATGGGCATCAATCTCACATGATATATAACCTTTACACACTCCCATTTTGTCTTGATCTCTTATTCTATATGTTGCAGGTCTGATATGTGTTTCTATAGGGGAGATTGCTCCTTTTGATAACTGAATTCACTGTCTGGAAGGTAAACTTAATGTCCTAGGGCAAATCTGGGTTGTGTAATGATGAAGTCCACTAGTTGATACGTCTCCCAGTTGGGTACATTCGGTTCCTCTTGCTATATAATGAATTTGCCTTCCAAAAACATCAGATCTGTATCTTTAATGCTCAAATTTATCTTCCTTGATCATCAGGTCTGCACCTTCAATGTCCAATTTCACCTTTGTGCTGGAGCAATTCACTTATGTTTTAATGAAATTCGCTCATGTATGGATAAAATTCGCTGCCTTGCTGAAGAAATTCGCTAATTCTGCTCTCAAATTCACACTTGGAGAGAAGAAAACATTTGAATTGATGGTTGAAATGAATGTTTTAACTTCTCCTTTATTGGCACTTAGAGCAAAGTCATGACTCTTGAGTATAAGGCCGACTTGTTTTGACAAAAACAAAATAATAAATTGCCTTCCTTAATGCTGGCCAACTTAATACACTAAAGCTTTCCCTTTTAGCAATTCGAATTTTGAATCAATTTGGCGCCAAAATACTTGCCTTTGATGAATTCGCTCTTGGATTTTTGCAAGGTACATGGTAAAGTTCGCTCTGTGACCTTAGCAAGGACATGTCTAGAAATTCGCTCTTGGACCTTTGGAAGGACACGACCTTGGTCAAAAATTTGCTCTAAGACCTTGGCAATGACATGAATTGGATGAAAAATTTGCTCTAGGACCTTGGTAAGGTACATGATGAAGTTTGCTCTGTGACCTTGGCAAGGACAAGACCTAAAATAAAATTCGCTCTTCGTCCTTCGGAGGGACAAGGTCAAGGTGAAAAAGTTCGCTCTATGTCCCTTGGAAGGACATGACCTTGATGAAATTTTTGCTCTAGGACCTCTCCAAGGACATGAAATGAAATTCGCTCTAGGACCTTGTTGTCATTTTATGACACCCTTGGTCCATCAGTGAGAACCGATCAGAGATATGTTCCATGGACCAGCGCGGCCCCAGTTGATCAAGAAGAGAAGAATCATGAAGTATGAAGTGTTGCCTTGTCCAGAGGAAGTTCCTCCCCTGGTCCTCTTTTTCTCTTTTTCCTGGATCTCCGAAACCCCGAGGTTTCGAAGTTCTTTGCCTTAGCCATTTTTCTTCCTTCTCCGGAACCCCGAGGTTCCGAAGTTCTAAACAAGGGAGAAGATTAAGAGAAGAGGCGAAGGAAAGGAAGGCTAGGTTCCGAAGTTCCTTTGCGCAGTTCCCCAGAACTCCGGAACCTCGAGCTTCCAAAGTTCCCTCCTAGCCCATCTTCCTTCTTTTCTTCGGAACTCCGGAACCTTGAGGTTCCAAACTTCTCTTCCTCGCTTTCCCTTCTTCTCTCCGGAACTCTGGAACCCCGAGGTTCCTTCCCCCTTTGCCTTCTCTCTCTAGTTTCTCTGGAACTTCGGAACCCTGAGGTTTGGAAGGCCTTTTCCTTCTCTTCTTTTCTCTATCCTGGAACTTTAGAACCTCAAGGTTCCGAGGCTCTTCCCTTGTCTTCCTCACTTCGAGAGTCCGAGCTTCCGAAGTCTCCAGGCTTTCTTCCAACTGGTGACACTTCCGGATGGCGTGATCGACACTCAACTTATAATGCTCCAACAGTTTTGGTGACTTGTACACTTTCTTTTGTGGAGCCACAAGGGTGCATTAAGTGTTTTTGGTAGGATTTCCATCAAGGGAGGTATGGGGGCCATGTTGGGTGACTTATGTCATGTCTGACTTTGGAAGGTCAATCAACCCACCTTGCTCAAAATTGCCTTTGGAGGTATGGCTTGGTTGCTTGCATGTACAAGCCAAGTGCATGCACTTCCCTGCACTTCCAGACTGACATGCAGGAGTCATGATCACCTTTGTAACCCATTTTTCTATATAAGGCTGTTAAGCCTCATTGTAAAGGGTTCTCTCCCTGTTGGCTTGAGCTATTTCTATGCTCTCCCACTTCTCTTGTATAATTCTATATTTTTTGCAACTGTAAGTTGGCCATTGGCCTTATGATTAATTGAATCACCATTCTTGCCTTCTTTCAACCTATTTATGTTGTGTATGTTTCTTACCTTGAACATAGGTGTATGTCTTGTGGCTTTTCTCTCCATATATGTTGTGTTAACTTGTTTTCTGAGTGTGACTTGTGGGAATCCTTCTCCCCTCTTGACATTTAGCGAATTCTAACCTCCATACATGCATTGGAGTCACTCATGCAACTGAAGTTTGTGCATCTCCTGGGTTTTTTAATTAATCCCTTGTGTCATTTCGGTAGGGAGAGGAACAATCTCTTCTTGGTAACTCACCTCCTTTTATTTCAAGCATTCTCTCTTCGTTTTACCTCTGCAAGTTGTTAGGATAGGTTTAGGAGTTAGCTTCGAAGTGTTGAGTTGGTTCAACACCTGCACCTGAATTGAGAAGGAAGCTGACCTTCTCCGAAGATTCAACCCCCTTGCGCAAGGTCCCACACTTCGGGGTTGTTTCCATGTTTCACAAGGTTGCTGAGTTGATAGCTCAGCAAGGGTGCGAGCTTTTGTGATAACAAGCCTCTCCAAGGACATGACCTTGACAAAAATTTTGCTCTATGTCCTTAGGAAGGACATGATCTTGATCAAAATTTTCACTCTATGTCCTCTCTAAGGTACACATTCAAATTCGCTTTGGACCCTTAGCAAGGACATGAAAATTTCGCTCTGGATCCTTTGGAAGGACATGACTCAAAATTTGCTCCAGGACCTTTCCAAGGACAAGACTTGAAAATCGCTCTTTCACTTGGTTGATTTTGACCTTGAGTTTTCCAATTTGTCCATATGAAAGCATTATCAATTCAACCCTTAAGAACACCTATGGAGGGAATTCGCTCTGGGACCTTTGGAAGGTACATGTCTTGATAATTTTTTTCACTCTAGGACCTTAGCAAGGACATAAAAAATTTCTCTCTAAGACCTGAGCAAGGGACTGGGTCAAGGCATTTAGGCAAATTTCGCTCCAATGAGGGAGCAAGGTACACGGTCTTGAGAAAGACTCTTGACTTAGTCCTTTTACCTGACTTTGCTCAATTTGTTCAATCCTCAAGTCTTTCACCTATAAATCATTCTTGACACATGCTTGATGACTTACTTCACTCCACTTAGGAGACCAACCTGACATGATGATCCTCTAGCTACTTGAGAAACTCTATCCCTTCAATGCAAAGATTAATAGCAAAGACCCTAACACAACCTAGAAAGCAAAAAGTGGGGGTCGCCATTTTCAATGGGGCGATGTGTGAATACCTCTAAACAGTACCTTGAAAGGGTCCCATGCATGTTAAGGGTTGAACTGTCTATGTTACTGCACTTATTTCTGCAAATTGGGTGTTACCATGTCATAATGATTCATAATGAAAATTGCTTATAATTTATACATTTTTTAGTAAATTAGCTATCATTCCAGGGTTCGCTCAACTTGTTTTTCTCTAATGAGTTTTGAATGTGCCATAGACAAACAATTCTGGACAGGGGGTTCACATGTATAAAGACATCTAATCAAGTCATTTGACACGCAATTTTGAGAATTTTTAGTGGGTTAAAATACATGAGTCTGTCCCATAGGTTTAACACCCATTTTAAGTACTCTGATATGTACTTTCTTTGGAACTATAATTATAAAAATTACGTTACCTTCCACACTTAAAATAGGAAATATCTTTTGTGAATTTTTCTTCTCCTGGCATATCATCAGTCTCTCAATTCAACGAAGATAGACTTAAAATGATATCTAAATAGAATGTTCTGCATATAACAGGGATATGGAAGGCCACTTTGGTTGGTTCATGGTTTTTTCAGAGCCAATGGAGGCTGTGGTTATGTCAAAAAGCCTGAATTTTTATGTCCAAATGGATCTGAAATTGGAAATGATGATCAAAGCATTTTTAATCCAAATGCAGAGAGGCCACTTAAGAAAAAATTAAAGGTAAACACAGTATTTTCCTTTTCCCTTTTCTCATACGTGAACAACTTACATTTCTATTATGTTCTTTAAGGTTGAAATAATTCTTCATTTTATGCTCAACATTTAATTCTATATCATTTCCATTTCTGAGTACCATTTTTTGAATCTAATTTTGTGGATTAAGACACTAGCTAGAATCAATATTTTTTTATAGTTTGATGTGGCTTTAATGAAAAAAATTGTTACTTGCATACATTTTGCAAAAGAAATCTGTATGTGGTTCTGAATAGCTGCAAAATGTCATCATAAATTAACTTGTTAAGCAATACAAATGATAAGTGATTTATTTCTTTGGTCTCGATTTATTTCATCTGGTGAGTTAAGAGTTGACAGTGTATTCGTTGTTTGGAGAGAGAGAATTACTATTGGGAAAGACATTAATTGATCATGATTCAATGATGTCTTGGTCTAGAGACCTGTTTAACTGTTTCCAACTTTCCAGTATCAATAAAGGTACTATAATTGCTGACTTTTCATGGTCTATTCTTCATGGTGGTTCATTAATTTGACCATGAATATCATTCCTAGAGATTGAATCTGTCTGATCTATTATAATGTGCTCGGCTATTCATCAGATCCTCTTGAATCTCATACAAAATGAACTAGGGATAAGTTTCTGTGTACTGATATCTTCCAATTCTTCATGATGCAAAGGAAATCATTTGTTTGTGATTAAGTTTTTCAACTTGAAGCTGTATGCTTTAAATTACCTACACTATAGTTAGATCATGTAAGGAGGTTACAAAAATCCAACAATAGTTATATTTGAATGTTGGATTTGTTTGGATTGGAACTAGAAAATTCAGCGCATGAAGCAAAGTTCACGTTTGCAAAGCAAAGGTTGAGGCATCTTCTATTAACTTATTGATATTCCATAATTGTAAGCTTCAGACATGAATGAAGTTACCAACGGTCACCTTACCCTCTCTTGATCAAAGTGCTATTGCATGGTAAGATTGCAAGAAGTTCAAACAATCGGCTCCAAGGTTCTTTTATGCTACGGACGTGACTTAGTTGGCTGATGTGATTGCTGGTAATCCAAGGGGCCTTACGTGTGTTCAATTGAAGAAGATGATAAACTCATGCAAGCTCAAGGATTTCTATATGGATGATTTGCAATGAAAGCCCTAGTTTTAGATTTTTGATTTTTGAATTATGCAGAAAATAAATGAGAGTACGGTAGAGAGAACTATGCTAAAGCTAATCTAATCCTAAGAACAGGAGACGAGATCACTCATGCAAAATCAAACCACGCTTTGCTTCGCCAGCAGAGCACAACTATGCGAAGGCGATGCAATCTTCAAAGGGTGTGTAGAGATTTTTCAGATCACCAATATGGACCATTGGATTGAACAATCTTCACTGATGATTGAAGTTAAACGTACACACATAACAAAAGGCATAGGCTAACTTTGCACGGTATACAACAATCAGCTGCACAACAAAAGTATGCGCTCAGATTCTACAACAAGTACTATCAAATCCGGTTCTCCTAACAACATGTAAGCAAATCTAATCTAATTGAAGAGAGCAAGACCATGTAGATTGCCAAAATACAACAAGAATACACCATCAAAATCGAACAACATATTAAGTTGGCTACTTCAACAATCCTGATGCAACAATCTTTGATAATAATCTCTCCTCTTCGTGCAATGAATACCGAAATAGCCGATAGGCGACATCCTCGTGTTGGATATCTCTATTCTGGAGAGTATCCTCAAATACTTTAATATGCTCCTCAGCAGTACAATTGACATTATTAACGTAGAACTTGGTGTAGAAATGCTCTGGATTCTTTGGCATGTCATGATACGTGGTAAAAGATGCGAGCGGTGAAGCATTTACGGGACGCCAAGCCACTCTCAGGGCTTGTTGTTGTTGCTGTTGTTGCTGGTGTGCCATTGCAAATGCCGGCTGTTGCTGAACAACTGGTGGTGTTGGTGCTTGAACGAGACCTTGTTGAATACTCGCACCAGCTACTCTTGGTATCGGCCACTGCGGTGGTGGAGTCTGAAACAAACAAGTAAGATCTTCAACACTTGGTGAACCTTGACTTGTGGAGGCGGTTTCCTTCTTCCCACGTTTTGGCTTGAATATAAGCTCTTGGTATTCCTTTGCTCCTGGAGTAGATCGCAGAATCCTTTGATGTCTTTTTGGTGAGAATGAATTAATACACTCCAACTTCTTGGATCATCGGAGGCGCGGAGCACATGGGGCAAGTGGAAACCTTTGGTTGACCAAATCTCTTTCCATCTCAACAACAATCTTGATAGCCTTCTCTTGTTCTCCTCATAACACCAGTCAAATTTCGTTGTACTGTTCTTCGCTTGTGCTTTTTTTTGAGCAAAATAAGCAATGTCAGCAATGATATCTTCCTGATGATCGCGGAACCCCAAATCAGGCTACAAAACAAAAGGTGAACTTCTAGTGCCAGGGAACACCACCTTGAGTCATAACTTCTTCCTTGAGCAATAAAGTTTCTCCTTCAATGAAATTCGGCCCTCCTAGCGCCAATTCTAGTCACGTGTTTTTTTGACAGTGTCGAACACAAAATAAAGTTACCAATGGTCACCTACCCTCTCTTGATCAAAGTGCGCTTGCATGCTAAGATTGCAAGAAGTTCAAATAATCAACTCAAAGGTTCCTTTATCCTACGGAAGTGACTCAGTTGGCTGATGTGATTGCTGGTACTCCAAGGGGCCTTACGTGTGTTCAATTGAAGAAGATGATAAACTCATGCAAGCTCAAGGATTTCTATATGGATGATTTGCAATGAAAGTCCTAGTTTTAGATTTTTGATTTTCGAATTATGTAGAAAGTAAATGAGAGTAGGGTAGAGAGAACTATGCTAAAGCTAATCTAATCCTAAGAACAGGAGACGGGATCACTCATGCAAAATCAAACCACACTTCGCTTCGCTAGCAAAGCACAACTACGTGAAGGCAGTGCAATCTTCAGAGGTTGTGTAGAGGTTTTTCATATCACCAATATGGACCATCGGATCGAACAATCTTCACTGATGATCAAAGTTAAGCGTACACACATAACAAAAGCCTCAGCCTAATTTTGCATGGTATACAACAATCAATTGCAGACCAAAAGTATGAGCTCAGATTCTGCAACAAGTACTCCTATCAAATCCGGTTCTCCTAGCATGTAAGCAAATATAATCTAATTGAAGAGAGCAAGACCATGCAGATTGCCAAAATAGAACAAGAACACACCATCAAAATCGAACAATGTATTAAGTTGGCTACTTCAACAATCCTGATGCAACAATCTCAGATAATAATGTCTCCTCTTTTACAAATTAGGGGGGTCACCCCTTTATATAGGTCTCAGGCCATGCAAACCCTAATTAGGGTTTCACCCTAGAAGATTCCCCACTCAAGATGCAGCAAGGTGGGAATCAACAATAAATACCCCATAAAGCCCATATACAATTATTTCATGAACCCAAAATGGCGTCCACTAGTGCATTAAATGCACCTCACTATACTGATCATGCCCAAAATACAATAAACATCTCCATGCAAGGAATGAATGCCCATCATCCTTAATGCAACGACGACATGCATAGAGAATCTTTCATAGAATCATAAATAAGGCGGCTGCATGCAAGAAGATTCCTCATGCGACGACGACATGCATTGATCGGATGACCACTTAGTCAAAATACCCCTAGCAGTAAATACGCCACCACTATTCAACTAAAAGATTATCGTCCAAGAATGGACGACCATTATCCCATTCATTTATGGCGTATGCAATGAATTTGTTGACGACCGCTTCTAGCTCTCCGATGGAGACACTTGGCACATTTTCAATGTTGAATTCTATCAAGGCAATTTCTTCCTCGCTCTTGGAAAAGAATCTTTCCCACTCCATCATGATTCCCTGTGTCTTCTTCGTTATACTGGAAAATGAAGAAACATTTGCAAAATGTTCCTTAGGGAATTAACCAATGAAGAAGAACTCGTGCAACTGAGATTTCAGGGAGTTCACTGTTATTCCACCTCATTGAGTTTCCTTACGAACAATGCCTCAATTGCACTGATGATTTCCTCTTGCACTGCTCTGATGGAATCTTTCAAAGTTAAGGACTCTACGCTGAATTTATCAAAGGTGTTATTTCTTGGGCAAACGCGGTAGAACCATCCGGGAAAGTCAGAAGCTTCATTCTCCTGAATTACTTTACCATCAATCATAATTTGCCTTGGAATCTTTGTTAGAGCCCTGAGCCGCGGAATGGTTAAGTCCTAGTATACGTGCACATCTTCCCACAATCCTTCTGCTGTCTCCAATTTGCTCAGGAGGGCGACGAACTTTGAATGAAGTCAAGTGAGGTCCTTGATGAATTTTCCCGCTTTAGTGTAAACATCTTCTATCCATTCCCTAGAATTTTGTGCCACTGCTGTAATAACTTCCGCATCATCAACAACTTCCTTAGGAAGGGAGGAAGGAGTGAATGAAGGACTGCCTCCCTGAGGGGCCTTTTGAAACTTTTGATGTACTCGCATAGGGCTCTATTTTCTTCCCCCAGCCTATTACATTTCGCCTTTGATTTTAGCATCTTTTCTTTCACGGCTAAGGAAGATTCTTCAAAGTCTCCCATTACTTGACTTGTAGAAGCATGGCCAAGATCATTCTGTCTGATAACATAGTCTTCCTGCTGATTTCATTCTTGTCATTATCTACTGCAGTTTCAGCAATGTGCAGGGTCCGGGATCCAGACTTATTCCTTACGACCTTAGAGAATTTTCGGGGAGCCTTCCTTTTTGCTGGCTGATCCATCTTTTTCAAAAATTCTTCTAACTCTTTGGCTGGATCAGTTTCTTTTTTTGGTTCCTTTCTCAGCCTTCCTAACAACCAATCTGGAGCGGGGGTGGAGTGACTATGAACCTCCACGTGCTCTTGTTCCTGTGACTCTTCTTCCATTTCGTGAAGGATAACTTCCACGAAGCTATCCTGATGAGCCTCTTCCTGGTGTGAGGGACTTTCCTGTCTTTGACTTCTTGGCTGATTGTGTCCTTGTGAAGCGTTAATGTTGAGTATATCTGATGTTGGAATGTTCTCTGGAGGTGGACCCACTGGATGTGAAAACATCTCTACTTCCTGTACACTCGAGGAACTCGCCGGTGAATGCTCCCTTTCTATCCTTGCTCTCTTTTGTTGAGGTTCTTCTTGCTAGACTTCTTGTTGAACCTCCTGTGGAACTTTTTGCTGAATATCCTTCTTCCTTGCTGTCCTTGGTCTCTTTTGGGCATTTTTCCCTTTATCAATACGAACTTCCCCTCCTGCCAGGGCCTGTGAAGAGCCTTCGGTCGCCTCACTGTGGGCATCTAGACTTCGCATTAGCTGATATGTCAAATGAACATTTCCTTCCGCCAACTTCCTTATCTACCGGTGAATCTAGTGCCTAGTGAATTTCAGCACTGGTCTAGCCAAGACATTCAAATCATCTATTTCAGGCTTTGACCAATCTGGCTACTGAATGGGCTGATCTTTCACTTTCTCAAATTTAGGTTGCACCAAATTTGAATCCTCCTTCACCTGATCCGGCACCTGGTAAATTTCACCGAACCTGATGGCGTCAAGGGGCAATCTGGAATGCATTTTCTTCTGGACCTTAAGGTCATCCTCGACACCTGGCCAATAATGTTCTAAGTGAAACTTGTGTATGAATTTGACGCCAACAACCTTTCTGATTTGGCGGTAAGGATTGTACTGGGCCCTGGATGTATAAAATGGCAGGCGACAGAATGCCAATTCCCCTGCTACACTCTCACTGGCCTCCAAGCTTGGGCATATTTCCATGAATTCACCTAGGACAACTGGGAATTCAATTGATTGCTTCTTCTTCTTCTTTTGTTATTGATCATAGGTTGTTAACTTGTGCGGGTCTTGTCGTGGCAATTGTTTGTGCTAATCCCATTGAATCCAGGAAGCAAGCCTTTCCGCCAGAGACAGAGGCCTGTGAATCCATTGCTAGAACCACCGATTTATCAAGAAGTTAAGAAACTACTCTCAGCAAGGATAATATTTTCAGTCAGGCACTCGACGTGGGTCGCTAATCAAGTTCCTGTAAGGAAGAAAAATGGAGAAATAAGGTTACGTATAGACTTTTAGAATTTGAATAGGGCTTCTGAGAAGGATCATTACCCTCTACCATCT